>NW_024067714.1:390000-702500 GCF_009389715.1 Phoenix dactylifera | reverse complement strand
GTCGACTCCGCTCCTTCAGGGGACGTCTCGGCTTGTCTGTACTTTTTGACTGGGGACGACTCCGCTGTCTCAGGGTCGACTCCGCTTCCTTATCACCGAAAAAACCATTCTCTGGAAAACCCTGAGAGAGCCGTCTCCGCTATCTTGGGGACGACTCGGGAAGTCTCCTTTTTACCTGCGGGGACGACTCGGCTTACTGTGGGGACGTCTCGCGCATATCTCTTGAAAACTGCCTTTCTACCGCCACTGAGAGAGTCGACTCCGCTACTGAGAGAGTCGACTCCGCTAGCGCGGGGACGACTCGGCAGGTGCCGGGGACGTCTCCAAGTGTGCCGGTTCTTCCTGTTTGTGCCAGAGACGTCTCTGAAACTATCCGGAGACGTCTCGGCTGTCCCTGATCTATTTTCTTTAACTCAAAATATTCTTCAATAAATTCATAAAAATTATGGGAACTTGCCTAGACATTTCTTAACAATATTCTTAATAAGACACATGAATTCCTCAATTAAATTGTTAAGATATAATGGAATTTTACTCTAGTGTTTTGTATTCATCAAAATCTATTAGAGGGTCAACATATATATACATATATATATATATACATATATATATAGATATATATATATACATATATATATATGTATATATATCTATATATATATACATATATATGTATGTATATGTACATATATATATATATACATGATGACCCAAAGATTGATTTTGATGATCACAAAATCTTGAAGTATAAATACTAATATTTGTGTTGCAAGAAGAAAGATAATTTGTTTTGCAAGGAACATAGCAAGTTGGAAAAATACAAGAAGGCCTCAAAAGCTCTCAAGAAAAGTTGGAAGAAAGCTACACTTCATTGGTGCAAGTTTCAAGTTCAAAGAATTCAAGTTGGAGGAGCAAATTCAAAGAAAGATTCAAAAGAATAGTCCTCAAGTCGACTCTGGCAATCTGAAGTTTCAAGGAACAGTGCTCGAGTCGACTCCGGAACTTTACGAGTCGACTCCGACTGAGAACAGACAAAAAAACAGAGAGTTGATTTTCAGTGCTACAGTGCTCGAGTCGACTCCGAGACTGCAGGTCGACTCCAGGACTGCAAACAGACAAAAAATAGAGAGTTGATTTTCAGTGCTACAGTGCTCGAGTCGACTCCTACTTTAGCCGAGTCGACTCTAGCACGCTGGAAGGCATAACGGCTAGTTTTTTCTCAACTCCAACGGCTCTATTTTTGTCTCTAACGGCTAGATTTTTGTTCTCACTTCATCCAAAGCTATAAAATCAAGGGAAGAGCTAGGGGAGAAGTTATGGAAGTGAGAGAGAATACTTAGGAAAGAGATTTCAAGAGAAATCTCCCAAAAGCACAAAAGGTCCATTCAGAGCAACAGAGAGAGAAGAAGAGCATCCGAGTGAATCCCAAAGCTTCCTCTCCAACTGTGTGCTGGCTCAGTGATCCTCTACCTCGTGCCAAATCAGAAGAGGGTCAAGTAAAGAAGAAGCCGAGTTCCTTCATCTTCAAAACTTGTTTGAGGGCTTTTCTTTACTCTACTTGTTTACATTGCTATATTTGCTTGTTTAAGAAGCTTGTATTTGTTTCAAATTCTTAGTCTAATATCTTGTAACTTGATTCAATCAAGGGATTGAATCAAGGGATTAAGGTTTGTTGGTGAGCCAAGTATAAAACCAACGTTGTAAGGTTGTAGTTGGTGAGCCTTTGGAAAAACCAACTGGGTTGATTGTGAACCTGAAAAACAATCGTTGTAAGGTTGTGGTTGGTGAGCCTTTGGGAAAACCAACTGGGTTGATTGTGAACCCGGAAAACAATCGTTGTAAGGTTGTGGTTGGTGAGCCTTTGGAAAAACCAACTGGGTTGGATTGTGAGCCCGTGAAAACAATCGGTTGGTTCTAGTCGGTGAGCCTGTGAAAACCGACCGAGTTCGTTGTGATCTCGCAAAACAACAAGTTGGGTTGTGAGCTTGTAAAACAACCGGCTGTAATCTGAGGGATTATAGTGAAATTTTTAAGAGGTCTTGGGGAGTGGATGTAGGTGCTGGGGTGCACCGAACCACTATACATCTTTGTGTTTGTGATGCCTTATCTCTTGTGTTTCATGCCTTACATTCATACTTGATTGTGTAATATCTCTAGCTTTGTTTCCTATTGATTTATAAGTGATTGTTTAGAACTTGCTTAGCTTCCACTCCATCCTTACCATTCTCATAGATTATAATTGCTCTAGCTTAATCTTCCACTACTTTACGTGTAATCGCCTAGAACTTAAGTAAATAACATCTTATTATTCCGTTGCATTCAATTCAAAGTAAAAATTAGGAAACATAATTCTTAGAAAACCCAATTCATTTCTCCTCTTGGGTTGTCATCTTGGGCAACAAGTGGTATCAGAGCCAGGTTGTCTAAAGATTAATTGTTGATCTCACAATCAAGAGCCAAAGATCATGACAACTCAAATAGATAGTTTTCTAGAAGAGGGACAATTAATTGATAGACCTCCACTATTTAATGGCATAAACTACATATATTGAAAAGCACGCATGCGCATTTTTGTTCAATCACAAAACTATGATTTATGGAATATCATAATAAATGACCTTCACACACTCTCTCAAATTGTTAATGAAAAAGACTTAGCACAATTGAATGCTAATGCCATGAACATACTATATTGTGCTATCCATGAAACTATATTTAATAAGATTTCTGCATGCTTATCTGCTAAAGAAATCTGGGATACTTTAAATAATATTTATGATAAATCTCAGATTAGCTCACATGTGCTTCAATTACATACTAACAGTGAGACTGCAAAAAAAGATGTTGAATCTCCCACATCAGCCGAGTCGACTCCCAGTTTGTCCGAGTCGACTCCTAGAAGAAAACAATCTGAAAGGCAGAGACTCAGTTTTGGAGATCCTGTGAACGAGTCGACTCCAAGTATTTCAGAGTCGACCCTCCAAGTTAGCCGAGTCGACTCCAACAAAGCCCGAGTCGACTCCGAGGCAGATCAGTTCAAAAGACAGAGAATCATTTTTTAGGCCTCTGAGAACGAGACGTCTCCCGAAGATCTCGAGTCGCCTCTCAAGTCAGTCAAGTCGACTCCAAGTAAACCCGAGTCGACTCGAGGAAGAAAGAACAACAAAAAAATTCAAAAGCTTCCTAAAGACAAAGAAGAAGAGGAAGCAAGAAGAAAGGAAGAAAGAGATAAAAAGGAAGAAAGCCTTGACCAAGGAAGAGTCAAGAAAGAAAATAAAAGTTAGGAGCAACAATGATGATATTAGCTCCAAAGAACTACAAGAGGTAACTAACTTGTGCTTTATGGCACAAGAAGATAAGGTAAAATCTGAATTTACTTTTACATCAAATATTTTTCAAGAAGAATTCTCTTATGATGAATTATTAAATGCTTTTCATGATTTGTATGGTGAATGTAGAAAATTAGCTATGAAGAATAAAAATCTTAAAAAACTAAATCTGAAAATTTCAAAAGAAAGAAATTCTATTGCTGAAATACAAGATAAACTAAATTCTGAAAATGAAAGCTTAAGATTAAATTCAGAACAATTGATTCAGAAAAATCAGAATTTAATTAAGAAAAATCAAAACTTAAGTGAAGAAATTAACCAATTAAAATCTTTTATTAACAAATTCACTGTAAGTTCAGAAAGATTAAAAATGATGTTTGAAAGCCAACATGCTGTTTTTGATAAATCAAAATTTGGCTTGACTCCTTTGCTTAGCAATGAATCCCTAAAGAAAAAGGTTATAAATTCGTCAAGCAAATCATCAAAAAGGATAACGTATTTCAAACATCAAAATAATGAGCATAACAACTTTACCTATAGTTCTAGTACAATTAAATCAAATGGTAAAGTTATTACTATTAAACAGATTTGGGTTCCAAAAGGAACTATATGTCCTAACTCTCAAGGACCCAAGCAAGCTTGGGTACCCAAAATGAAAATATAAGGATGTAGATGTAGGTGTGGCAAGATACCCATGGAATAAATAGAACTTTCATACAAATGGGTGTTCTAGACACACGCTAAAGAATGAAACTTAAAATATAATCAAGAAAAGCAATTAAAATAGAAGAAATAAATTCAAATTCCTCCATCTTTCTATGTTATACTTTACTTATTGATGGATACATTGTTAATGATTAATAAATTTCCTTAAAATATCTTTTTGAGTCCTCTATATGCTTGATTGAGAATTTTTATCCATGGCATTATCTTTTATTGATCTTAGGCATTAGAATGTGTACTTGGTATATTTTTATGCATTATGAATACCAAGAGTGAAGAAATCACTTTTGGCATATAAAATCAACTCATGCTAGTATGTACTTAATCTCAAAAGACCTTGTCATTGGCTTACTTAGATTATCTTCTGAAAGGTCAAAGTTTGCTGTGCATGTTAACTAAGAAAACAAACATCAATTTCTAAATCTAAAGATATTGCTTCCATCACTAAGTTTTTCAAAAGCTTACATTGGATTTGTTCTTGGCAAATAAAATTGAAGTATTTTCTGTATTTGCTAAATCTTGTAAAAGTGTTCAAATGAAAAGGGTTTCCAAACTGTGAAGATAAAGAGTATCATGGCACAGTGTTGAAAACCAAAATCCTGATAAAGTTTATACAGAAAATAATATTGAATACAATTATTTCAGCACCAAGGACACCATAAGTAAAATAAGGTTAATAGAATTCTTGAAGAAATGAAAAAGACAATGGTGTATGATAGTTATCTACTTAAATGATTTTTGTTAAAAGCTATCATCACTGCTTGTCATACATATGGTTTCTATTAGATCTATTTTTGATGAAAACTTGTTTTGATCTTCTGAAAAATAGAAAAATGAACTATTGCATATCTTTCATATTTTTCAGTCGTACATGTTATGCTTGATATGTTCTTATGAAAATAATGCCAAATCTGATAAAGATATTTCTATCCTTGGATATCATTCATCAAGCAATGCATATAGAATATTCAATGAAAAAATTCTAATTGTAGAAATATCAATTCATTTTATTCTTTATGAGATTAATGATTTTTCATCAAAACACTAAAATCAGATTATTTGATATGTATATGATGAATCTTTTTGCTTACATATAACAATCAGAAACTAAAATACTTAAGAATGAACAAGATTATAATTGGTCAAGTTAAACTAAATTATTTTTTAAAAGAGATAGAATTTGAAATCTTGCCGATGAAATATGAAAACTTGTTAATAATTAGAACCAAATTGAGCTTTTCAGAAATGCACTTAATGAAGAAAAATTGGTGACTACTAAAAGATTCAATCAAGAAAAGATGAAATAGATCTTGATGAAATTCTTGCAAGTAAAGATCACCATTATCATTTGCTTGCTTTATGAGCTTTACATTCTGTCAAATGAATGTGTAGAATGCACTCCTATGTGGTTATTTCATTAGAAAAGATCTATGTAAAATAACCACCTTATTTGAAAACATTCATTACAAATATGATAAAGCAATATGTGATTTGGAACAAGCATCAAAAGCATGATATATAAAAGCTTGAGTAACTTTTTGATAAAAAGTAAGAATGATAAATCTATACATTAAAAAGAAGAATTTGTGATATCTTGCTTGCTCAAAGTATACATTGATGGCATCATTTTTGGTTCTACTAATGAAGATTTATATGGAGATTTTACTAAGCTCATGCAAAGTGAGTTTGAAATATGTATAATGAATGAATTAACATTTTCTTTCGAACTCCAAATTAAGACAAATAAGAAAGGGGATCTTCATTTACCAGAGTTAGTCCACAAGAAAACTCTTATAGAGGATTGGCATGAAGAAGGTATGTCTATGACCCCATCTTGTAGAATTTAAAAAGGATGAGCAAAGTAGATCTATTGTTTTAAAGCTGTATTGAAGCATGATAGAATAATTATTTTTTATCATACAGCTAGTAGACCAGATTGTATGCTCATTATATGTCCTTATGCAAGACTTCAATCTAACTCTAATGAATCATATTCTATTGATAACAAATGAATCATAACCTGAATTTTGATAGAAACAACTGTTTAAAGATAAATTGATTAAAACTTAGCTAGCATATCTTATTGATAATTATCTTAAGCAAATAGAATCTAAGCTAAATTGATTCTGAAAATAAGAAATTGATTTGACCTTGATGAATCTTCCTATTGCTTCACATGCTTGTCCTTGAACCATCTTGGTTAATAAAACTATCTCTTTAGTTCAAGTGACATGTGTTTGCTTATATTTAGGCAATCTCTTGAGTAAAGTGACTCAACATTCAATTATTGTCATATCTTATGTTGAGTCATCTAGTTAAAAAATATGTTGTATGAATGTTTTGTATCTTGAAGAAACTAATGACTTGATTTCACATAAGATATAATAAACATTCACATGCAAACAAAAAAGGAGATTTTTTTCAGCCAAAAGTTTACACATAAGAAATCTAGTAGGTATTTGACTTGAAGAATATAAAATGAATTGGTAATTCTAAATACCTCACTTGTAAATTAGCTAAGCAAAGTCAATGACTTAGATCTTATTGTGGCATGATTAAAGTCCTTGATTACTAACTTCTTGATATCATGTCTATATATGTATTAATTGACTTATGATTTTAGAAATTGTTTCATGGTTTGCTCAAACTAAAATATTTCTTTGCCTATATCATAACCATGAAATACACAAGTATATGCTTAAAATTTTGATTTAAAATGACTTGTGAGAAGCTATGAATTCTTGAGCATAATGAAAATGTTGTTTGCATGATATACCTCTATATGATACATTTGATTATTTCTTTGTTTTGCTCTTTCATGTAAATTACTTGAGAATAACAAAAAGAAAGAGAGATAAAGAAAAGAAAATGAACATTATTCAAGGAAAGTAAAAATCTAAGTAAAGGCAAATACTCCAATCTTAAGGAAAAGCAAAACAAGCATAATATATTCGGTACATTTGTGAGACTTGTGTGAGCATTTTTTTTTTTGGAAGAGATAAAATTCGTAATCAATTACATTTAAACAGGAGGAGTTTGAAGTAAATCTTTTAACCTTTCTATATTGCTCATCATAGGGATGGTGCCAATGGGGAGGCTAGTGGTAGTACCCGGCACTATTTGACCCAACTATTCGGTGTAGGATATATTAAGGACGGCACAAGAGGGAGGCTAGTAGTAGTACCTCGTGCCCCTTCCAACTCCACCGGATAGTGAGCAAATAGAGTATAGAGCATAAGAAAGTAAAAACGAAAAACAATATCAAAATGTTCGTTAATTGGTTAAGAAAAGAAATTCAAAAAGGAGGAAATGAATGACAAAGTAAATGAAAGTATATAAGAAGAATCAAGTCAAGTTTTAATCACTTGGAAACACACCTTAAGAATGAAATCAATGCAAGATTATATTTAAATAGGGGAAGTTTATTTGAAAAGAATTAATTTTGATCCTTGACATGCTTATTCTTAATATTTTTACATGACCCAACACATAATATATTTTGCATGTGGCATAATATTTTTGAATTATGGATTTTCAATATTTTGTAATGCTCCATGCTTGGATAATTTGATTAAATATTTGAAATACTACCTAAACTTCTTTTTGAATTATTAAAAAGAAATTTCAGATTTATCGTTCACTATCATCTTTGAAATCTGAAAGTTGAATAAATTTGTAAAAAGAAGAAGAGAAAGATATCTCTATTTAAGAAAAATGAATTGACTTTGTTTCATCCTTCGACTTGCCTAACTTTGATACACAATGTTCTAATTTGTACTAAAATTCAACATTAAATACAAACATTCTGAAAATACTCTAATATGTTTGAAATATGTATTTTCAATCATAATGATTTAAGGTGAGCTACAATGTGGAAGATACATATCTCAAATTATAACTTTGAAAGCCTTCTTGAAAATCTTTATGAAGTTCAGAATCTGATTTTGTATAAAAGCTTAAACTCAATATGATTTCTAGATAAAAACTACAGTGTAAGAAAAATAGAATAATTTTGATGCCTTGATTATTTGCCCCGATATGCATCTGAAACATACCATTTTCTATATTTAAAGTGTACTAATATTGGTCTAAATGATGTGTCTTTCAATGATCTTGATTGCAAGCAAATATTTTTAAATATATGATTTTATTTTGATATTAAAAAAATTTATTGTGATTCATGTATACATTGCTGAAAAACTATGATAAAGAAATTGAGTTCTATAAATATATACCTCAATGATCATCTATATGTTTTTTTTCTTCCTACATTATTAAAAATTTCCATCAAAATATATATATATATTTAAAAGGAGTGAATGATCTTAAGTCTAGAAATATTTCAGCTCACTCAAATGGTTCTTAAAAGAAAGAAAATGTAAATGCTCTTTAAAGAAATTGAGCTTCAAATGAATCATTTTCTGATTAATATTTCTATACATTTTTTTAAATATTTAGAGGAAGCATAACTTGTTCTTGAAGGATTAAAAAGACTGATTGCTATAAATTTTGAATAAATCCAGATCACTCTACATTCTTGATATCATAGAATTTCTGTTTTTATTTACGCTTATCATTAAAATCTGAAATTCAACAAAAAAAAGGAATGATTAAAGAAGAATGCATCTTTTGAGGGGGAGCTTAGACATATCAAGATTTTACATCTTATTCAAAAGCCACCATCATATGATGCATATCTTTTATATTTTGTGGATTGATTTTGATGAACCTCCTTATATTGCATAACTTACTTTAGTTATATAATAAGCTTATACCTTGAGATGAGTTCTATAAAGGTTGTCTTATCTCAAACCTTGAGTCTTATGAAAATATGCTGAAACTTATAGAACATATACTTTCCAGATTGACAATTTGAATATTTTATTGAAAATTATCTTCAAATTCTAAACTCCTAAATGGAATGTTCAATTAAGGGGGAGAAAGAAAATTTTTAGGAGGAGAGATCATATGGAACTTAATCGCATAAATCCATAACTAAAGAAGAGAGAAAGAATACTAAATGAGAAGTGATCCTAATATCCTCCAATAGGTATCATCTGAAATTTAAATATAAAAATCTTTATGATACACCTTGAGGCTTGTTATTTGGTTAATATATCTTGTGCATAAATCATGAACCAAATTGCAATTCAAACAGTTGATCTTAAGAGCCTCTAGCTTAATGAAAAAGGGGGAGAATAATGTATTGAATTTTTTTGAGTATCTCTCAGAAAATCTATTTTGGAATTCATTAATGAGTCCTAATTGGCTTGCTCTTTAGAACTTCAATTTTGTGCCAATTCATATTTTTATGTATCAAATTGTGCTTATTTTTAAAGGAATAAAAGAAAGTCTTTAAAAGAACTCTAAAAGAACTTTCAAAGCTTTGCACTTTATGTATGCTCTAAGATATATCATAAATTTCATGAATTCATATTTTGATATGTATGCCACAATATTTTTTTTATCATGAAAGAACTTTGAAGCCATTAAAAATTAATGATCCAACATGATGTTATATATATATATTTTAAAAAAATTTGTTCTTATACTCTGAAAATTAGTTCAATTGCTCTCATGTTGCTAAAATACTTAATATATTGGGCAAAAGATCTTAAATGAACAAGCTTTCATACTTATTATTAAAGAAGGGTTAGATTTCCATTCGTGCTTTCTTTAAATATCATTCTTGGTACTTCTTGAATTCACTTGAGAAAGATTCCACCTACACTTGATTTGAAAACTATCTTTGGAACCACATTCGATGTGTTCTCATTATAATTGGCTCTGATCTATGCTCATTAATCTTTTTCTAACATTATTGCCTTGAGCTATATGATTCATATTCTTGCAATAATTTGACATGCAAATCAGAGTACAATAAGAAAAAGAAATATTTGAGTATTCTTATCTTTGTGCTTAATGTTTCACTATCTTTTTGATGTTGTCAAAAAGGGAAGAAATATCTAAGTATATGCTCATAATGCTTTATGTGTTGATTATGTTAAGTTGATTAAATCTAAAGTATTATCATGAAGTATATTTTAAAGATATATATTTTCTACTTAGCTATGCATTACTTCTAGAACACAATATATTTTATATTGCATATACTCCAAGTTTTGTCATCATCAAAAAGGGGGAGACTGATGACCCAAAGATTGATTTAAAGATTGATTTTGATGATCACAAAACTTTGGAGTATAAATACTAATGTTTGTGTTGCAAGAAGAAAGATAATTTGTTTTGCAAGGAACATAGCAAGTTGGAAAAATACAAGAAGGCCTCAAAAGCTCGCAAGAAAAGTTGGAAGAAAGCTACACTTCATTGGCCCAAGTTTCAAGTTCAAAGGATTCAAGTTGGAGGAGCAAATTTAAAGAAAGATTCAAAAGAATAGTTCTCGAGTCGACTCCTGGAAGTTCAGAGTTGACTCTGGCACTCTGGAGTTACAAGGAACAGTGCTCGAGTCACCTCCGGAACTTTACGAGTCGACTCCGACTGAGAACAGACAAAAAAACAGAGAGTTGATTTTCAGTGCCACAGTGCTCGAGTCGACTCCGAGATCGACTTCGAGACTGCAGGTCGACTCCAGGACTGCAAACAGACAAAAAACAGAGAGTTGATTTTCAGTGCTACAATGCTCGAGTCGACTCCTAGTTTAGCCGAGTCGACTCTAGCACGCTGGAAGGCATAACGGCTAGTTTTTTCTCAACTCCAATGGCTCTATTTTTGTCTCTAACAGCTAGATTTTTGTTCTCACGCCATCCAAAGCTATAAAATCAAGGGAAAAGCTAGGGGAGAAGTTATGGAAGTGGGAGAGAATACTTAGGAAAGAGATTTCAAGAGAAATCTCTCAAAAGTACAAAAGGTCCATTCAAAGCAAAAGAGAGAGAAGAAGAGCATCCGAGTAAATTCCAAAGCTTTCTCTCCAACTGTGTGCTGCCTCAGTGATCCTCTACCTCGTGCCAAATCAGAAGAGGGTCAAGTAAAGAAGAAGCCGAGTTTCTTCATCTTCAAAACTTGTTTGAGGGCTTTTCTTTACTCTACTTGTTTACATTGCTATATTTGCTTGTTTAAGAAGCTTGTATTTGTTTCAAATTCTTAGTCTAATATCTTGTAACTTGATTCAATCAAGGGATTGAATTAAGGGGTTAAGGTTTGTTGGTGAGCCAAGTATAAAACCAACGTTATAAGATTGTGGTTGGTGAGCCTTTGGGAAAACCAACTGGGTTGATTGTGAACCTGAAAAACAATCGTTGTAAGGTTGTGGTTGGTGAGCCTTTGGGAAAACCAACTGGGTTGATTGTGAACCCGAAAAACAATCGTTGTAAAGTTGTGGTTGGTGAGCCTTTGGGAAAACCAACTAGGTTGGATTGTGAGCCCGTGAAAACAATCGGTTGGTTCTAGTTGGTGAGCCTGTGAAAACCGACCGAGTTCGTTGTGATCTCGCAAAACAACAAGTTGGGTTGTGAGCTTGTAAAACAACCGGCTGTAATCTGAGGAATTATAGTAAAATTCCCAAAAGGTCTTGGAGAGTGGATGTAAGTGCTGAGGTGCACCGAACCACTATACATCTTTGTGTTTGTGATGCCTTATCTCTTGTATTTCATGCCTTACATTCATACTTGATTGTGTAATATCTCTAGCTTTGTTTCCTATTGATTTATAAGTGATTGTTTAGAACTTGCTTAGCTTCCACTCCATCCTTACCATTCTCATATATTATAATTGCTCTAGCTTAATCTTCCACTACTTTACGTGTAATCGCCTAGAACTTAAGTAAATAACATCTTATTATTCCGCTGCATTCAATTCAAAGTAAAAATTAGGAAACATAATTTTTAGAAAACTCAATTCACCCCCCCTCTTGGGTTGTCATCTTGGGCAACATACATATATATATATATATATACATATATATATATATATATGTATACATACATATATATATATATATATGTATGTATATGTACACATATATATATACATATATATATATATATATGTATATGTACACATATATATATATATATATATATATGTATATGTACACATATATATATATATATACATATATATATATGTATGTATATGTACACATATATATACACATATATATATATATGTATGTATATGTATACATATATATATATACATATTGTTGGGAGAACGCAGCTTCCCCCACGAGCGCACGAGAACCTTGCCATCAGAGGGCCGGATGACGGCCGACCTCGGGCGGCCGAGCTCAGTGCCCGACCCCGGGACATCCGCCCCGAAGAGCTCCCGACCTCGGAAGTCCGACCTCGCCGCCCACCTACCGCGGTTGCTTCCTGCCAAAGTCTGGCCAGGGGCCATACCCTGCCACCGCCTCCAGCATTTAATGCGCGTGACCTCTGCAAACCCCCGACTCACTCAACAATTAATGCATGTCTCCGACTCACTCAACAATTAATGTGCATCTCCGACTCACTCAACAATTAATGCGCGTGGCTCCCGTTATCTATGGATCCTCAGTCCTCCACAGCAAATCGGCTCGGCAGTGTTCAGTCAGCCGTGACAACTCTCTGATCCCGGCCTCACCTCCGACACCAAAGCATTAATTCACCTGATCGCACATCAACTCGAGCGACGTGCTAAGTTGTACGGCGACCTCGCCCCATCACATCACAGGTAATCCGACCCCCCTATAAAAAGGAACCCTTTCTTCTCAATGGGGGGTTGGACTCAGAAAAAAGGAAGCAGAACGCTCCTTCCCTCTTCCTTTCTCCCAACTTTAAGCCTCCTCTAACTTAAGCATCGGAGGGCCGGCGCCGGAAATCCCGGCCACCAGCTTTTTGCAGGTCCCCCCTCCACGGAGGACGCCGCTCGCCGACAGATCGCCGCCCGCCAGAATTCGCCGAAGCTCCTCCTCCTCAGCCGACAGCCGCCCCCGGGTCCAATTTCCAGTAACACATATATATATATGTATGTATATGTATACATATATATATATGTATATATATATATATGTATATATATATATATATATATACATATACATCCACATATATATATGTATATGTACACGCACATATATATATATATATATATATATATATATATATATATATATATGTATACATATACATACACATATATATATATATGTATATGTACACACACACACATATATATATATATGTATACATATACATACATATATATATGTGTATATATATATACATATATATATATATATGTAGGTATATATATACACATATACATACATATATATATATATATGTATCTATATATATATGTATATGTATATATATATACATACATATATATACATACATATATATATATATATGTATACATATACATACATATATATATATGTATACATATACATACATATATATATATATATATATATATATATATGTATACATATACATATATATATATATACATACATATATATATATATGTATGTATATGTAAAGATATACATATATATATATACATACATATATATATATATATATGTATGTATATGTAAAGATATGTATACATATATATATATATATATATATATATATATATGTATGTATATATATGTATGTATATGTATATATATATGTATATATATATGTATGTATATGTATATATATATATATATATATATGTATGTATATGTATATATATATATGTATGTATATGTGTATATATATATATGTATGTATATATATATATATATATATCTATATATATATATGTATATATGTATACTATTAATTTTTTTCAGTTGCATGCGATGGGACAGCTTATAGAGATCAGGATTTTGATTTTCTAAAAAAAAAAGATGGACCTCTTATCCCCCATGTTGCACATGAGACACCAAAACTGAACCAATCATGGGTAAGGTCCCAGGGCCACAGAGTGGTATATTATGTCAACGTTCTTCCAACGTAGAAGCCACTCTCAAAACCAATGTGCTCCTTATACCAATCAAAATCATATGAATAAGACCATATGACAAATATCCTGTCCCTTCCTCGTCCCCCATATATGCTTTGACCTTGAAAATTTTGACCTTCCCAAATCCCGACCCCAATTGCTAGTACTTATCTTGGTCAAACCCCCAAAAAAAATAAAAAAACAAAAGGTCCACCGTCCGGGATTGACCACCCTTTCCCTAACTATAAATGCACGAGCTCCAATTCAAGGTCCCAACCAAACGCCCACAGCCAAGAAATACCAACCACCTGCCGGATTCCGGTCGACATGAGCAGATCGCAAGAAGGCATCGTTAGCGCCGGTGAGAAGAAGTACAAGGGCGTGCGTCGTCGGAAATGGGGGAAATATGTATCTGAGATCCGGGTCCCAGGAAGCCATGAACGGCTGTGGCTCGGCTCCTACACCACCCCGGAGGCTGCCGCAGTGGCCCGCGACACGGCTGTGTACTTCCTCAGAGGGCCCGACTGGTCGCACGATCTCAATTTCCCCCACCGCGTCGCGATGTATGCGTGGGCGGGCTTGTCGCCGAGGTCGATACAGAGGGTGGCATCCGACTCCGGGATGGCGGTCGATGCGCAGTTGATGGTCCGAGGGCCCGAGGCGCCGCCTCAGCCGCCAACACAGAGAGCTGAGGTTGGTGTAATGGAGAGTATTAACTGGAGACAAGGTGGAGAGCATGGTTTGTACGAAGTGAGTGAATTCGGAGGAGATATATGCATTGACGACACGGATATCTATATGTAGGATTGCTATCAGTAGTTAAATTGGAGTTCAGCTAGACTTCATACCATATCAGAAGTTCCCTGTAGGGGGGATGGGACTCTGGGTTTTAGTTTCTAGCCATTAATCCTCCCTTACATGAGATTCTATCTATACATATATTACCAATCCTTGGTTTTGGGGAAGCATATGCTGAAAGGCCTTATTTTATCCAATTCAAGTGGGAGGAATATGCTGTGACTTTTCCTATTTGGAAAAATGGTTAGAACTTCATCAAAAACACAAAAGGTTAGAATTTTTTATAGAAAAAGAATTAAGAAGAATTCCACTATTTTGGCCTTGATTAACATGCCTACTATCCGTTAGGCTTCCTCCAGAATCTTGGGATACTGCTCTTGCTGTTCTTAATATATAGCTTGCTTGATGACCTACTTTGATAAATTGAAACCTTTTGACCGTTTCCTGTTCAAACATAGCTTTGTGTGCCGCACCAAAGAACAAAAAAAAAAAAAAAAAGAAGCACAGCTTTGGTGAACTTGTGGTATATACGACAAGCAAACTTGCGGTGTACATACTAGCTGTTACATCACGTATGGAAAAGCAAGAGAGAAAAAATAATTCTAACCAAATGGAAATGTCAAATACTGTGGGCTTATCTTTTGAGTACAGGCAAAGAAATCAACTTTTCTACCATTGGCTTAAGAGCTATAATTAGTTGCACCTTCGGATTCCACTCCAGGTCTTTGTGGTGCTCATTCACGGCCTACAGGTGATGAGACCGCATCGGAAGACTTGCATCAGGAGTCAACCTTAATCAATTTCTTGGATGAAGGCAGAATTTAGCTGGGGAATAAAGGATGAATAAAACTTGGAGCAAAACCTCATACTTTTCAAACATTTTCTAAAGACCAGACATTAGCGAGAATTATTCACTCCGGTCAGGCTTGTTTATGACAGGCGTAACTATTCCATGATAAAGTTGTGATATTCCTAGCATAAAGTTATCAAGATCCCAACTTTTTTTAATAAAAATACTATCTTCTAAAAAATATTCAGAAACTATAATAAAAATATTTTTTGCTATTTTTATTTGTCTTATCCCTGAACTAAATACAGCGAAAAATATTTTAAGTGCAGCTGTTCTATATATCATGCATGCATGAAAGGTCACGTATTGACTGGTGTGGCTTGCAAACTATGTGACAATGTTGACCGTAGCAAATTTATTTTCCAAAAGGAATCAATTAAATGATCCAAAGCCACAGCTACAGTGCCAATGCTTGTTATCTGATAGCAATGATTTAGTTGGAATCCCTTCTCGCGTCCGAGTAATTGCCTTCTTGGAAGCATGAGATGGCACCATTCTGAATCCAGGCATGGGTTAGCGCAGTTCCTACACCGTCCGTTCAACTCAACAGCTGGAGATTAGCATGTTTCATCACTGTTTGACTTGGTTCGTTGTGACCTGAGATAGCATGTTTCTTTCTTGGACTAGTATGTTCAATTTGTCCGACGTCCACCTGTGTTTGGACTTCTAGAGCTGCGACCAGGCTTTCAAGAATTTTTCAAAAAAATCCTGGAAACTGGAGAGGTTAATTTTATAAATGTATCCCCTTATAACTTATTCTATTTCTTTTAGTATACAATTCTTCTTTAAACGTACATGAGATGATACAAGAGTTCTTTTTTTTAAATTTTCTTTTTTTTTGAATTTGGGAGGAATAACATATAACAAGCCCTCAACCCGACTGCATAAGCTAGGAACATAACAAACAGCTACGTATTCCATGGGACTCGGCTCCACAAGGCATGCAAGTATAACCTAAAATTTAACAATCCACGGACTCATCAAAGGTGCTGCCATTCTAGCAAGATGTAGTTGCTGCTTCTATATTTTGACATCATTCCATGGACCCGAAAGAGACTGTCAAGATATATAAAATGGCTTAAAACACTTATTCAAGCACTAGCTACCATGTTTTGATCAGAAAAAGCATTAATTCACTACTTCATAGCTCACATAGCACTAGCTGCCACTATCGATGAACTCAACCCAGTAGTTCTGTAGAGTATAACTCTTAACAGCTTACATAGCTTTAATCAGACCTACAAGTCATAGAGGATGCAATGACCAATTTGTTGGAAAATAGGAAGAGAGATTTCTAGAGAGGAAAGGATGAAGAGGCAAAAATACTTCAAATTTTTCTTTCAATTTGGCTCTTGCCTTGCATTCATAAAACCACAAGACTTACAAGGTATTTATAGGACTCCTAGGTACATGAATAAATCCAAATACATGAACCACATAATGACCTTTCAACTTTCTAGACAGACTTTTCATACTTCTAGGAGTCTTTACATTTTTCAATACAACTTTTCAACTTTCTAGACAGACTCTTCATATTTCTAGGAGTCTTTACATTTTTCAATACAACTTTTCAACTTTCTAGACATGTATATTATCAAAACAATAAATAAAAGGATAAGAACAAGTTTAATTCTCAACATGCTCCCCCCTTAAACTTGTTCCTCCAAGTGCTATCACTCCAAGCAACCTTCTTAGCTTTTGAAAAACTTGAGCACTAAGTGGCTTTGTCAATATATCAGCAACTTGCTCATTTGACTTTATATAAATGAGCTTTACATCTTTTGTCTTCACATGTTCCCTTATGAAATGGAACCGAGTATCAATATGCTTTGATCTCTCATGATGAACCGGATTTTTCGCCAATGCAATAGCTGATTTGTTATCCACATAAACCTTTGTTGAACTTTCTTGCTTCAACTGCAACTCTTCAAGTAATTTCCTCAACCAAATAGCATGACAAACACATGAAGATGTTGCTATATATTCAGCTTCACATGTTGACAAAGCAACAATATTTTGCTTCTTCGAAGACCACGTAAACGCGGCTTCACCAAGATAGAACACAAACCCTGTAGTGCTCTTTCGATCATCATAGCTTCCAGCCCAATCGCTATCGCTAAATCCAGTCAACTCCAAATTTGCATATGAAGAATAAAACACTCCATAATCAAGCGTACCTTTGATGTATCTTAAAATTCTCTTTGCTGCCTTTAGATGAGAATTCTTTGGAGTCTCCATAAATCGACTTACCAAACCAACACCATATAAAATATCGGGTCTAGTACAAGTCAAATATCGCAAACATCCAACAAGACTTTTATAATAAGTTGGATTCACAAGTTTACCTTCACCTTTCTTGGTTAACTTCACCCCACAATCCATCGGGGTATCAACTGGTTGACAATCATCCATGGTAAACTTTGCCAAGATTTCTTTTGCATACTTCTTTTGAGAAATGAAAATTCCATTGTTTCCTTGCTTCACTTCAATGCCCAAGAAATAAGCCATAAGACCCAAATCGGTCATCTCAAATTCCTTTGCCATCGAGCCTTTGAATTCTTCAATCATGGATAAATTATTTCCGGTGAAAATTAAGTCGTCCACATAGAGACAAATGAACATAACATCACCCTGCAGATTAGTCTTCATATATATAGCATGTTCATATGGACATTTAGTAAATCCATTTTGAATAAAGTACCCGTCAATTCTGGAATTCCACGCTCTTGGCGCTTGTTTAAGCCCGTAAAGAGCTCTTTTCAGCTTGTAGACTTTCTCTTCCTCTCCTTGCACAACAAAACCAGGGGGTTGATTGACATAGACCTCCTCTTCAAGATGCCCATTGAGAAAAGCGGACTTTACGTCCATTTGAAAGATTTTCCACTTCTTTTGAGCCGCCACTGAAATCAACATTCTCATTGTCTCCATCCGAGCTACTGGGGCAAACACTTCTTCATAATCAATTCCATACACTTGCTTATAGCCTTTAGCTACAAGCCTTGCTTTATGCTTCTCCACCTCTCCTTTTGCATTTCTTTTGGTCTTGAAAACCCATTTAACACCAATCGCCTTGTGTCCTTGTGGAAGTGAAGTAAGCTCCCATGTATTGTTTTTGGTAATGGCATGTATCTCCTCTTGCATCGCCTTTCTCCACTTTAATTCTTGACAAGCTTCTTCAAATGTTAATGGATCAAAACCTGCAAAAAGACATAGCATATTGAACTCATCATCAGTATCAATTTGACTTGTGACATTGTACAAGTCTTGGATGCTCCTTGTCTTCCTCGCTGTTGAAGAAGATGAATTAATAGCTGTTGATTGTGGCGAATTTTCAGCAACATTCAGCCCTTCGCTTGTGTCTTTTTGCTCCTTTTCGTCATCAAAAACAACCTGCTTTTGCTGGTCATTGCTTGCCCAATTCCAAATTTGCTCCTCATCAAATTCAACATCTCTTGACATCACAATCTTCTTGGTAGTTGGATTGTACAGCTTGTAGCCATGCGAATTCTCTCCATAACCAAGCAAGACACACTTCTGACTTTTGTCTTCAAGCTTTGTCCTTTTTTCTTCTTGGATTTTGGCATAAGCAACACTGCCAAAAATCCGTAAGTGGTCAACTCTTGGCTTCCGTAAACTCCATGCCTCCTCCGGTGTAGTATCACCAATTCTTTTTGTGGGAAACCTGTTAATCAAGTAAGTTGCACACACAACAGCGTCAGCCCAAAATTCTTTAGGAACTCTTCGTTCCTTCAACATACATCTCACCAAATTCATGATGGTTCGATTCTTCCTTTCCAATACGCCATTTTGTTGCGGTGTTTGAGGCATAGTGAATTGATGTACAATCCCATTCTTCTTGCAAAAATTTTTGAATTCATCGGAGGTGTATTCACCACCTCTATCAGTTCTAAGACATTTCAAGTAACAACCACTTTGCTTCTCAACCATGCTTTTGAACTCCTTGAACTTGCTCAAAACTTCTCTTTTTTCTTTCAATATGTAAACCCAAGTTTTGCCACTATAATCATCGGTAAAGGTTAGAAAATACCTATTACCACCAATTGAAGTAGGATTAATTGGCCCGCATACATCTGAATGGACCAAGTCAAGGCGTTGATTTGATCTTCTTGATTCTCCCTTCATGAATGGCTTTCTATGTTGCTTCCCCAAGACACAAACTTCACACAACTTGCTTGAGTATTCAATCCTTGGTAGACCAATCACCATCTTCTTTCTCTCCAAAATCTTCAATGCTTGAAAATTCAAGTGCCCATACCGAAGATGCCAAAGAGTAGAATTATCTGTAATAGTAGCCTTGAAGCAATTCGAATGATCAACAGATAAGGTTAAAGGAAACATTCGATTCTTAGCCATCTTTACATGAGCAATCAAAGTATTGTTTTTATCATGAATAGAAAGACTAGAGTTTTGCATTTGTATATCATATCCTCTCTCAAGCAACTGCCCCAAACTCAAAATATTGTTTTTCATGTCTGGAACATAATAGACATTGGAGATATACCTTTGCTCACCATTCTTCAATTCTAGCAAAATTTTACCTTTGCCTTTTACTGGTCTTTGAGATAAATCACCAAAAGTAATGTTGCCATACTGTTTTTCTTCAAGCTCAATGAAAAACTCCTTTTCTCCACACATGTGATTTGAGGCACCCGTATCAAGGTACCACGTGCTGGAATTGCAGCCTTCAAGCTTGTCATAAGCCAATAACAACACTGGTTCTTGCTTCTCTTCTTCTTCTTTATCAACAAAATTCACCTTCTCTTCATTATTGTTAGTATTATACCAACATTCAGAGGCATAATGACCAAACTTCTTGCAACAATAGCATTGAATTTCAGATTTATCATACCTCCATTTTGACTGTCCACCACGTCCACGGCCTGAGCCTCGACCGCGACCACGACTACGACCACGTCCACGACTTCTAAATGAATTGCCTTCATCATTGCCTTCTTTCGTTTCATTTGATTGCTGCCATCTACCGCCTCTTCCTCTGCCACGAGAACCTTTGCCTCGTCCTCGTTGAAATCCTCCTCTACTTGATTCGGATTTCTTGTCTCCAAGTGTGAGCTTCATTTGCAACGCATGCTCCACAGAATTTCCTTCTTCTCTTTTTGCAAGTCTTTGCTCATGAACTTGAAGAGAGCCCATCAATTGTTCTAGACTCATCTCCTCCAAATCTTTTGATTCTTCAATTACTGTAGCCACAAGATCAAACCTTGCATCTAGGGATCGCAAGATTTTCTCCATCACTCGAACATCTTCTATCTTTTCTCCATTTCTTCTTAATTGCCTCACAATAGACAAAACTTTAGTAAAATAATCTGAAATTGATTCAGTACCTTCTTTGTGTAGAGTCTCGAACTGAGTTCTTAGAACTTGTAGACGAACCTTCTTCACCTTCTCTATTCCACTGTATGCTTTCTTGAGGAGTTCCCAAGCATCCTTTGATGTTTTTGCTTCAGAGACAATTTCAAACATTGAATCATCAAGCCCTTGATAAATTGTATAAAGAGCTTTCTTGTCTCTTTTTCTCAAATCTTGTAATAACTTCTTTTCTGCCCTCTCCAATGCCGCTTCTGCCTCGGCTGATTCTGGCTTCACATATCCATCCACGATCAGCTCCCATACGTCAAGAGAACCCAACAGGGCCTCCATTTGGATACACCATATATCATAGTTTTCTTTCGATAACTTGGGAACCGATGATGGAACACTGCTTGAGTTCATGATTTCTAGAGAGGAATTTGTTGGAAAATAGGAAGAGAGATTTCTAGAGAGGAAAGGATGAAGAGGCAAAAATACTTCAAATTTTTCTTTCAATTTGGCTCTTGCCTTGCATTCATAAAACCACAAGACTTACAAGGTATTTATAGGACTCCTAGGTACATGAATAAATCCAAATACATGAACCACATAATGACCTTTCAACTTTCTAGACAGACTTTTCATACTTCTAGGAGTCTTTACATTTTTCAATACAACTTTTCAACTTTCTAGACAGACTCTTCATATTTCTAGGAGTCTTTACATTTTTCAATACAACTTTTCAACTTTCTAGACATGTATATTATCAAAACAATAAATAAAAGGATAAGAACAAGTTTAATTCTCAACACAATTCACTACTTCATGGGCTCCATAGAATTATGACAGAAATATATTACCAACTCTCTGAAAGATGATCTAGTCCATGTTTTATTCGAGCACTAACTAACATGGAATTCAGTTTCTTTAGTCCTGCTCAAGAACAAACTCATCCGAGAAACTAACAAGCCTCACATCTCGAATAGCTTACAAAGCTTTATTCAGCCATTGGTTGAGGCCCTGGGAGGAGCTTTCGAGGACGCGGCGCATCAAGAAGCAGCGGCCTGGTGCCCATGAGGGAGAGCATTCTGGTTCCCCTGGTCGAGAAGAGCAAGTGAAAGGTCCAACCTAGAACATCAGGATAGAGCAGAAATATGTCATACCAGCTGGAATGCTTAACATATGCTTCACCCTGCAAGCCCCGGAGACCATCTTCTTTGCAAACTCCTCAACCTGTCCACCTGTAAGGGGCACATACACACATTAAGCACAAGAAATTGTTAGCCCATTATACATGCTCTATAATTTTATCCAAGAATGCTAGCCCTTGGACAGGCCAAAATTGATGGAAGGTTGATAATATGTTGACAGTCATTCAGAAGAAAGAAACTTAAATTGTCAAAATAGAACAATGTAGTTCTCATGCTACTTCTATGTGTTCGAAGGAAAAGATGCATTCCTACCATAGATATACTGACAGAATAGTGCTAAAAAGAAGGATAAATTAATGGACGAAAGTTTGATGGACTTGTTGAAAATTTGAACTTTGAAGATGCATTGGCAAGAAAACCCACAAAATAACCTTTACAAGGAGCAAGTTTGTGCACAAATATCAAATATGAAGGAAAACATTTTTATGAACCAAATAGTATATATTCAACTTGAAAAAGGTTGCACTCACCTAACATACAGCCATACAGGGGAAGTAACAAAAGCATGCACCTTGGCTCTATATATCTGTTTAGAGAATTGCATGTGTTTTGATGTGTGTGTGTAGTTGTGTTCTTTTCTGCTTATGGTCTATGAAAAACAGTGATTACCCCTATTTCTTCCTTCCACTGCATCTCTGCTCCCTCCTCAAGAATAAACTTTCCCCACCTTGTCTCACCACCAATTGAGCCATGGGTTGCAATCATGATCCTGACAGCATCCTTCACTTCGAACCTAAGCGTCTCGTAGAAATTTACCACAGCTGCCTTAGCTGCCTAATAAATCAACAAAGAAGAGAGAGTATTATACAATTCTGGTTCACTGTTGAGTTCATGTGTTGATTGATTATGCTTAGCTCTTTATCTTCTTCCTGAAGAAATAGACTTCGATATATGAAGTGTTTTTGCAGGACTCACAGCATACAGGCTCATCCTTGGCATAGGTAACCAGCTTTCCAGTGATGCATTCACAAGGATTCGACCACAGCTTTGCCGCAGATAAGGGAGGGCGACATACGTGGGATACACATTTCCCCAAAAATTGATATCCTGAAAAAAACCCGCTCAAAATGGAATTTACAGGAAAAGAGTTGAAAAAGCTTGCACTAAAGCTAGCCCTTTAAAGCATGGCTGGTGATTAATTTTTTTTTTTTTTGGTAAAAAAAAAAAGGGGAGGGGGGGGGGGGGGGGGGGGAGGAAGGGACAAGCCCACCCCCGCGTAGCAGCCCCCACTGGGCCCCCATCCCGCCAGGAGAATGTTCAATGCGGGCGGTGATTAAATTTTCATAAGGTGGATTATGTTATACAAAAAATCTGTCTTAAAGTTTAAGAGATTGTAAGCAATGCAAGATCAAATAAAATTTTATTGCATGATCAAATAAAGCTCTGCACATATTTATCATGGCAATCAAAAATTCTTATTTAATCTATAAAAGAATGAACTTCTGTGAATACCCAGGCTTCTATATTGACTGATGGATGAAGAAACTAATGCAACAGTGTTTTTTTCTTCGTCCTACTCTCTTTTCTTTTCTGGAGAAAGTAGATATATTGTGGTAGTGCCACAAACCCCAGTTGAACCCAGGACTTCTCTGCTAAGGAGAAGGATGCCAACTTGCTGATGTAGGCTGGTGTGGCAGAATATAGTTGAACATGTTTGTAGTTTACAAGTTGAAGAAGATTGCTGCGTTTCTTCTGAATAATAGAACCATTCAATCAACAAAAGGAAGAAAAACAATATAAAAGATCTTAAAAAATTAAATCTTTTTGTGCTCTTAAATTTTTCAGATACATATACTTGTAATTTATTAAGATTCGGTTAGTGACCCACCTCCGAACCCAGACCTCATGAACATTAAGGCATTGAAAATTTCTGAAGTAAAACCATGACTCTCGACCGACGTATTTATTCTCTGTGAGTCTAAACCAACTCAAATCATAGGCAATGAGTTAAAGAGGAAAATTAGTTAAACAATATCGTACCATCATATGAGAAAACACTAAAGTATCTATTGTTGAGAAAATGTGCCTCGAAACTCGAAACGACTGTAAATTGAATTCGGCTCAAGTTTGCTTGAAAAAGTCTGTGCCCACTGAATGGAGTGACCCCTAGCATCTAGGAGTCGACTCATGTGAAGCTTGAGTCGACCCCAGGGATGAGAGAGTCGACTCGCATCTGCCACAGTGAAGAAACAGAGAGTTGTTTTTTGGGTCGCTTGCAGGAGTCGACTCCAGTCCTGCAGGAGTCGACTCGAGGTCTGCTCGAGTCGACTCCAAGTTGAAGGAGTCGACTCTCTCAGGAAGTCAGAGCGTGCTAGTTTCGGTGCTGATACTTGGAGTCGATCTGAGGATGTCCGAGTTGACTCGAACTTATCAGAAGTCGACCCGTGAAAGTAAAGAGTCGACTCTTGATCACGGGATTGATTGAAACTGTGGCAAGATGGGCTTTTTGACTTAGGGTTTCGTAGGGAAGTTTCCTTATATGTTGAAAACCTATAAATAGAGTTTTTTGTGAACCCTAGGAGGGATGAGAGCAGCTGTAGAGAGTTTCTTTTGGAGTTCTATCTCTCTTGTAAGCCCTAGGCGTACAATCTCCAATGGGGAAGAGAGATCATTGTAACCCTTGCTGAATATATTGAATCTGTATGTGTGGCCTCCGTGGACGTAACCCGTATTGGGGTGAACCACATAAAATTATTGTCTTTGTGATTGTTTGATTTTATTCTCTACTACTTCTTCTTCTCGATTCGTCTTTCCGCATATTGAATCCAGGAAAGAAAATAGTACGATCGAAGGGTGAGTGCTTTCAGTTGCAACAACTGGTATCAGAGCTACGTTCTCTGTGTTCCAATGGCTGACGAAGGAAGATTGAGGATAGAAAAATTCAACGGACAGAACTTCGGTGTGTGGAAGATGTAGATGGAGGATTACTTGCTCTCAAAGGATCTAGATCTACCACTGAACGGAGAAGAAGCGAAGCCGACTGACATGCCGTCGGAGAAGTGGGAGCGTCTTGATAAGAAGGCGCTCGCCGCTATCCGTTTGTCCTTGGCATCGGAGATCCTCGCCAATATATCCAAAGTAAAGACTGCAAAAGATTTGATGGACACACTGGCTTCCATGTATGATGAGCCAACAGGAGCGAACAAGGTATTCCTGATTCGACGATTATTCACTTTGAAGATGAGAGACAGTGGAAGTGTTTATTCACATCTAAGTGAATTCAATACCCTATGTGCCCAATTAGAATCTGTGAAGATCACGTTCACTGATGAGGTGAAGGCGTGGGCTCTTCTAGGTCAGATGCCTGTAAGTTGGGAAGGCTTCATCACGGCTGTTAGTAATTCTTTGGGGAAGACTACAGCGAGGTTTGATGAAGTGGCAGCTCTTATTCTGAGTGAAAAGGCTCGAAGGAAAATCCTGGATCCATCAGCAAGTTCATCTGGAAACGCGCTGGCTTTTGAAGAACGTGGAAGGACCTCAAAGAAGGGAGACAGAAATAGGGGTGGACGATCGAAGTCTAGAAACAAGTCTAGACCTCTTGAAAAGTGCTGGAATTGTGGGCAGAAGGATCACTTGAGAAAAGACTGCAAAGTGCCGAAGAACAACGGTGGTTCTAACACTAAGGCAAGTGCTAATCTAGCCAAAACTGTAAGTGAAGACGATGCCCTGATACTTTTCTATGATGTTCATCCGGAGTCGTGGATAGTCGACTCAGGTGCCTCGTTCCATGCTACTGGGAACAAGGCAATCTCAAACTATGTTGCAGGTCCAAGTCTAGAAACAAGTCTAGACCTCTTGAAAAGTGCTGGAATTGTGGGCAGAAGGGTCACTTGAGAAAAGACTGCAAAGTGCCGAAGAACAACGGTGGTTCTAACACTAAGGCAAGTGCTAATCTAGCCGAAACTGTAAGTGAAGACGATGCCCTGATACTTTCCTATGATGTTCATCCGGAGTCGTGGATAGTCGACTCAGGTGCCTCGTTCCATGCTACTGGGAACAAGACAATCTCAAACTATGTTGCAGGTGATCACGGCAAGGTGTATCTTGTTGATGGAAATAGTTGCAACATCGTAGGAAAGGGAGATGCTCAGATAAAGACATCAAGTGGGATCACTTTAACTCTGAAAGATGTGCGACATGTACCCAAACTGGCTCGAAATCTAATTTCGGTAAGTCAGTTGTCGGATTTGGGGTTTGTAACCACCTTCAATGATGATGCTTGGAAGATCACTAAGGGAGCCTTGGTGATTGCTCGAGGTGCAAGGTCAAGAACACTATACATGACAGCTGATACTGATTCCACCATCAGTGCTGCAAATCCGACTGTTGATGATAGGACATGACACATGAGACTCGGCCACATGAGTCAGAAAGGGATGAAGGTGATGATGTCCAAAGAAAAATTGGGAGATCTGAAATCTGTGGATTTGGAATTCTGTGAAGATTGTGTATTGTCAAAGTAGAAGAAGGTCAGTTTTTCAAAAGGAGGTAGTACCAAGAAAAATTCTAAGTTGGAACTCGTACATACTGATGTATGGGGACCAACTCAAGTGTCTTCTCATGGAGGAGCAAAAGTACTATGTCACGTTCATCGACGACGCCACCCGAAAGCTATGAGTCTACTTCCTGAAGCACAAATCCGATGTATTTGAAAAGTTCAAGAGGTGGAAGGCTCTAGTGGAGAATGAGACAGGTCAGAGATTAAAGTGTCTCAAGTCTGACAATGGGGGCAAATACTACAGTGAAGTTTGAGGCTTATTGTGCCTCAGCTGGAATTCGAAGACTAAAGACGGTTTCAGGAATGCCACAGCAAAATGGCGTTGCAGAACGCATGAACCGCACCATCAACGAGCGGGCACGGTGCATGAGGCTTCATGCGGGGTTGTCAAAGATTTTTTGGGCGGAAGCGGTCAGTACAGCAGTGTATCTGATCAACAGAGGGCCTTCAGTTGCATTGGAGCTTGGACTGCCGGAGGAAGCATGGACTGGGAAAGAGGTGAAACTATCTCACTTGCGTACTTTTGGTTGCATCTCTTACATGTTCGATACTGCAGACAATTGAACCAAGCTGGATGCAAAGTCAAAAAAGTGCACATTCATTGGGTACGGTGGTGATGATTTTGGATACCGACTCTGGGATGCAACAGATCGAAAAGTCATCAGGAGCAGAAATGTGTTAGGATCTGTCACATGCCGCTGAAAATTCAAAAATTTTCAGATATGCAGCGGAAAGACATGTGCATATCCCGTTCATCGCATGAACATATTTTAAAACTATTTATAGATAGATTAGGATTAAATTCTTATTAAATTATTTTAAAACCATGATTAAAAAGATCAGATCTTCACCTTGTGCGGGTAGATGGTCTCTGCAAATCTGATTCACGTGGTATTTGATGAAGGTTCAGTGGAAGCCGCACACGCGTCCGGCCTCTACGGGTATCCACACGAAGTAATGATTCAATCGAAGCCTTTGGATCTCTCCAGGGTGCTAGCTCCCTTGCAGAGAAGGCTATTGATGGCTGAAGTCCTCTATCTTGAATCAACTTTTGATTGCCTTAAGAGGTGGTAGAAGAAGGAAAGTTCAATGGAAGAAGAATGGAAGATCCACAGCCTTTCAATTTTTCTTCAAGTTGGAACCAAGAAAGGAGAGGAAGGAGGCCACGCCTAGCCTTCTTTTTCCTTTGTTGCTTGCGGCTGAAGAGAGGAATGAGAGGGGGGAATTTGCTGCCGTGAACCACCAGAAAATAGCATGAGAGGAGGGGTCTCCTTTTAAATCCATATGTGATAAGGATGAGCTCCTATTTTTAAGGAGCTCATCCCTATCTCTTTATTTCGGCAGCAAGGAGGGGCTTACGCCCCTCCTTTTTCTTCCACGCACATCCCAAAGGGAGGGGCGTGGGCCCCTCCCTCAAGTCCATTTAAATTTGCCACTTAACCAATTTAAGGGGTGATTTAATTTGGGTCTATTGCATGAGTCCAATCCTATTCAAAATAGGATTTGTTTGCACCCATTTCAATTTCCTCCTTATCCTAATCTAATTAGGATTTAATTGAACCATGACTTTATTGAACTCTTCAATCCTAATCCAATTAGGAGTCATTTAATTAATTAGATTAAAATTAAAATTAATTAGAACTTAAGAAAATCCTAATCTAATCAGGACTTGTTTAAATTTCAGCCCTAAGACAACTAGGACTTTAGAAATCCTACTCCAAGTAGGACTCTAATTTAATTTGAAATCCTAATCCAATTAGGACTCTCAAAATCCTACTCCAAGTAGGACTCGTGATCAAGTTCAATTAATTAAATCTAATTAATTAAATTAAATTACAATCCGATTGCAATTGTTCCTTCTTCTAACCACTAACTCTTAGCTGGTTAACCAATTATCAATCAAATTGATTATTTGTGATTTCTAATCACAATTCAACCATCGGATCGGTCAACAATCAGAATTGCCTTTCAGGATCTATAACTGTACCTCTAATGTGTGTGATCCCATAGGTTCTATTCTGACTGGTAGTGAGATATATTGCGATCTCTATCATAATATCATTGAAAACTCCTTTCAACGGGTTGAAACAATTCCAACTCAACTCACCAGGGATTATCGACCATCAAGATGATCCCTGTGAGTCTCACCATCCACTAGTGACACGTAACAATATATAGTGGCTACCCAGCAGAATAGAATGATAAACCTCTAGGTGCAGTTATCGTATGATACAGTCCTTCTATCGTGGATCCCTAGAGACCGGAGGTAATGGATAACTCGTCAAACCCCATCGTCTGTCATATGTCTAGATTTATTCGACTTGAGTCCGATAGTGGAAAACTCTTTCTCCACTGTATATTACTACCCTAGCCAAGGTCTTAGAACTCAGTCTAATAAATCACATAGGATCACTTCTCTTCTATCAAGGTCGATAGATTCCATATAAGTGCATACCCTACTCCTACAATGAACCTACTGCAGCCAATCTACACTACAAGGACCCATATGACTAGAGACCATGTATATGTGTAGTCAAACTACAATAATCTCATTATGAGTAGCCGAAGCACCGCAGGTCAAAGGACCAGTCACACTACTGCAACATCAAGCAAGTTACTGACGAGTGGATAGACATCCAAGTGACTTCTTGTCTTGGTCACGCTCAGTACCCTTGTTCTCTAACAAGCACCTGCACTATCACTTCAGTGTCCCTACACTGTGGACTCGAGTCTCGTCCATCCATAAGGAAAGTGATTTGTGCACTGATCGGATCGATCACCGTCCTCGTGATGATCCATTGATCAGGAGCATTTAGAAATTAATCACCAATGATACATGGCTCAAATTCTCAACTACTGAGAATATGTATCATCATCTTATTAATTTCTTGGACGATTCATAGGCACATAAACAATATGAATGAAAAGTTGCCCATTTATTATTCAATAATAATAAAGTCAAGTACAACTTTATGTCCCAGAATTAATAATGTGTCCGCCAGATTGGCTTCTAGGGCATACATCTAACAAAATGTTGTATTCAATGAAGAAATTCTGTATAAGGATCAGCAGCAACAGATGGGCCAAGACGTCAAAGCTGTAAAATTGGAATATGCAGAGCTGGATGATGAAATAATGTCTCGAGATGATGAAGAAGTTGCTGAGCCAGTGGAAGAAGCACAGCAAGAAGAAGAACCGCCAGCTGATATCCCGATTGCTTTGCGCAAGGGTAAAAGAAACAGAAAAACTCCGTCTAGGTATGCTGACTCCCTACAGTACGTGTTGCTTACGGATGGTGGTGAGCCAGAAAGCTACAAGGAGGCTTTGCAGGTCGAAGCCAGTGACAAGTGGAAGCTTGCCATGGATGATGAAATGGATTTCCTATCATCCAACAGGACGTGGAATTTGGTTCCACTTCCGAAGGGGAAGAGAGCTTTGCACAACAAGTGGGTATACAGACTAAAGCTTGAACCAGATGGTTCTGAGAGGTTCAAAGCGAGACTTGTTGTCAAGGGTTTTCAGCAGAAGGAGGGCATTGATTTTGATGAGATCTTTTCTCCAGCTGTGAAGATGTCTACTATCCGGATGGTGCTGAGTATAGTGGCAGCCAAAGATTTACATCTTGAGCAGCTTGAGATCAAGACTGCATTTTTATATGGCGACCTTGAAGAGAAAATCTACATGAAGTAGCCAGAAGGATATTCAGTGAAGGGGAAGAAAGATTGGGTGTGCCGACTTCAGAAAAGTCTGTACGAGTTGAAACAAGCGCCTCGTCAGTGGTACTTAAAGTTTGATCAGTTTATGTTGAAGAATGATTTTCAGAGATGTAATGGTGATCATTGCTGCTACTTTAAGGGATTGAAGAGCTCATATATCATTCTACTTCTGTATGTAGATGATATGTTGGTAGCAAGTGCCAACATGGGAGAGATTGTGAAACTGAAGGAGCAATTGTCCCAGGAGTTATCAATGAAGGACTTGGGTGAAGCCAATAAAGTCCTTAGGATGCGTATCAGCAGGGACAGGAAGCTTAAAACGTTGAAGTTGTCTCAAGCAGAGTACATTGATAAGGTGCTGAAGCGGTTCAATATGGACGGGCTAAAGCTGTGAGTACTCCACTGGGCGCACACTTCAAGTTATCTAAGCAGGAGTGTCCGACTACGCAGGATGATCGAGATGAGATGAAGTATGTATCCTACTCATCAGCGGTCGGGAGCCTTATGTATGCCATGATTTGCACGAGACCGGATATTGCCCATATAGTGAGAGTGGTGAGCTTACATGAGCGATCCAAGCCAGGAGCATTGGAGAGCTGTGAAGTGGATATTGGGGTATCTGAAAGGAACCAGAGACTTAGGACTATGCTATGGTGGTTCTGATGTTTGCCTACATGGTTTCGTGGATTCTGACATGGCTCGAGACATTGATGGCAGAAAGAGTACTACCGGGTATGTGTTCACGCTAGAAAGTGCTGCAGTTTCATGGGTTTCGAAACTGCAGAAGATTGTAGCATTGTCTACGACTGAGGCCGAATACGTTGCTCTTACTGAAGCGAGCAAAGAGATGGTTTGGTTACAAGGTTTGATGAAAGAGCTTGGCATGGAGCAAGGCGATGCGAAGTTGTATAGCGACAGCCAGAGTGCTATACATTTAGCAAAGAATGCTGTTTTTCACTCAAGGACCAAACACATTGATATCAGATATCACTTTATTCGGTCACTCCTCGAAGAAGATCTTTTCCGGCTAGAGAAGATACATACAATGGACAACCCAGCAGATATGTTGATAAAGGTGGTTATTCTTGAGAAGGTGCACATCTGTGCATCTTCTGTTAGTCTTCACAGCTAGAAGTGAGACAGAGGTTTACACACATAGAGGATGATTGGAGATCATGTTGCTGATGGGGTTACGGTTGCTTCAGGCTTGTTTCTCGGCAAGTAGGAGATTGTTGAGAAAATGTGCCTTGAAACTCGAAACGACTGCAAATTGAATTTGGCTCAAGTTTGCTTGAAAAAGTCTGTGCCCACTGAATAGAGTCGACCCCTAGCATCTAGGAGTCGACTCATGTGAAGCTTGAGTCGACCCCAGGGATGAGAGAGTCGACTCGCATCTGCAACAGTGAAGAAACAGAGAGCTATTTTTTGGGTCGCTTGCAGGAGTCGACTCCTGCAAAGCTAGAATCGACTCCTGCAGGACTGGAGTCGACTCTCTCAGGAAGATAGAGCGTGTTAGTTTCGGTGCTGATACTTGAAGTCGACCCGAGGATGTCCGAGTCAACTCGAACTTATCAGGAGTCGACCCCTAAAAGTAAAGAGTCGACTCCTGATCACGGGATTGATTAAAACGGTGGCAAGATAGGCTTTTTGACTTAGGGTTTCGTAGGGAAGTTTCCTTATGTGTTGAAAACCTATAAATAGGATTTTTTGTGAACCCTAGGAGGGATTAGAGCAGCTGTAGAGAGTTTCTTTTGGAGTTCTATCTCTCTTGTAAGCCCTAGGCGTGCAATCTCCAACGGGGAAGAGAGATCATTGTAACCCTTGCTGAATATATTGAATCTGTGTGTGTGGCCTCCGTGGACGTAACCCGTATTGGGGTGAACCACGTAAAATTATTGTCTTTGTGATTGTTTAATTTTATTATCTACTACTTCTTCTCGATTCATCTTTCCGCAGTTTGGATCCAGAAAAGGGAATAGTACGATCGAAGGATGAGTGCTTTCAGTTGCAACATCTATTGCCTCTTCAAAATGGAAGGTATGACTCAAGCTTGCAGAGTTCACAAGATGATTCACTGCCAATCAAAAAAAAACCAAGGTAATGATCTGCAAAGTAAAGAATCCATAATCTTGGAATTTTTCTTGTGTGACCTTATTATTCACCTACTTTAATGGTCAAAAGATTGAGATTGCTAAATTTTCAAGATGCGAACACTTCAATCTGAATTAGAACAAGTAACCCCTTGATTAAATTTGCAAAAGTTATCAATCTGCTTAGATTCTTCACTTTAATCCATGAAAATGAAAGTTGCTTTGAACTGCTAATAAATTGGTCATTCATTTGATTTGTGCTTCCTTGAGGAATCTATATGAAAAGTTGCAAATCAGCCACAGGTCATAATATTTTCTTGGTTATTAAGTTTGTTATAATATTAACTATAAAACATTTACAGAAGAAAAAAAATCGAAAATGAAAAAAATGTCAATTATTGTGGAATTTTCAGAAACAATTTTGGGAAAGAAATATATTAACATAATTACAAAGGAAACACATGAGAAACAAATCAATATATCTTATACTAGTGCACGCCAAAACAGCAATCAGATATTGGAGAACTAACAACGACATCAGAGACATCATTGGCTTTCTATATTGTTTATAAATTATAGAAAACATCATCCAGTTTATTGATTATCTTCACATGATTCAAGCAATGAATCAACAAATACAAATTTCTAAAATACCTGGAGAACATATAAATAATCATTCTAGAATTTGTATTAAGGAATAAGGACCTTCTATAGTAAATCAAATGCATGTTATAATTTATTTAAGATACAAACATGTGGCCTGAACTAAAAACATGTGGATGGATTCCAATAGAGAACCAAAGTAATTTGGAGGCTTTCGTTTCCTGCCAAACCATCAAAGTGATTTTAGCATGGAAAATGCATGATGAAAAGGATGAGAGGTACTCACATTGGCCAAAATAACTGATAGTGTCGCTGATGAATCTTCTGCAGTCCTCTTCCTTGACAACATCAGCAGGGATCGCAAGGACTTGCTTTGCACCCAAGAGCCTGGCATGCTCCCTTATTCCCCTCAGTCTCTGTTCCCTCCTCGCAACCAACACCAAGTTTGCCTTCTTCCTTGCATATTCATAAGCTAATTGCTGCAGTAGCAGTTACTCGTTCATTTCAAGACTTAGTAAAAAAGGAAAGATTAATGAAAATATAATAAAAACTGTTGCTAATTTACACAAGCATGCATCTAAGTAAAATATGGACAATGAGAGCTAATAGTAGTCACTTCCTAACAAGAGATCCTTCACTACTGAAGATCTTTTTGGGCAGAGAGGTAAAATTGAGCTAGATTAAGGACTGAGAATCTATCATTTAGTTTCTACATAGACTTTTCCATTGAGGAAATCATTTTTTCAAATTGAGAAACAAACCCTGTGAACACTGGCTATATTCAATTTAAGACTAGCAAGGAATAGGTTGGTGCAAATTAGGTTCTATAATTAAAAGGATAGCCAATGAGACTTAAAGAGATTTACTTAAAAAGAGTGCAAAGGGACTCGAATCACCATTTGATGTATTACGATGATGACTCATAATAAACTCTAATACAATCCCTATTTTTATTATTGAGCTGGTAGACTTTTCATAAATGTGTAGGACCAACGAAACAAAAAGAGATTTATTGCTTTCATATTTTAAATTTATTAGATATTCACCATGAAATTCAATATAATCAACATTGGCATTTGGACATACATCATCCACTTCCTTTATTTCTCACGATCTCTTTTCGACAACTTTTCAAAAAGAGCAGAAGGAAGGAAAACTACAGAGCACCTCTCTAGGTAATTATTTGCCATTAGAAATCTGAGAACAAGATTTGGTACTATACTTTGGACCTTCACTCTACTACGACCACGTAATAAGATGAAGGGTCCAGAGCCTAATAGAGGGCCAGGTGACAGGGGAACAAGCAAATAGGCACAATAGTCTGCTTGTCCTGTTCTATGTTGAGCAGGACAGTGATTACATTTTCTTTTTCTCTTCCGAAAAGGACACTGGTACAAATTAAAATAAAATATGATCAAATGTAGGATGATTAAACCTTAACAATTTAGCCATGGTAGGTCATTCTAGGCAAAATAAATTAGCCTATAAAACATTTGATGACTCCAAGAAAATTAGTGTTACATTCGTTGGAACCTAGTAGATTTAAATAAAAAATTATGAGACAGATAATCCTTACAGCTATAGCTATTAAACTTCAAATGGTTAACTTAATCAGGTTTGTCATCTTAAGACTAGCTATATCCTAAACACTGCCCATGTGAAAAATGGCTCTAAAAATGAAAAATGTAGAATAATAAATTATAATTCATCCAGATTTGTTATCTCACAGATAAAAATAATACACATCAAGGACTAGTTCAGAAAATTTTCCTCACAGAAAAAGAAAAAAATCACCATGCATGCAGTTTTTTTTTGTTTTCTTTGAGGAATTCATGTCTATTCCGGGAACGGACTCATACTTAGAATCAAACATTTTTGTGAATCGATTAATTGCTCAAAAGTTGCTCTGTAACTGTGATTACCTCACCGATCGCCGAGGCAGCCCCGGCGATCACAACAACGTTGTTCTCCATGTTCTCTGGGTACAAGCTGTGAAATAGCCACTCCACTGCGTGGAGGAAGGACAGGGTTGGCCAAGCGATGGCCATCATCACCATGCTCGTCGGTGGCACCACAAAATTTAGGATAGAGTTTAATAGATCCATCACCCCCCAAGGGTAAAGAAAACTGAAGAGAGTGAGGATGGGAAGAGTCCTGGTGCTTCCTAGGAATTTTTAAGAGGACGAGGAGATGAGAACAATAATTGCATGTGTGTGTGTGAGAGAGGGAGAGTGGATTGGTATGGAGTTATATCATGGAGAAGATGAGAAAGGAGGGAGGGAGAGAGAGAGAGGGATGGAAAAGAAGACAAGGAGGGAGGGGATTTGAAGCATACGTTGCGCTTGCAAGGTGGCAGAGTGACTCTTGGAAGAGGTATTTTGGAGCTTCTGAATTCAGTTCCAGGTCTCCAATACGAAGTTGTTGGGCTATTAGGCCTCTGGGTTTTGTCTTTTGACTCGTTCAGTTGTTTTCTTGATCATGGGCTGGGCCCTGGGCCACATTATTAACAACCCAGTGAGATCCATCCAGGTACAAAGATAGTCCCATTTTTATAGGCTTGGCAAGCTCGGGCTAACTTGTTCCTTGAATTTGATTGCTCGGACATGATTCAGACTTCACTTGATCGATGGCAGTGAAGGCAGGGGACATCTTCTACATGGTCTGTTGAGGAAGAAGCGATCGAGTTGTCGAATTAAAACTAGTCTATTAAGGCCCTATTGAATTAAGCGAGAGAAAGCTCAATCGATGGAAGGGAAGAGAACAGCTACTACAGCTGGGAAAGTTTCTTTGGATAGAAGGAGGGGAAGAGAGGAAGGGGTTGGGTTTCCTTGAAAATCTTTGAGACCAATTTGATGGGCCTTCGCTCTCTGTTCAATAACATTGAAGTATGGATTCATCAAAGAGATTATAAATATGTGCTACTGCTCGATTTCCTTCTTTTCTTTTTGAGAGGTATCACTTCGTAAAAGATCTTGTTGTTCACTGATTTGGAGTATATATTCATTCTTGGCAAGAGCTCCAACTACTATATCTATAATATGTCAAGCTTCTTTCTTTTTTGCATGACAAATTAACCACATAAAATTAGAATTAACTATATTTCTCGGGTAAAAGTAATTTTCTTACTAAGGATCATCGGTCTCTTCCTAGTGAAGCAAATCAAGCTTGTGAAAAAGGATATATCAGCCAGGACTCTTTTGTTGCCAGAGTACCATTGTTGGAAATTTGCAACCTCGCAAGTTATGCTATGTATAAAGATGTCCAATTCACTGAAATCGTATAAAGGGTGGTTTTCCAAAAAAAAAAAAAAGAAGAAAGAAAGCAAATATTCTTGCAGTTCTCATAATTCTTTAAACCTCAAATGCTTTTCATCAAACAGAACTAGACATTTAATTAGAGCATAATTGAAATCATTTTTTAGGTGTTTCTAATACGTTGGAAGACCTGCACATTACACAAATATACAGTGTACATATTTTACACTTTCAGTTGATATCCAAGTTGATATATATGTAAGGTGCCAAAAGGATGCTATTTTTGTATTTGAGAAGGAAGAAAAAGAATGCTTGCTTTCTAATTTGATAGACAAAGTAGGTAGTTGTTTCTATTGCAAATCTATTTTTCGCTTGTTAGCATTCTCTCCTAAGAACTATTATATGTATAATAAATTATCTAATTTATGGAAATGTTATAGGAAATATGTATCGATACGCCTTCAAACTGGCTACAACTCACTAGAAAATACAACCAATTAAAACGCGCCACGATACCAATATGTGGTGGATCGAGAACAGTCATTGGGAGGGTCCAGTGCTATACCGCCGTGCTTGCATATCAGAAGCTCCTCACAGTTGGTTGCATTCTAGCCGAGAGACCCAGTAATCATCGAGATCTCAGCAATGTGACAAGTAGGATATCATCCGTGTGTGAAACATTCACGCCTGATGTTCAGGCCATACTCAAGCTAATCACTCTAGTCGACCCACATGCCCTAATTCTATGGTAGTAGGTAGGCTCCTCTACCGAACATGCACAAAAAGAAGGGACAAAGAAGGTAAGAAAGAAGAGCACCCTAGCTAAAAGACAACCTCCTCCTACTTCCTGATTACCATATTGACTTAGGCATCGAAGGATCCCCGCCGGATACATTCTAAGCTCTATGTTGTTTCAAGTCGAAGTACTATCATTCGATGAGGATCTCGGCTGCAGCGACCGAATGCTGCTCGCCTTCTCCAATTCCGACCAGAACATCCGACCTCCGAACTTTCTAGTGTCGTCGCACTTCTCGCCCTGGTGCCATGGCCAGTCAATTCTCAACGGCAACATGTATAAACCCCTGTTCCCTTCCTATATCTAGAGAGCACGGTTTATGCAATGTGTAATATGGATGGTTGCGTGCTTACTCCTAAGTTTGAATTTTGGTGAAGTTTTTTGAGTAGAAGGGAGGTAAGAATACCAGGCGACCTTTGATTCAGATTGAAAAGAGCTTTACAGATATAGGATGTGATTATAGCGGCAGTTGCAAAGAGCTTTTGATTACAGGGGTAGATGAAGTTTGCTCACAACAAGATAGTAGCAACTTGGCTGAAGAAGATAGGGGACCATGGAGAAGAAAACTTGTATAAAAAACAACTCCTTTGAAATTCAGCATTCCGGAAGATGATCTTTAGCTGAATCCAACTCTAGTCTTCTGAATTTCAAATATTAGAATGTACAGTAGCCAATCTTTTGATTTTGTGCCACACTTTGCCATGTTCAATTTTTTTTTTGTACTACAAAACATCGACCAATTATTAAACAAATTAAGACCCTCTGAGGCTATTGTAGTCATGGATTTCTGCTTGTTCAGAAAAATTCTTGAATTCCTCTCTCTCCAGATGGCCCAATTCATGGCAGCTACAAGCATTAACATCACACAATCAGTAGTCCTTGGAAAATTCCTTCTGGTCCAACCCAGACATAGTTCTTCAAAAGATTTGAAAGATGGCAAAACTCCCATAAGCAGGCACAACAATTTCCAAATAGCACCCGAAAACAGGGAACCAGTAAAAAGATGATCCAGAGTTTCAGTTGCATGCCGGCAAAAAATACTGCCTCGTAAGTTTTTCTGAAGCTTTCTACCAATTAAATCTCTAGTCTTCAGCTTGTGCTTCCAACACAGCCACGTAAAGCATTTTATTTTGAGGGGCACACAAAGACTCCAGAGGGTGCTAGCAAATCTGCATTTAATTCATCGTGTTATTGAAAAGATAAAGAGAAGCCGAGAAAATTTACCATTGTTGCTGCCTTTCCAAACGACCCAGTCTTCTTCAGAATTGAGATTGACTGAAGCGAGCAGCGAGGAGAGGTGTTGAAACTGCGATCGGATCTCCCCGTTAGATGCAATAGGAGCTCTAAGGAGAAATTTCTAGCGTCAAAGAAATCAGAAACTAACCCATTCTTCTTGGGGCTTAACGAGTAAAGATGAGGAAAAACATATTGGAGTGCCACACCGCATATCCAGCTGTCCCTCCAAAAAGGAGTATTTTTCCCATTTCTGATACAAAAATGGACTCGATTCCAGAAGGCTGGAAGCAATTTGACTACATCTTGCCAAAGATTGGAACACCACCGAGGACGTTTCCAAGACACAATTTAATTCTCCTATGATAAGCGAACTTTATTTGCTTTCTCTGCATGCCCGAGTCTTTAGCAAGGTATCTCCATCCCATTTTGCAAACAACAGCTCGTTGAATTGAGCAATGTCTTTCACACCTAGGCCTCTCTCCTTCTCGTGTAAGCACACCGTTCTCCAATTGACCTTACATGAAAGTCCGCTTGACTTTGCATCACCTACCCAGAGAAAGGATCTTCTGTATCCCTTAATCATTTTGATTACCCATGAAGGAAGTTTAAATAGGGAGATGAAGTATAGAGGAAGAGAAGCACGCACCAAATTCGCCAAATTCAGTCTTCCACCAGATGAAAGGAGTTCACTTTTCCACGTAGCTAATCGGCCTTCCAATTTTACAGCAAGATAGTCCAATCAGCCTTTGAAGGTTTCCGCCCACTTAAAAGGGAGGCCTAGGTATTTCAAGGGAGTAGGAACGAGTGGACAATTAAGCCACCCGACACAATCTATTCCAACTTTCGGTCTAGGACCAATAGAAGTGATCGAACTTTTTTGGAAGTTAACCGTCAGCCCGGAGAGTAACTCGAAGCAATAGAGAATCAATCACCTCTATTGACATAAGGAGAGAGCGGGACACCCTGCCATGCCTGCAGAAGATCCAATCCAATCCCCAATATCCCCATTAACATTAACAACAATTTTACCACTAAAGAGGATGTTTTTGATCCAGCCAATCCACTTTGGAGCAAAGTTTCTATGGGAAAGCAGTCTAATAAGGAAGTTTGGATTGATCCTATCAAAAGCTTTCATAAAATCAAGTTTGCAAACCACCCCCTCCGAATCTGACTTCCTTGAATGATGCAATATCTCATTAGCATAAATGATGTTGTCCAAGATGGATCTTCCTTTAATATATGTAGTCTGAACCTAATCAATGGGCTCACTGAGGAAAAGGCTTAAGCCGATTGGCAAGAACCTTTGAGACAATCTTGGTACAACTGTGAATTAAACTAATGGGTCTAAAGTCAAATGGCTTTTTTGCTGCTTCAATATTTTTTGGAATGATAGTAAGGGTGGCTTAATTTAATCTTGCAAGATCGAATGTTTCTATCATAGAGCTGCTGAAAGAGAAGAAAAACATCGTCTTTCATAATATCCCAGAAGTGCTAAAAAAAGAACATGGGGAAAAACCATCCGGTCCTGGACTTCTATCACCTTTAAAGCTGTATACTGCTTCTTTAGGAATATGGAGAGAATTTGGTAAACAAAGATGTCTTTCCTGGCTGGCTTATAACTTGCCCATTATGTTCTTTAGGAATATGGTGCACTTTTACCTGACTGCATCAAGTGATCAATGAATGGGTGTAGTTGCATGCTGCTGGGTTATTTGGAGATGTGCTTATGTGGCTCCAAACCACTTTCGGCTGGGACTTCATGGTTGTCTCAGTGAAAAATCATTTGGAAGGACCTACTGGATGTATAGATCTGATTCTGATGGATCACTAGATTTGATGTGGATCAGTTTGGCCACTATAAGTATTCAAAAAGATCACCAAATTCGATGTGGAATATTTTGCCCATTACGAGTATTCAGAAGAATCACTAAACTCGATGTGAAATACTTTGGCCACTACGAGTATATCACCAAATTAGATGTGAAATACTTTGATTACTATGAATAGAGCTGTTGATCCCCTAATGGATTTTGTTGAATGCAAAACACTAGAGTAAAATTCCATTATATCTTATCTATTTAATTGAGAAATTCATGTGCTTTATTTAGAATATTGCTAAGAAATGTCTAGGCAAGTTTCCATAATTTTTATGAATTTATTGAAGAATATTTTGAGCTAAAGAAAAAGTTCAGGGATAGCCGAGACGTCTCCTGATAGTTTCAGAGACGTCTCTGGGACAAACAGGAAGAACTAGCACAAGCCGAGACGTCCCCGGCACCTGCCGAGTCGTCCCCGCGTTAGCGGAGCCGACTCTCTCAGTAGCGGAGTCGACTCTCTCAGTGGCGGCAGAAAGGCGTTTTTCAAGGGATATGCGCGAGACGTCCCCGCTGTACGCGGAGTCGTCCCCGCAAGTAAAAAGGTGACTTCCCGAGTCGTCCCCAAGATGGCGGAGTCGACTCTCTCAGGGAATTCCAGAGGACATGATTTTCGGAGATAAAGAAGCGGAGTCGTCCCCAAAGCAGCGGAGTCGTCCCCACTCAAAAAGCGCTAACACGCTGAGACGTCCCCGTAAAGTGCCGAGTCGACCCCAGATAAAGTAAAAAGTGAAATCCTGTAGGCGAGACGTCTCTCGTTGTAGTGGAGACGTCCCCGGAGCGCCTGGGACGCGACTGACAACTTTTTCAGGTAGATTTGAATTTCAAACGGTCATATCTTTGTGTCTAACAGCTATATTTGCTTTTTGGGCTATAAAAGGGACCTCTTAAGTGCTTCTCAATAACTTCTCACCAACCCAACACAAGATCATTCAAGAGAGAAGAAAGAAAAAGAGGTTCAAGGGAGTTAGAGCTTTCAAGAGGAGAAATCAAGTGCATTCAAGCTTTTCCATCTAATTTCGAGCTCATCTACTCACTCCCACTTGGCAATCAAAGCTCGCATTCAAGCCAACGTGATCCACATCAGAAGAACCACCATCATCCACGCTTCCAACGGCAAAAAGGGTTCTTTCGATTTTATTGTTTCTCATTGTTATATTTGCTTCTTAAGAGCTTTCAAATCTTTTGTAAAACGTTTGAATATTGAGCTTGTTTCAGTCAAGGGACTTGGAACAAGGGATAGGCGTCCCAAGCCTAAGTTAAAATTGGCGGATTGTAGGGTTCGTTGTTAGCCCGGGGTAAAACAACGAGTTGGGTAGTTCACTCGAAAAACTACCGGATTGTAGGGTTCGTTGTTAGCCCGGTGTAAAACAACGAGTTGGGTAGTTCACTCGAAAAACTACCGGATTGTAGGGTTCGTTGTTAGCCCGGTGTAAAACAACGAGTTGGGTAGTTCACTCGAAAAACTACCGGATTGTAGGGTTCGTTGTTAGCCCGGTGTAAAACAACGAGTTGGGTAGTTCACTCGAAAAACTACCGGATTGTAGGGTTCGTTGTTAGCCCGGTGTAAAACAACGAGTTGGGTAGTGCACTCGCAAAACTACCGGACTGTAATCTGGAGGATTATAGTGAAATTCCCAAGAGGTCTTGGGGAGTGGATGTAGGTGCTGGGGTGCACCGAACCACTATATGTTTGTTGTGTTTGTGATGCTTTTTGTCATTGTCTAACTTGCTCACCTACTTACTTAGATAAATTGCTTGCTTAACTCTTATCCGTGCATCCTTTAGTTGCAAGCATATTTAATTTACTTAATCAAGTCTCATTCAATAAATCAAACTATTGCTAAGTTTAAATTCCACTGTGCATCTATACAACTTAGCATAATTAATTGAAAAGTTTTAGAAGTAGTACAACAGTTTTAAAAGACCCAATTCACCCCCCCTCTTGGGTTGTATCTATTGGGCAACAAGTGGTATCAGAGCAGGTGCTCTTCTATTGATTATAGTCTTAACCGACTAGAGCTAAAGATTATGACAACCCCACATAACATATTATTTGCCGAGGGACTTTCCTTAAACAGACCTCCACTGTTTAATGGAACTTACTATATTCAATGGAAAGCTAGAATGAAAATTTTTGTTCAATCACAAAACTATAAAATGTGGAATATTATTATAAATGGACCTCACACACTTTCTCAAAATGTCAATGAAAAAGACTTAGCACAATTGAATGCTAATGCTATGAACTTTCTATATTGTGCTATCCATGAATCCATATTTCATAAGATTTCTGCATGCTTATCTGCTAAAGAAATCTGGGATACTTTAACAATTATTTATGACAAATCTCAAATTAGCTCACATGTGCTTCAATTGCGTACTAACAATGAGATTGCAGAATCCTCCACAATAGCCGAGTCGACTCCAACAAGGCCCGAGTCGACTCAGAGGCAGATTAGTTCAAAAAATAAAGAGTACGGTGATGGAAACAAGGATCCATTTCCGAACACCGAAAGATTCAAAAGCTTCCTAAAGACAAAGAAGAAGAGGAAGCAAGAAGAAAGGAAGAAAGAGATAAAAAGCAAGAAAGCCTTGACCAAGGAAGAGTCAAGCAAAAAATTGAAAGCTAGAAGCAACAATGAACTACAAGAGGTAACTAACTTATGTTTTATGGCATTAGAAGATAAAGTAGAATCTGAATCTAATTTTACACCAAATAAATTTTATGAAGAATATTCTTATGATGAACTATTAAATGCTCTTCATGATTTGTATGATGAATGTAGAAAATTAGCTATCAAAAATAAAACTCTTAAAAAGCTAAATCTGGAAATCTCAAAAGAAAGAAATTCTATTGCTAAAATATATGACAAACTGAATTCTGAAAATGAAAGCTTAAGGTTAAATTCAGAACAATTCATTCAGAAAAATCAGAATTTAATTAAAGAAAATCAAAACTTAAGTGAAGAAATTAACCAATCAAAATCTCTTATTAACAAATTCACTGTAAGTTCAGAACGATTAAAATTGATGTTTGAAAGCCAATATGTTGCTTATGATAAATCAAAACTTGGCTTGACTCCTTTACTTAACAATAAATCTCTAGAGAAAAAGGTTATCAATGCATCAAGCAAACCATTAAATAAGATAACTTATTTCAAACATGAAAAGAATGGGCATAACAACTTTTTCCATCGTTCTAACACAATTAAATCAAATGGTAAAGTTATTACTATTAAACAGATTTGGGTTCCAAAAGGAACCATATGTCCTAACTCTCAAGAACCCAAGCAAGCTTGGGTACCCAAAATGAAATTATGAGGATGTAGACATAGGTGTACCAAGATACCCATGGAACAAATAGAACTTTCATACAAATGGGTGCTCTAGACACACGTCAAAAATGAAACTTAAAATATACTTATGAAAAGTAATTTTAAATAAAAAATAATAATAATGAAATCAGTAATCCTTGCATCTCATCATTATTTTGCTTTAGTATTTGATTAAAATCTGAATTGCAAGTATTGATCAATTTTGTGATATAAAAAATACTTTTGGAAATATAATCAAATCTATTCATTTTATAGTATGCTTTACTCACTATTGGATAAGTTGCTAAATGATTAATCAATTTATTAAGAATAACTCTATGAATTCTCTATATGCTTGATTGAGAGTTTTTATCCATGGCATTATTGTTTATTGATCATAGATATGATAATGTGTACTTGGTATGCTTTTGAATATATGCACTATGAATACCAAGATTAAAGAAACCATCTTTGGCATATAAAATCAACTCATGCTAGTATGTACTTAATCTCAAAAGACCTTGCCATTGCCTTACTTAGATTATCTTCTGAAAGGTCAAAGTTTGCTATGCATGTTAACTAAGGAAACAAACAAGAATCAATTTCTAAATCTAAAGATGTTGTTTCCATCACTAAGTTTTCAAAAGCTTACATTGGATTTGTTCTTGGCAAATAAAATTGAAATATTTTCTGTATTTGCTAAATCTTGTAAAAGTGTTTCAAATGATAAAGGTTTCCAAACTGTGAAGGTATCATGGCACAGTGTTGAAAACCAAAATCCTGATAAAGTTTATACAGAAATTAATTATTTCAGCACCAAGGACACCTTAAGTAAAATAGGGTTAATAGAATTCTTGAAGAAATGAAAAAGACAATTGTGTATGATAGTCATCTACTTAAATAATTTTTAAAAGCTATCATCACTGCTTGTCATACATATGATTTCTATTAGATCTATTTTTTTATGAAAACTCCTTTTGATCTTCTGAAAAATGGAAAATGAACCATTGCATATCTTTCATATTTTTTCAGTCATACACGTTATGCTTGATATGTTCTTTTGAAAATAAGGCCAAATCTGATAAAGATATTTCTATCTTTGGATATCATTCATCAAGCAATGCATATAGAACATTCAATGAAAAGATTCGAATTGTAGAAATATCAACTCATTTTATTCTTTATGAGACTAATGATTTATTATCAAGATACTAAAATTAAATTATATATGTATATGGTTAATCTTTTACATATAACAATCTGAAAACTTGTTAATAATTAGAACCAAATTGAGTTTTTCAGAAATACACTTAATGAAGTAAAATTGATGATTACTAAAAGACTAAATTAAGAAAAGATGAAATAGATCTTGATGAAATTCTTGCATGATTAGAAGTAAAGATCACCATTATCATTTGCTTGCTTTATGAGCTTTATATTCTATCAAATGAATGTGTAGAATGCACTCCTAGGTGCTTATTTTATTAAAGAAGATATATGTTAAATAACCACCATATTTGAAAACACTCATTACAAATATAATAAAGCAATATATGATTTGGAACAAGCATCAAAAGCATGATATAAAAGTTTGAGTAACTTTTTGATAGAAAGTAATAGTGATAAATCTATGCATCAAAAAGAAGAATTTGTGATATCTTATTTGCTCAAAGTATACATTGATGATATCACTTTTTGGTTCTACAAACGAGGATTTATATGAAGATTTTACTAAGCTCATGCAAGGTGAGTTTGAAAAATGTATGATGAATGAATTAACATCTTCTCTCAAACTCCAAATTAAGAGAAACAAGAAAGAGGATCTTCATTGACCAAAGTTAGTCCACAAGAAAACTCTTATAGAAGATTGGCATGAAGAAGGTATTCTATGACCTCATCTTGTAGAATTTGAAAAGAATGAGCAAGGTAGATCTATTGTTTTTAAAGCTGTATTGAAGCATGATAGAATACTTATTTTATCATACAGCTAGTAGACCAGATTGTATGCTCATTATGAGCAAGATTTCAATCTAACTCTAATGAATCATAATTTATTGATAACAAATAAATCATAATCTGAATTTTGATAGAAACAATTGTTTAAGATAAGTTGATTAAAACTTAGCTAGCGTGTCTCATTGATAATTATCTTAAGCAAATAAAATCTAAACTAAATTGATTTTGAAAATAAGAAATTGGTTTGACCTTGATAAATCTTCATATTGCCTCACATGCTTGTCCTTGAACCATCTTGGTTAATGAAACTATCTCTTTAGTTCAAGTGATATGTGCTTGCTTATACTTAGGCAATCTCTTGAGTAAAGTGACTCAACATTCAACTAGTGTCATATCTTGTATTGAGTCATCTAGTTAAAAATATGGTAGATGAATGTTTTGTATCTTGAAGAAACTAATGACTTTCTTTCAAGAAAGAAAAGGAGTTTGCAGGATCCTTGAGCAAGAAAATGGGAGATTTCAACTTGAAGGACACCTCCATAAAAGGTACAATAAACATTCACATGCAAACAAGAGAGAGAACTTTCTTTAGCCAAAAGGTTACACATAAGAAATCTAGTAGGTATTTGACTTGAAGAATGCAGAATAATTCGGTAATTTTAGATACCTCTCTCATAAATTAGCTGAGCAAGGTCATTAACTTAAATCTTACTATGGCATGATTAAAGTCTTTAATTATTAATTTCTTGATATCATGTCTATATATGTATTGATTGACTTGTGCTTTTAGAAATTGTTTCATGGTTTGCCCAAACTAAAATATATCTTTACCTATGTCATAACCATGAACTACACAAGTTTATACTTAGAATTTTGATTTAAAATGACTTGTGAGAAGCTATGAATTCTTGAGCATAATGAAAACGTGTTTGCGTGATATACCTCTATATGATACATTTGATTATTTCTTTATTCTGCTCTTTCAAGAAAATTACTTGAGAATAACAAAAAGAAAGAGAGATAAAAGAGAGATAATGGATATTATTCAAGAAAAGTAAAATCTAAGTAAAGGCAAATACTCCAATCTTAAGAAAAAGCAAAACAAGCGTAATATATTCACCACATTTGTAAGACTTGTGTGAGCATTCTTTTGGAAGGATAAAATCCGTGAAAAATTATATTTAAATAGGGGGAGTTTATTTGAAAAGAATTAATTTTGATCCTTGACATTCTTTTTCTTATTATTTTAATGCATGGCTTAACACATAATATATTTTGCATGTGGCATGATGTCTTGAATTATGAGTTCTCAATATTTTGTAATGCTCCATGCTTGGATAATTTGATTGAATGTTTGAAATACTATATGAAGTTATTTTATGGTATTATTGAAAAGAAATTTTAAATTTGTCGTTCACAATCATCTTTGAAATCTGAAAGTTGAATAAATTTGTAAAAAGGAGAAGAGAAGTATATCTCTAATTAGGCAAAATGAATTGATTTTGTTTTATCTTTCAACTTGCCTAACCTTGGTATATAATGTTCTAATTCATACCAAAACTCAACATAAATACAAATATTCTGAATATGCTCTTATATGTTTGAAATATGTGTTTTCAATAGTAATGATTTAAGATGAGCTACAATGTGGAAGATACATATCTCAAATTATGATTTTGAAAGCCTCTATTGAAAATCTTTATGAAATTCAGAATTTGATTTTGTATAAAAGCTTAAACTCAATATGATTTATAGATAAAAAAACTACAGTTTAAGAAAAATAGAGAAATTCTAATGCCTTGATACGCATCTGAAACATATCATTTCTTATCTTTAAAGTGTACTAATATTGGTCATGATGTGTCTTTCGATGATCTTGATTGCAAAAAAAAAAAAAAAAAAAAAATTCTAAATATATGATTTTATTTTGATATTAAAAGATTTATTATGCTTCATGTATACATTGCTGAAAAACTATGATTAAGAATTTGAGCTCTATAAATATATATACCTCAATGGTAATCTATATGTTTTTCTCTCCTACATTCTTAAAGACTTCCATCAGAATATATATAGAGTGAATGATCTTAAAGCTAGAAATATTTCAGCTCACTCAAACGATTCTAAAAGAAAGAAAATGTAAATGCTTTTGAAAGAAACTGAGCTTCAAATGAATCATTTTCTGATTAATATTTCTATACGTTTTCTCTAAGATTAAGAGAAAGCATAACTTGTTCTTGAAGGATTAGAAAGAGTAATTGCTACAAATTTTGAATAATACTAGATTACTCTACATTCTCGATATCATAGAAAAGAATGATTAAAGAAGAATGCATCTTTTGAGGGGGAGCCTTAGATATTCAGTATCTCATACCTTGATTTTTATGGATTGATTTTGATGAACCTCCTTATATTGCAAGACTTGCTTTAATTATATAATAAGTTTATACCTTGTGATGAGTTCTATAAAGGTTGTCTTATCTCAAACATTGAGTCTTATGAAAATAAGCTGAAACTTATAGAAAATATATTTTTTTTGAGATTGACAATTTTATTGAACATTATCTTCAAATTTTAAACTCTCAAATGGAATGATCAATTGAGGGGGAGAAAGAAAATCTCAGAAGGAGAGATCTTATGGAACTTAATCGCATAAATCTATAACTAAAGGAGAGAGAAAGCATACTAAATGAAAAGTGATCCTAATGCTCTCCAATATGTATCATCTGAAATTTAAATCTGAAAATCTTTATGATACACCTTGAGGCTTATTATTTGGTTAATATATCTTATGCATAAATCATGAACCAAATTGCAATTCAAACAGTTGATCTTAAGAGCCTCTAACTTAATGAAAAAGGGGGAGAATAATGTGTTGAATTTCCTTGAGTATCTCTTAGAAAACCAATTTTTGGAATTTACTGATGAGTTCTTATTGGCTTGTCTCTAGAACTTCAATTTTTATGCCAATTCATTATTATATGTACCAAAATGTGTTTCCTTTTTAAAGGATTAAAGTCTTTATAAGAACCTTCAAAACTTTGAATTTTATGTATGCTCTAAGATATATCATAAACTGCATGAATTCATGTTTTTGGCATTTATGCCACAATATTTTTACACCATAAAAGAACTTTGCAATCATACTTAATATACTGCTCTTATACTCTGAAAATTAGTTAAATTGCTCTCATGTTGATAAAATACTTAATATATTGGGCAAAAGATCTTAAATGAATAAGCTTTCATACTTATTATTGAAGAGAGGTTAGATTTCCATTCGTGCTTTCCTTGAATATCATTTGTGGTACTTCTTGAATTAACTTAAGAAAGATTCCATCTACACTTGAGTTGAAAACTATCCTTGGAATCACATTAGATGTGCTCTCATCATAATTTGCTCTGAAATTATCCGAAATGGCTCTGATCTATGCTCATTTATATCTGATGCTTAATGTTTCACTATCTTTTTGATGTTGTCAAAAAGGGAAAGAAATATCTGAGTATATGCTCATAATGCTTTATGTGTTGCATTTACTCCAAGTTTTGTCAAAAAGGGGGAGTAGAACCAATATGGAATGCAAAATACAAAATTCATACTCCAAAGTTGAATTAGAAAAGATAAAATTGAAGAATATTGGCTTTAAGATAATTGCCCTTCTGGAAAAGAAAGGGGGAGTCAAAAAGAACTTAGCCTTCAATTATCTTTAGCATCAATATTTCATTTTAACTTGATTCAAATTCAGTTGATATGCTAAAATTGCTCAAGAGCTATTAAGATCAATTTTATGCATAAGGATAGAACTGAAAATTGACTATTTTGAATTATGCACATTGTATCTAGCTCTAATCAAAACATTAGACTTGTATATCTGATCAAATACTGTGTATATGTTTAAATTTCGAATTTTGCATATACTCAGTGTTTTGTTATCATCAAAAAGGGGGAGATTGTTGATCCCCTAATGGATTTTGTTGAATGCAAAACACTAGAGTAAAATTCCATTATATCTTATCTATTTAATTGAGGAATTCATGTGTTTTATTAAGAATATTGCTAAGAAATGTTTAGGCAAGTTTCCATAATTTTTATTAATTTATTGAAGAATATTTTGAGCTAAAGAAAAAGTTCAGGGATAGCCGAGACGTCTCCTGATAGTTTCAGAGACGTCTCTGGGACAAACAGGAAGAACTAGCACAAGCCGAGACGTCCCCGGCACCTGCCGAGTCGTCCCCGCGTTAGCGGAGTCGACTCTCTTAGTAGCGGAGTCGACTCTCTCAGTGGCGGCAGAAAGGCGTTTTTCAAGGGATATGCGCGAGACGTCCCCGCTGTACGCGGAGTCGTCCCCGCAAGTAAAAAGGTGACTTCCCGAGTCGTCCCCAAGATGGCGGAGTCGACTCTCTCAGGGAATTCCAGAGGACATGATTTTCGGAGATAAAGAAGCGGAGTCGTCCCCAAAGCAGCGGAGTCGTCCCCACTCAAAAAGCGCTAACACGCCGAGACGTCCCCGTAAAGTGCCGAGTCGACCCCAGATAAAGTAAAAAGTGAAATCCTGTAGGCGAGACGTCTCTCGTTGTAGCGGAGACGTCCCCGGAGCGCCTGGGACGCGACTGACAACTTTTTCAGGTAGATTTGAATTTCAAACGGTCATATCTTTGTGTCTAACGGCTATATTTGCTTTTTGGGCTATAAAAGGGACCTCTTAAGTGCTTCTCAATAACTTCTCACCAACCCAACACAAGATCATTCAAGAGAGAAGAAAGAAAAAGAGGTTCAAGGGAGTTAGAGCTTTCAAGAGGAGAAATCAAGTGCATTCAAGCTTTCCCATCTGATTTCGAGCTCATCTACTCACTCCCACTTGGCAATCAAAGCTCGCATTCAAGCCAACGTGATCCACATCAGAAGAACCACCATCATCCACGCTTCCAACGGCAAAAAGAGTTCTTTCGATTTTATTGTTTCTCATTGTTATATTTGCTTCTTAAGAGCTTTCAAATCTTTTGTAAAACGTTTGAATATTGAGCTTGTTTCAGTCAAGGGACTTGGAACAAGGGATAGGCGTCCCAAGCCTAAGTTAAAATTGGCGGATTGTAGGGTTCGTTGTTAGCCCGGGGTAAAACAACGAGTTGGGTAGTTCACTCGAAAAACTACCGGATTGTAGGGTTCGTTGTTAGCCCGGTGTAAAACAACGAGTTGGGTAGTTCACTCGAAAAACTACCGGATTGTAGGGTTCGTTGTTAGCCCGGTGTAAAACAACGAGTTGGGTAGTTCACTCGAAAAACTACCGGATTGTAGGGTTCGTTGTTAGCCCGGTGTAAAACAACGAGTTGGGTAGTGCACTCGCAAAACTACCGGACTGTAATCTGGAGGATTATAGTGAAATTCCCAAGAGGTCTTGGGGAGTGGATGTAGGTGCTGGGGTGCACCGAACCAATATATGTTTGTTGTGTTTGTGATGCTTTTTGTCATTGTCTAACTTGCTCACCTACTTACTTAGATAAATTGCTTGCTTAACTCTTATCCGTGCATCCTTTAGTTGCAAGCATATTTAATTTACTTAATCAAGTCTCATTCAATAAATCAAACTGTTGCTAAGTTTAAATTCCACTGTGCATCTATACAACTTAGCATAATTAATTGAAAAGTTTTAGAAGTAGTACAACAGTTTTAAAAGACCCAATTCACCCCCCATCTTGGGTTGTATCTACTGGGCAACAAGAGCTAAACTAGGTTTAGAAGCGAGATTCGCCATATCGGACAACCAAATCGCAGGCCAAACTTCAAAAGACCATAGTTTGGTCATACGATGTCCGATTAAGATGATCCTTTTTTTTTTAAATTAAGTATCTTTTTGAGATATATAACTTTGGGCCAACCTTCTTGAGCTGAAATTCCATTGTTTAGGCTCTGAAACTAACCGGTCAAACCAAAAGTTTTCTTTCCTTGGAGGTTTAGCTCTCTATCTGAGAAACATCTGCCAGAGTGATAGAAGGCAGAGTTGATGTAGAAGTCGAGATCTACCTCCTCAAAAATTTTAGTTTTTTCTAAAATATTTCTAAATTTTAGCTTTTTCTAGAATATTTTTATTAATCATATTTATTTTAGGATATCTAGTTCTATTCAAACTAGGAGAGAAATCCAATCCAAATTGTAAAAAAGAAACTTTACTAGTATTATAACTAGGGGCTATGTACCTCAGTTTAAGAGGTGTGAAGGATCAATGAAAGAAAAGGAGACTTAAAGCCTTACTTTCGAAATTTCTCCATCTTCCTTTTTTTTTTTAGAGAGAGATTCAAATTGAGCGGGTTGAAGAAAATCTTTCTTATCCCTGATCGGATCGAGTTGTATCAGAGCATCAATCCTCTACATCTAAGGGAGCTTTAGTGTATGATCCAGATGCACGAGCGGTATAAGCAATTAGAAGAAGGGCTATCCATGCTTGAAATACATTGAAGGACAAAGGCGAGTATAGCTACTAATTTTACCTTGACGGATGATGAGATGTTTGAATGTCTCGCACAACTAGAAAAGAAGATAACCTAACTCACTGAGATTATGTCTCGATTGGTGATGTCTTCAATACAAGCACCAACAACATTATCTTCAAGCAAAACCAACTGGTTTAGCCGTGAGGCAGGGAAGCAAGTGTTTCTCCATCTTCAGTTCTGATTTAGTAGGAGCTAAATCTCCTAAATAAAGAGAGCTCTAATCCAAGAAGATTACTCGTCTCGATGTGGACTAGTTTGGTCACTACGAGTATTCAAAAGGATCACCAAACTTGATATGGAATACTTTGGCCATTACGAGTATTCAGGAGGATCATCAAACTCAATGTAGAACACTTTGTCCATTACAAGCAGGGATGGATAGGGTTCAAAACCCTATTTTAGGAGACTATAATTTGGTCATACGATGCAATGATCTTTTTTTTTAATTAGATATTTTTTTGGGATCAACAACTTTAGGTAGGTTGAATTAAGCTGAAATTTCATCATTTATACCCCGAAATGGATTGGTCAAACCAAAATTTTTTTTTCGGATAAGACTTTGACTAGGTGTAGCTCTCTATCCGAGAAGAATCAAGCGAAGCAACAAAATACAGAGTTGATGTAGAAGTCGAGATCTACCTCTTCAATAATTTCAAATTTTTTTAGAATAATTCTAAATTTTAACTTTTTCTAGAATATTTTTATTAATCATATTTATTTTAGGATATCTAGTCCTATTCGAACTATGAGAGGAAGCAAACCCAAATTATGAAAGGGAAGCCCTTACTAGTATTATAAATAGGGACTATGTACCTCAATTTAAACAGTGTGAAAAATCAATGAAAGAATACGAAGCTTAAAGCCCTACGTTTAATATTCCTCCATTTTCTTCTAGTTTTCTTTTGGGAGATTCGAGTTGAACGGATTGAAAAAAATCTTTCTTCTCTCCGATCGTATCAAGATCTTGCGAGGTGAAAGAATATGCTAGAGAAATAATGATGCGGAAGTAGAGAACCAACATCTTCAGAGATTGAGTAATATCCAAGTAAGACCTTTTAAACTTGGTTGGATATGAATTAGTTGTTGCGGAGGCCTGATTTAATTCTTTACACAGCTTTGTAGCAAGGAACATGAGGATTAAACTATTGAAAATGATACAAGAGTTGGTCTCCCAAAGGAGGTGGATTTCCAAGATCCTTTGATTGGTTTGAGCTATCAAAAACCGAGTTCAAGTTTGGTGCATTAGCATATAGCTTGGGTGTCTCTTCCACTGTTTTTCTCAAAGTAGGGAAGTGTTTTCTTTTTTTTTCTCGCTTTTCAGGGAAAGTGAGCAAAATATATCCATAAATACTAGTAGGGAAGCAATTCTTGTTCTTCCAGGGAACATGAGGTAAATATTAGTTCAAGTTTCTACTCTTACCGTTTCTGCTTCTAGGTGTCCAGGATGTTTGGCCTCTTCGTTCTATTAGTGCAAAATCTATTAAAGGTGTTAACTATCTAAGTGCCGTGCCGGTGTGCGATATGACCAAATTATGGTTCAGGAAGGTGCATTTGTAATCTTTTTTCCAGATTGCAGTAATTAAATCCTAGGATGCATATTGTTTGTTGAATTATTTTACTAGTATTTAGCGCTTATCTTTTTCCAGCGGGCAAATCAAACAAAGTTTTTTGTCGTTCTTTCTCTTATTCCTTGTTGCATTGTTTGGTGAAACAATTATTGAACTGGTGGCTTGAGGCTTATAAATTGTTTCGGACCGCAGTTTAGGTTCTGCAGTTGTCTAATTATAACTGACCCCAAGAACTACCATTGCCGAATACTATAATGGAAATAATCGCAGGACTAATTTGATATCCATCCAAGGGTCTGTTGCGATCTGCATTACTTGGTAATAAGATCACAAAGAAACCACTGATAATTGTCTATGTTGATGAGGTCCCTTGTTCTGTCTCTCATAGTTCTTTAAATATGATTTGGACAAATATATACTCAATAGCATACCAATACCAATAGTCAGATAGAACCTGTGCCAAGGCAGCAAAGTTATTTCACTGTATTATCTTGTTTGTCAAATATCATGGACCGGTTTTCTGTGTCTCAGTGACATTTCTGCTGCAGTAACTAACAGAGCTATAGTTACCATTCTATGTTTTTTAGATATGAAAACTTTCTTGCTTCAGACGTGCTCAACTCTTCTCATTGAAATTATTTATATCTTCTAGGGTGACTGAACTATGGAAGGCTTGCGTATTGTATAAACTTACTATCACCTTATTATCAGCAAGCTCTGGTTCTGCGATCTGTAAAGAATGTGTTTTGACCTGAAATATCAGCTTAGTTTAGTCTGAATCTAGTTTGATTATGTGATCCTCCGGTTCGGTGCTGCTACAAATGTCAGACGGTGTATGAGAAATCCAATTCTAAAATACATGACATTAGATATGGTGTATCTCTCGAAAACTAAGCAATGATTATTCATACATACATACATAATTTAGAGGTAGTATATTATATCCAGTGGCTCGAATCATTGCTGCGGGACCTCCATTGCCTAATATATAGCTAAATTTGGATACACTTAAATGGATCTCTACTCAGATCTAGTCAAAATTACATTGGGCAATAGAGGTCTCACATTAATAATCCAAGCAGTTGGACGTGATCTATTATTTCTAAAGTCCTTTCATACTAAAAATCTTACGATTTTAAGACTCCTAGCTTATGCATCAACGATCAAACAATTGAACAATCTAAAAAAAATTAAATTATATATACTTTTAATAATTTGATACAAAGATTAGGAATTTTTAAGTTACATGATTTTTAGTGTGTAAGTAGTTTAAAGATGGTAGATCACCTCCTACGATTTGAAACATCAATGTGGGATCTACTCGAGTGTAGTAGCTAAGTCCAGTTCATATGTATGTATGCATGCATGCATGTATGTATGTATGTATGTATGTATGTGTAGGTATATGCGTGTGTGTGCATATATATATATATATATATATATATATATATATATATATATATATATATATACATGCATACATTCATGTATATATGTATGTATGTAATGTATGCATTTTTTTTCCTATAAAAGTAGCATAAGAATATTAAAGTAATCTCGGACCATACAGTCCAGAAATATGATTAGACCATGATTCAAGCCACTTGTTCATAGGTAAAACATGCCTGGTCAGCTAACTAATTATTAGCAACCTTATTATACGAGGAAGGGATGTAGAACATACTTATAAGCATAGGTGGCCAGACTCATGTATTTTCAATTTATAGAACATGTACAACACGCAAAGCTTCTCCTTCCACTTCAAAGCAATTGAATACATTCCCTGAGCGCTAGGTTGTAACATACATTACGCATTTCTTTGTGCCGTATTATAAATGTCTTCATCTTTCCTTCAGCTTTTTAGAAGCATTAACCCTTGAAATTGGCACCTCTGATTTGATGCTCCTGAAGTTTCATGCTAGATCACAAGCTTGATCGAGCACGTAAATGGGATGGACTAAAAGTATTAAGACTTTCTAGCGGTTACAAGCTTGATCGAGCACTTAAATGGGATGGACTAAACGTTATTAAGACTTTCTTATTCCTACCATTCCACATATTCTAGTATAGAAAAGCAGTTCATTTCAGAAAATTCTCAATCTCTAGATTTCTCTGGTCATTGCATCAAAAGTGACCATTGTAGATAAATGGAACGAAAATCTGACAAACCGCACAAAATTTTAATCATATAATCTGATGTACCTAAATTAGTGAAATGCCGTTGCTGCCGTCTGTGCAAAATGACCGGTCTGATTTCCGTGTGTACAGGTTAGACTAAGCCATGGAATCGAGTTTGATGGTACTTGGTGGTGACTTGACCTGGTTGCTTGAGGTCCATCTCTTGGATTTACTGCTATGTTTTTAATCCCTGTTGATCAAAAATTTTATTCCTACGTCATGATTTCGATGATCATTTTATATTTAATTTCTTATTTTATACACGTCTGACCGTACATAGAATTGATAAACTTACATGCAGAGACAGAAATAACTTTATACAAATGCAAATTATGTACAGAAATTAATAAAGTACTATTTATATAAGGATTAAATATAAAAGGATAGAAAATGGCAAGCAAACAATGGACCTGGTTTCCAGTTCCGCCATAATATTTTTTTTTTTTGGTACTCTAAGCTGTTTCCGGGGTGGACGTTTAGGAGGTTGGTCATTCCTTGCCCTGCTCACCTGGCAATCGATGTTGATGTATATTAATCGATGAAGTGAGCATTTTAATATTTGTTTTTCCATAACAGCTTGGAAACAGTCCACATCCTATGGTCAAGCTGAAAACACTGCATTCGGGTTTCATGAACATTGCCGCCAAGCACTGTTGAAAGATACCTGAATATATACTGTTGCTGGTGGTCCAAACCGAGAACGATTGACACGACGGTGTGAACGGGGTTCCGCCTGAGTTGTCTTGGTTGATGCTGGTTGCGCTCCACCTTCCGCCAAGGAACCTGCAAACAAGCCTTGCACCACCACCAGGGTGGTGATGGCCCTCCGACGGTCAAGTCAGAGGAGATTGGAGGAGGAGAGATGATAATCACAAGTGGGAGAGAGTGCTCTGGGAGGTATTGCTTACCCCCCCCCTTCTCCCCCCAGCCGCATATATACCTGGCTGGGAGGTCTCTCAGGGAGGTTTGTCGTCGTGGGGCACGATAGAATGGCCACTGACATGGCCGTTACGGGGCGTCGTGGAGCAGCGCTGGGTACGGTCATGGCAGGGCGTAGTGGAGCTCCGCTTTGTACGGTTGATACAGGAGATCGTGGGCAGCATCGGGTACAGCCGTTGCAGGGAGTAGTGGAGCAGGGGGCCGCGGCGTGCCTCTGGAGAACAGCCTGTCGTTATCAAAAGATCTCCGACTCGGGGTCGGAATGTTGGATCATAGGGCAGCCGACCCGGGGTCGGGCTGCGAAGCCGAGGAGGTCCGACTCGGGGTCGGAGTGCTGGATCATAGGGCAGCCGACCCGGGGTCGGGCTGCGGAGCCGAGGAGGTCCGACTCGGAGTCGGAGTGCTGGATCATAGGGCAGCCGACCCGGGGTCGGGCTGCGGAGCCGAGGAGGTCCGACTCGGGGTCGGAGTGCTGGATCATAGGGCAGCTGTAGCTTTCCTGGATACGCGTGCCGATCACGTGGGGCATGGCGGCTCAATTCCCCCATAACAGTAGCCCCCCACTTCCGAGCCTGGAACCAGAAGGGGAACAGGTGAAGGGAGTGATGTTTCGAGATTGCCGCCATCCTTCGGAGAGGCGCGCGCGCTTCAAGCTTCCCGCCTTCTTTATGGCGTATGGCGGTTGCTGCTGACCTGGCAACCTGAGGATTTCGGCGGACATCCTTCCTTAATGGTGTCGATTCGCCTTTGGGGTGCGAGCGACCCTTCGGCGGCCAGGCGTCTTCTGGCGTCATCGAGGTGTCACTTGCCCTTTCGCCTATTTAATCGGGGGCCCTCCCCCGTCCGTCTTCTTCTTTACGGACATTTTCGAGTTTCTCCTTTGCGCTACCATTGTTGCCGCCGAAACGTTCGCTTGCTTTTCCTTTGACGCTCTCGGAGCCGTTCTTCCTCCTCTTCAAGTGAGTTTCCCACTCTTCTACTTTGAGCTCTTCATACTTTTTCTTTTTGTACTAGTGCACCCCAGTCGTTCCGGCCTTTCCCTCCTTCTTGACCCCGTCCTGACCGTAGATTGGCCATTAGGGATGGGCGAAGTGGGAGCAGATAGCATCAAGTCAAAACTGGTCGCCGAGGACTTAGACGGATTTGTGGCTCGGTACCACCTTCCCGAGGCCTGCAATGTCACGCTCCCAGGGCCTGAGGAGAGGATGTCTCATCCTCCTCGAGGGAAGATCGCCATCAATGAGGGCATCCTCCAGGCCGGGTTCCGCTTTCCCCCTTCAGACCTAGTCTTACAGGTGCTCCGGGGTTTAGGAATGGCACCGACGCAACTGGTGCCGAACTCGTGGCGTGCTCTGACGGTCTTCCAGGTTCTCTGTCGCTTGCATGCGATTCCCGCCACCTTGAACGTTTTCTGGGAGCTCTACGGCCTGAGCGGCCACCCCCAGGACAAAGGGTGGTGGTGCTTCGCAGCGCGGCGAGGGTGCGGCCTTGTCAAGGAGGGTCCTACCTCCATTCACCACTGGAAGGAGCGCTTCTTTTTCGTTGATGCAGACCCCTCCTGGGAAATCAGGGCAATCTGGGGGACGCCGGTGAAGTCCCCAATTGGCCTGTCGAAGTTGTCGAGGGAGGAATCCGAGGGCGTCGCCGCCTTGAAGGGGTTGGTCGCCGAGGGCCAGCTTCCCCCGGTGGGCCGCCTTATTTCTGAGGATACCTTGGTGAACGTCGGTTTGAGCTCGGTCCCCACCGACCGTGAGTCCGCCATCGTTTCTTTAGCTCTTTTCTTCTCTTTCGTTCCTTCTTCCTTTCGGTTTCTCAGTCCCTGACCATCCCGTCCTTCTTGCAGAGGTCGACGACGTCATGCGGTCGGTGAAGTCGAAGGCTGTTGGTAGGGCGTCCCTGCTGGAAGCAGTCCGGAGGAGGAAACGAGCTCTTCCGAGCGGGGCCCCACCGGCGAAGAAGTCCCGTAAGGAGATACCTCCGATGCCGACCGACGAGTCCGGGCCCACCGGTCAGGGAGATGTCGTGGGCACCGACCGGCAGCTGACGCTGTATCAGCCCTCCGGTGGTAAGGTTGCCGCTACTCCGGAGGTGCCACCTGAGCCTGCTCAAGACGGACGGGTCGGACGTGATCGGTCCCTGACCCGGCCTTCGACTCGGTCGGCTCCTGATGACTCGAGGAGGGACGCGCCGAGGCCCCGGCCGAGCGGGACCCTATCAATTCCTGGGGCGACCCCCGCCCCGAGCGCGATCAGCCGGACTCTTCCCCAGGCGATGGATAAGGGTAAGGCTGCAGAACCACCATCCGGCTCCGGGGAGAAATCGGGGTCTGCCTTCACTACCGATGGCGCCCGAAATCTCATCGAAACAGTGTTGCTGGAGAAGGACCGTCGGCGGGTCCGGGAGTTGGATGTCTCTGACGTTGGGGCCGCCAGCTGCGTCTGTCTCATGTCGGTGAGTGTTCTTCTGGCCGTCTTTCACCATTTATTGGCTCTGTTGTTCTCCGCCTGACTCCCTTATTTTTCCTATTTCTTAGCTCGCCCAGTACATGATCCGTCTGGAGGAGTGCTACAAGGAACAGGCGGGGCTTTTGGCGAAGGCCGAGGACCGGCTGAAAGCAATGGAAGAGGGAGGCCGGGCTGCGGCAGGCAGGACGACCGGGGACCTCGAGGCGAGGCTCCGGGAGGCCGAAGAGCGGGCACTCGGCTTCGCCGCCCTGGAGGAGCAACTGTCAGAGGCTCGGGAGCAACTCAAAGCCGCCTCGGGCCTCGAAAGCAGGGTCAAGAAGGCGGAGGAACGGGCTGAAAAGCAGTCCCGGAAGATCGCGGACTATCGAGAGCGGTGGGAGAAGGCCCAGCGGTCTGCCGACAACGCCTGCGACCGAATCCGCTCTTTTGAAGCCAAACTAGGCGAACTGGAGTCGGCCCTGGAGAAGTCATGCACGGACGTCCAAGAGCTCCGTTCGCGCCTGAAGGAAGCCGAGGCCGCTCGGGTTGCTACCGAGGCGAAGCATAAAGAGGCTCAGGCTGATCTGCTGAGGGTCTCCTCTGAGGCCGAAGGCCGGATTGTGGCGAAGGTCTTGGAGGCCAAGGCTCAGATTATGGAGCGAGCTGAGGCGGAGCTGGCCGAGAAGAGGGCGGAAATCGGGCGTCAGGCGGTAGAGGCTTATCGCCAGTCCGCCGAGTTCGCCCATGATATGTCGGAGGCAGTGCGGACCTATCGCCAGTCTGACGAGTTTGTCCATGACGCGTCGGACGCGGGGGCCGAAGCCTTCACCTTGGGCTTCGAGGAGGGCCTGGCAAGGGTGTCGGCTAAGTATCCCGAAGTTGACCTGAGCGAGATCTCCCTCCTGGACTCCTCTCCGGCGCCATCGCCTGCTGGTTCTCCTGCTGCTTCCCTACCTCCCGCGGACGAGCCCGGCGTTCCCGACCCGGGAGTTCCTCCAAGCTGACCTCTTGTACCTTTCATTGTCTTTTTTATTTTTGTATGTCGGCGTTTTGCCCAATTGTATGGGCCTCGGCCCTGAAAATTAATGCACGTTGAATATTTCTTCATCTCGCCCTCGTCCTCTTTTTTTTTTTTTTTTTTAGCTCTTGGTTGCTTCTTGCTGACTTTTGATTCCCGAAGTTCTTCCGGCGCTAGGCCAGGCATCCGAGGGTTAAACCTCAGGAAACTCTTCCGGCGCTAAGCCAGGCATCCGAGGGTTAGGCCTCAGAAAATTCTTCCGGCGCTAAGCCAGGCATCCGAGGGTTAAGCCTCAGGAAATTCTTCCGGCGCTAAGCCAGGCATCCGAGGGTTAGGCCTCAGGAAACTCTTCCGGCGCTGAGCCAGGCATCCGAGGGTTAGGCCTCAGGAAACTCTTCCGGCGCTAGGCCAGGCATCCGAGGGTTAGGCCTCAGGAAACTCTTCCGGCGCTAAGCCAGGCATCCGAGGGTTAGGCCTCAGGAAATTCTTCCGGCGCTAAGCCAGGCATCCGAGGGTTAGGCCTCAGGAAATTCTTCCGGCGCTAAGCCAGGCATCCGAGGGTTAGGCCTCAGGAAACTCTTCCGGCGCTGAGCCAGGCATCCGAGGGTTAGGCCTCAGGAAACTCTTCCGGCGCTAGGCCAGGCATCCGAGGGTTAGGCCTCAGGAAATTCTTCCGGCGCTAGGCCAGGCATCCGAGGGTTAGGCCTCAGGAAATTCTTCCGGCGCTAAGCCAGGCATCCGAGGGTTAGGCCTCAGGAAACTCTTCCGGCGCTGAGCCAGGCATCCGAGGGCTAGGCCTCAGGCAACTCTTCCGGCGCTAAGCCAGGCATCCGAGGGTTAGGCCTCAGGAAACTCTTCCGGCGCTGAGCCAGGCATCCGAGGGTTAGGCCTCAGGCAACTCTTCCGGCGCTAGGCCAGGCATCCGAGGGTTAGTCCTCAGGAAATTCTTCCGGCGCTAAGCTAGGCATCCGAGGGTTAGGCCTCAGGAAATTCTTCCGCTCGCTGGTCGGCCAAGGCTGGCGCAAGCCGAAGCGACCGGTCGGGGCTTCCGGCTAGTCTGCTCCCGGGATGATCATCGGGTTAGCCAGGCATCTGAGGGTTGTCAAGCCTCAGGGAAATTCCGCTCGTTGGTCGGCCAAGGCTGGCGCAAGCCGAGGCGACCGGTCGGGGCTTCCGGCTAGTCTGCTCCCGGGATGATCATCGGGTTAGCCAGGCATCCGAGGGCCGAGCCTCGGGAGATTCCACTCGTTGGTCGGCCTAGGCTGGCGCAAGCCGAGGCGACCGGTCGGGGCTTCCGGCTAGTCTGCTCCCGGGATGATCATCGGGTTAGCCAGGCATCTGAGGGTTGTCAAGCCTCAGGGAAATTCCGCTCGTTGGTCGGCCAAGGCTGGCGCAAGCCGAGGCGACCGGTCGGGGCTTCCGGCTAGTCTGCTCCCGGGATGATCATCGGGTTAGCCAGGCATCTGAGGGTTGTCAAGCCTCAGGGAAATTCCGCTCGTTGGTCGGCCAAGGCTGGCGCAAGCCGAGGCGACCGGTCGGGGCTTCCGGCTAGTCTGCTCCCGGGATGATCATCGGGTTAGCCAGGCATCCGAGGGCCGAGCCTCGGGAGATTCCACTCGTTGGTCGGCCTAGGCTGGCGCAAGCCGAGGCGACCGGTCGGGGCTTCCGGCTAGTCTGCTCCCGGGATGATCATCGGGTTAGCCAGGCATCCGAGGGCCGAGCCTCGGGAGATTCCACTCGTTGGTCGGCCTAGGCTGGCGCAAGCCGAGGCGACCGGTCGGGGCTTCCGGCTAGTCTGCTCCCGGGATGATCATCGGGTTAGCCAGGCATCCGAGGGCCGAGCCTCGGGAGATTCCACTCGTTGGTCGGCCTAGGCTGGCGCAAGCCGAGGCGACCGGTCGGGGCTTCCGGCTAGTCTGCTCCCGGGATGATCATCGGGTTAGCCAGGCATCTGAGGGTTGTCAAGCCTCAGGGAAATTCCGCTCGTTGGTCGGCCAAGGCTGGCGCAAGCCGAGGCGACCGGTCGGGGCTTCCGGCTAGTCTGCTCCCGGGATGATCATCGGGTTAGCCAGGCATCCGAGGGCCGAGCCTCGAGACATTCCACTAGTTGGTCGGCCACTTGTCGCTCGCCGCCCATCGGGGTTTCTCTGTGCCCAGCCGCGACCGTGTTTCTCCTCTCCTCCAAGCGTTGCCTGGGGGGAACACGAGAAGGGTATTAAACGCTAATTAATGCGTTACCTGGGAAATCGGATCGCCAGTTGCTGCTGGTGAGGAGTGTTAGTTGAGCGGCCGCGATACGCGGGTTCTTCGAGGAGGATGCGGCCTGGGCGCGAGCGGAGACACGTGGACCTAGGGGTATACGTCACCCGGATCGTCCTGCACAAAGAATGCGATTTAAGGAGAATGACGCTTAGGAAATCGCGGGGAGATACGCCTCGGGAGCCGGAACGGCTCCGGATTCAGTGCGCCTGCATTTATTGGAGCCACCCGTATCGGAACCACCAGGGGGCCGCAGCTTGGCTATAAATACAGGTGCAGGTACGATGGAATTTGCCAAGCCGGAGCTGCAGGTTGCCATGGATCGCGGACCTCCTCCTTGGCATATGACTGAGAGACTCCTGTCGAAGGAAAGGGGAGGCGCTCCCCTTACAACTTCAGCCAACTAGCCGTTTCATCTGGGATCAACAAGGAGGGTCTCCCCGGCGGAACTCCGCTCTAGGCGTTTCATCCGGGATCACATCTCCCCTCCTTGAAGTTCGGCCTCCCGGTTGAGCTCTGCGCCGGACGCTCAATCCGGGACCGCGCCTCCATATACTCTTCCCCCTCGAATCCCTTCTCTTCCCTACCACTGGGGAAGATGGGAATATCCTTTGGAGGCGGCGTTCCCCTGGGGGCAGCGGGAGCTTCTTCTGCGGCGGCTCCTCCTCTTTTTGGTGAGGTGCTGGATGGCGCCTCCGGTTAGAAGCACCCACTTCTGGTGGGACTGCAGCCGCCCTGGGTTGAGGGTTTGGGTCCCCACCTCTTCTTTACTTTCTTTACTCCCTAATTCCCCTCTGGGAATTCCTTGTAATCACACGAGCACGCCACTGTAACCAGAAATTATTGAAATGAAAAGTATTGCACCTTTTTAAATTGTCTTTCTGGCCTTGTTGTTCTACTGGTAATACATCCGCAGGTTAGCGGAATTCCAGCCCCTTGAAATTTCTCGGCCATCTAGGGCTTCCAACTGGTAGGAGCCAGGTCGGTTTACCCAACGAACTTTATACGGGCCTTCCCAATTTGGCGCTAGCTTCCCACCTTCCGTAGGTTGAGATGCCTTAGCTCGCCTCAGCACCAGATCTCCAATTCTGAAAAGCTTCGGTCGGACTTTGGAGTTGTAATATCGGGCCACCCTCTGCTGATACATTGCCATCCGTACCTGAGCCATTTCCCTTGCCTCTTCCAAGAGATCCAAGTTCCCTCGGAGTTGCTCTGAATTGGCCTCGGGTCGGTGCGCGGCCACCCGAGGCGAGGGGAGTCCGAGCTCCACGGGGGCAACGGCTTCCGTGCCATAGGTTAGGCTGAAAGGCGTCTCTCCAGTAGGAGTCCGTTGTGTGGTCCGATACGCCCAAAGGACATTCTCGAGTTCCTCGACCCAAGCTTGCCCCGTCCGGCCGATCTGCGCTTTGATACCTTGGAGGATTGTCCGATTTGTGACCTCGGCCTCGCCGTTGGTTTGGGGATGCGACACGGATGTGAACCGATGCTCGATCCCGAATTCCTCGCAGAAGTCCCGGAAGTGCTTGTTATCAAACTGTCGACCGTTATCCGAGATGAGGACCCGAGGTACTCCAAATCGGACAATGATGTTCTTCTTCACGAACTTCCGGACTTGTGCCTCCGTGATGGTGGCCAGTGGCTCTGCCTCCACCCACTTGGTGAAGTAGTCGATGGCGACAATCAAAAATTTCCGCTGGGCCGAAGCGACGGGGAATGGTCCGAGGATATCCATTCCCCACTGTGCGAAGGGCCAGGGCGCGGTGATTGGCGCCAAGGGGACAGAGGGGACTCTCTGGACGTTGGCGTGGCGCTGGCAGGCGTCGCATTTCCGCACGTGGTCCTTCGAGTCCTCCAACAAGGTCGGCCAATAGTAGCCTTGCCTCATGATCTTATGCGCCAAGGACCTAGCCCCCAAGTGCGATCCGCAGATGCCTTCGTGGACTTCGCCGAGGGCGTAGGCCGCTTCCGCGGGGCGGAGGCACCTTAAGAGGGGGGCGGTAAACGAGGTCCGATACAGCCTCCCTTCATAAAGTACGTAGTGGGCGGACTTCTTTACAAGCCGCCGGGCCTGATCTTCGTCTTCAGGGAGGATTCCTTCGGCGAGGTAGGCGACGAGCGGGTCCATCCAAGACGGCTCCGGATCAATTGCCATCACCGCTCCAGCCCCGTCAATGCTCGGGGCATCCAGGGTCTCCAGGTAGATTGCCCTCGACAAGTTGTGCGCGTCTGCGTCCACTAGGCGGGACAACCTGTCGGCCCTGGCATTTTCGCTCCTCGGGACCTGCTGAATGTCAACACTGCCGAGGTCGGGAATGAGTGTTTGCACCTTCCGGACGTAGCTCTGCATGGTCGGGCTCCGCGCCTCGAACTCCCCTCGAACCTGCCCGACCACCAGCTGGGAGTCGGTGAAGACTTTCAGACGCCGGATGCCGAGCTCCTTGGCGAGTTTGAGTCCCGCGACTAGGGCCTCGTACTCCGCCTCATTGTTGGTCACTGGAAATCCGAACCTCAAGGCATACTCGGCTATCACTCCATCGGGATTGGTGAGGACCAGCCCAGCCCCTCCACCTTCAGGGTTCGACGACCCGTCAATGTGGAGCGTCCAGATCGGGAGATCGAGGCTGGGTGTCTCCGGCGGCTTAGGTTCCGCCTCCTGCACAGTGCACTCAGCGAGAAAGTCCGCGAGCACCTGGGCCTTGATGGCTGGTCGGGGCTGGTAGCGGATGTCGAACTCACCAAGTTCTACTGCCCACTTCACCAGCCGTCCCGCATTCTCTGGATTGCTGAGAATCTGCCGCAGTGGTTGATCGGTCAAAAGGGTGACAGAATGAGCCTGGAAATAGGGGCGAAGCCTCCTGGTCGCAGTCAGCAGCGCGAAGGCGATCTTCTCAGCCTTCGTGTACCGCGTCTCGGCATCCCGGAGGACTCGGCTGATGTAGTATACAGGCTTCTGAAGTCTTGCCTCTTCCCGAACCAGTACTGCGCTGACTGCGGTTGGGGAGACCGCCAGGTAAAGGTAGAGCATCTCCCCCTCTTGCGGCTTGGACAGCAGGGGAGGAGACGCCATGTACTCCTTGAGCTGGTCGAACGCCGCATGACATTCGGCCGTCCAGAGGAAGTCTTTTGGGCGCTTCAACACCTTGAAGAATGGTTGGCAGCGTTCGGCCGACTTTGCCACAAATCGTCCGAGCGCGGCGACCCTTCCAGCGAGCTCCTGAACCTCCTTCACTTTGGTCGGAGGGGACATATCTTGGATGGCTTTGATCTTGTCCGGGTTGGCCTCGATCCCGCGCTGGTTGACAATGAAACCGAGGAACCTCCCGGCCGAAGCACCAAAAGCGCACTTCGCTGGGTTTAGCTTCATGCGAAACTTTCGCAAGGTGGTGAAAGTCTCCTCCAGATCTGCAATGTGCTGGTCTGCATGGCGGCTTTTTACCAGCATATCGTCCACGTACACCTCCATATTCCGGCCGATCTGCTCCTTGAAGATTTTATTGACGAGGCGCTGGTAAGTGGCGCCAGCGTTCTTCAGACCGAAGGGCATTACCTTGTAACAGTACAGCCCCCGGTCTGTTATGAAGGCAGTTTTCTCCTCATCCTGTGGAGCCATCATTATTTGGTTGTAGCCGGAGAAGGCGTCCATAAAAGACAGTAGCTGATATCCGGAAGTCGCGTCGACCAGTTGGTCTATCCGTGGAAGCGGAAAGCTATCCTTGGGGCACGCCTTGTTCAGGTCGGTGTAGTCGACGCACATCCTCCACTTCCCGCTCGCCTTCCGGACAAGTACGACGTTTGCCAGCCACTCGGGGTAGCTCACCTCTCTTATGAAACCTGCCTCCAAGAGTTTGTCTACCTCCTGGTCGACCACCCGGATCCGATCCGGGGCACAGTGTCTCTTCTTTTGCTTTACTGGTCGGTGGGTCGGGTCGACGTTGAGGGCGTGAGAAACGACCTCCGGGTCGATCCCAGGTACATCGGCCGCCGACCAGGCAAACACATCTGCATTGGCTCGGAGGAATTCCACTAACCGGAGCCGAGCTTCCAAGTCGAGGTTGGCACCGACCCGGACCGTGCGGTCCGGGCGGCCTTCTTCGAGGGGAACTTCGATTACGCCCTCGGCCGGCTCCCCGTGCCGCAAGGCCACTTCGTCTCTGGCGTCAAGTGACTCGACGCTTAGGGCCTCCATGGGCTTCTTCCCTTTGAGAGTTGCTAGGAAACACTGCCGTGCGGTCGGCTGGTCACCTCGGACCTCTCCAATCCCGGCCGCTGTGGGGAACCGCATGAGCAAATGGTAGGTAGAAACCACCGCGCGAAGGGCGTTCAGTCCGGGTCGTCCGAGGATAGCGTTGTAGGCCGAGGGGACACGGACGACCAAGAACCCGAGCCGCACCGTGGCTTCTGCGGGTGCAATGCCCGCAGTCACAGGCAGCTCGATGACACCTTCGGCCGAGATAGCGTCTCCAGTGAATCCTATGAGGGGGGTGGATGTTTTGTGCAACAATTGTCGGGAAAAGCCCATCTTTTGGAAGGCCTCGTAATACAAAATATCAGCTGAGCTTCCACTATCCACAAGAACACGCCTTACATCATAGTCCGCCATAGTGAGAGAGATCACCATGGCGTCATCGTGGGGAGTCTGAACCCCCTTTACATCTTCATCACAAAAAGTGATTACATTTCCGACCCGCTGCCTCTTCGCGACGGCCACTCCTGATACTTCCGCCGAGCCCCCTGCGTTCCTCACGGGCCGAGAGCAGCCCCCAGTGATGGTGTGGATCACTCCCGCAACGGGTCGATTCTGCTCCCGAGGCTCCTGAGGGGCCGGGTCGGCTGGACGCGGGTCTGCGGGGGGACGTCGGTCGTTTACATATCGACCGAGACGCCCTCGGCGAATGAGAGCCTCGATCTCGTCCCGAAGCTGGAAGCAGTCTTCGGTATCGTGGCCGTGGTCTCGGTGGTACTCACAGTACGCCCGAGAAGGCTTCCTCCCAGGGATCTTCTTCATCTGCCTCGGGACCGGGAGGTCCTCCCGCCCCTTGACCTCCATGAGGATCTGGGCCCGGGGGGCCAGGAGTGGGGTGTACCGGTTGAAGCGTCGGTGCGGAGAACGAGGGCGTGTGGCGCCGTGGTTCCTTGCTGGTGACGGGCTTCTGCGCCGGCGTTGAGGCGTCGGGCTCCTCCTCTGGGGTGCCTCTTTTCGCCTTTTCTTCCCGGGCTTTAGAGGGGCCTCGGCGGCCTCCTTGTTCCGGTGGGAGGCTGCCTCCTCGGCGTCTGCATACTGGTTTGCCCGAGACAACAGCTCCGGGAAGCTCCGCGGCAGGCGTTTGTCCAGGGAGAAGGTGAGTCTGCCCTTCCGGAAGCCTCGCTTCAGGGCTGAGAGAGCCACCTCCTGGCTCAAATTCCGGACCTCCAGTGTTGCCTTGTTGAAGCGGGTGAGATAATCCCGCAGGCTCTCTCCCTCGTTCTGCCGGACATCGAAGAGGGAGTCGGAGACCAGTCTTCGCCGGCTACTGACGGCGAAATGGCTGATGAAGAGACGGGTGAACTGGTGGAAGGACTGGATGGAATTAGCCTCCAGGCCGGCGAACCACGCCCTTGCCGGGCCGCGGAGGGTCGCCGGGAAGGCCTTGCAGAGGAGAGGATCCGATGCTCCATGGAGGAGCATAAGAGTCCTGAAACTCTCCACGTGGTCCCGTGGGTCCGCCGCCCCGTCGTAGGGTTCGATCGCCGGCATTTTGAACCCCGGCGGGTTTAGGGTTCGCAGGATCCTTGAGGCAAGCGCCGGCTGGGAGGAGATTTCCAAGTCGGCGAAGGGATCTTTGGAGTGGCCCTTCAGGACCTGGAGCTGTCTGTGGAGATCGTCCACCCGCCGGTCCAGGGAGCGCGACCGGTGGGCGGGAGACAAGGAGCGGCGCGAGGGGGACCGACTGGAGTGCGGGCCCCTCGAGGACTGGGGTGTCTGAGAACGCGCCCGGGTCCGCCTCTCGTACCCCGCGCAGCTCCGATGAGAAGGTCCTGGCAGAATGGACCGCACTCGAGAATCCTCCCCGCGCCGGCGCTCCTCTCCATGGGAGAGGAAGGAGCGCGGGTTGTGAGGAAGAGGCGAGTGCTCGGGGAGCAGCGGCTCCTGAGCCCGCTGCGGCACCCGAGAGATCACACCCTGCAGATTCTGCACTGCCTCCGCGAGGGTGCGAACCTGCTGGGCTAGCTGGTCGAACTGAGCAGGTTCGACCGTCTGAATGGGAGGAGAAGCGGTGGAATGCTGCTGAGAGTGTGTTGGGGACGCAGCAGCCTCCCGGCCAGAGGCGCGAGAGGCTCCGCGACCGGAAGCATTGGAAGCTCCGCGACCACCTCGCCGTGCCATTACGATCGTTCTGAGATTCGGCCCTTCCTCTAGCGCCAACTGTTGCTGGTGGTCCAAACCGAGAACGATTGACACGACGGTGTGAACGGGGTTCCGCCTGAGTTGTCTTGGTTGATGCTGGTTGCGCTCCACCTTCCGCCAAGGAACCTGCAAACAAGCCTTGCACCACCACCAGGGTGGTGATGGCCCTCCGACGGTCAAGTCAGAGGAGATTGGAGGAGGAGAGATGATAATCACAAGTGGGAGAGAGTGCTCTGGGAGGTATTGCTTACCCCCCCCCTTCTCCCCCCAGCCGCATATATACCTGGCTGGGAGGTCTCTCAGGGGGGTTTGTCGTCGTGGGGCACGATAGAATGGCCACTGACATGGCCGTTACGGGGCGTCGTGGAGCAGCGCTGGGTACGGTCATGGCAGGGCGTAGTGGAGCTCCGCTTTGTACGGTTGATACAGGAGATCGTGGGCAGCATCGGGTACAGCCGTTGCAGGGAGTAGTGGAGCAGGGGGCCGCGGCGTGCCTCTGGAGAATAGCCTGTCGTTATCAAAAGATCTCCGACTCGGGGTCGGAATGCTGGATCATAGGGCAGCCGACCCGGGGTCGGGCTGCGAAGCCGAGGAGGTCCGACTCGGGGTCGGAGTGCTGGATCATAGGGCAGCCGACCCGGGGTCGGGCTGCGGAGCCGAGGAGGTCCGACTCGGAGTCGGAGTGCTGGATCATAGGGCAGCCGACCCGGGGTCGGGCTGCGGAGCCGAGGAGGTCCGACTCGGGGTCGGAGTGCTGGATCATAGGGCAGCTGTAGCTTTCCTGGATACGCGTGCCGATCACGTGGGGCATGGCGGCTCAATTCCCCCATAACATATACATTTTAATATTATCCAATTCCTAATTGAAAAAATCCTTTCCTTTGCATAACAACAAAACCTGGTTTCAGATTAAATAAACTGAAATCACCATGCACATGCTCGATGATACTTGAAGTCCTAATTAATAAATTATATAAAAAAAACTATCGCGAGTTTTGTGAAATCATGTTCCACCTTGTGTTCTCTCTTCAATCATTATCTGAGAGTTGGTAGTATATGACAAGCACTGCCAACCTCTTCCAAGGCATGAAACAAATATTTAACCTGTTACCAACATCGAAGAGATCGACACCCACCGGCATTGTAAAATAATGAGACAATGAATGATCGAGTTCGTGCTCACAGATTAGTATCTGAACAAATGCATTAGAAGACCTCGGGTACAAAACCAAAAATAAATGAGGATATTGAATAGGAAACTGAAGTTCCATGTCTGAGACCTTCTCATCCTCCATTAAGCAGCTTCGGGACTGCCTGCCACCTAATCTGCTACTGTGCTACACCATCCACCAGAAAAAATGATCCAAGACTCATCCTCTAATTCAAATACAGAGGCAGCAAGGATGCCACAGGGGTAGTATCAGAATGATTCGACCCTGATCAGTCAGAAGTGGATGAAGCGTCTCCCGAAGGCAATAAATCAGAGTGCCGAACAAAGGAAGTCAGAAACCCATTACTGATGAAGTGAGGTTGAGTAGGGATTCCAGTGCATTTGGAGCAAACTTCCTTGCAAAGAGGAAGCAGATTGAAGTCGGCCTCGAGTTATACATACAGAAGGTCCCATTATTTCTTATTGCCTGAATGAACTCCGCTGTAATGGTTGGAGCACCATATCTTGCCGGGTGAGGCCCTCCCCTTGACCAGTCAACCCAAGTCACGCTCCGGTTCGCATTCAGAGACCCATGGAACATGTTCAGGTAAGTCGGGATGTAGTGCTCATCAGGATAGCAAGAGGGCCTACAGTATTTCCTGAAGAGGGTATAGTACTTATAGTCTGCAACTACGGTCACAGCCAATTCACGGTTGAGTTCGAACCACTCAGACCCTTTTCTCCATTGATAGAGTTTGATATGAGGGGCCATGTACCGGCTGTAACGGCCACGGCCCTGTGGGGAATCCTCATCATAGGATTCAACGAAGCTGTGCTCCGAGTTTATGAGGTACTCATAAACAGTGGGGAAATTGTATACTGGAATGCAACTCTCAGAGAGCAAAACAAACCGCTCATTGGAGAAATCCAGGAGAGCATTGGCCAAGAGACGCTTCTCTGCATCTACTAGTGAAACTGAGCCCCATGAAACCTCCTGCATAGCAGAAAGAAAGAATAAGGCTAGTTAGATCAAATGCAAGCAACAGGCTTTCATTCAAAATTATCTGAAATCAATCACAAAGACTTTGAAAAATAATGTACATAATGATTTGCATCATTATTGGGCCCCTTTTTCTATCTAACCACGTTGTCGTTTTTTCATATAGTTATGATAGTTTGCTATTTTGATCGATTTATTTTATGCTGGCATTTCACAACCTCTTGCCAATTATTATAGTGATGATGTATCTGGAACACTTTGGAACTTCACTTTCATTATCATACGAAGAACAAGGCCTGTCTGCAACTGTAGTTAGAATAAGTTCATGTGGATCATACATTTTAAATTGCACTTGTGTAATACTAGCATTCCAAGAGACACTTGTTTTTTCTTTAAAAAAGAAAAAATGCTAACTATCTTGCCTGCTCGAATCCTTCTAATGCAGATGACCCTGAATGCTAATAATAACCTTCTTCAAAACATCATTCATTACAGGAATTTTATTGGCTCCACACATATAAATTGCATTATAATGTCCACATTTACAACGGCAAGTACCTATTCACTATTGGATATAAAGTAATTCAATATAAGAAATAATATTAATCTGTTTTAAGTTTCAAAAAGCAGAATTCAAAGTATATAATTATTGCATTATGAGGTACTATTTGATCACAAAAGAAAATGAAACTACATGCATTACAACAAATCACTTGCAACTAGTGAACTTTGAAGAAAAGACAGAGATTCTATTTCCCAACAGCGCCATTAAATCATAAACCATGGCAATGTTGTCATCTAAGTAAGTATTCAAGAGAAATGGTCGACAATTCAGAAATATAGAAGAAAACCAAATTATCATCTTACCCCGCTGGGGATTTGGCGGCCATAGAAGGCAGAATCCTCGGAGACATTGAGCTTGTAGTCGGGAAGTGCATGTACATAAACCGAGTACAGCCCTTTATGGCCTTTGAAGAACTTGTCCCACAGGGGCACAAACGGCAGAGGACCTCGTGTCATGAACATGAAGGCCACCTTGGGCACCCTCTCGAAGGGGTAATCCTCCATCTTGGGCACCATCGTCGCCCTCCAGAAGAGCTCATCATCGGTCATGCTATGCATCAAATGCGTCGGTTTCACGAAACTCTTGATGCTCAAGCAATTCTTGTCACAGTTCGCCGCGAACATGTTCGTCGGAAAGAAGAGATCGGCCTGCGAAGTGAAGTACTTGTTGAAATGGGCGCTCACCGACAGGCCCAACACCGCACCCGCCATGAAAACAACCAGAATGGAGACAAACTTCATCAGACCAATCGACCAGCCCTTCCTCGGTGTCGCAGGGAAGTAATCTGACTCCTCGTCAGCCAATTTGCTGTTCAATATCGGCTTCATCTGCCTCCACGTACACCCGATTCCAGCCCTTAAATCCCTAGTTGTCCTCCGATCGCCTTCAATTTACCCTCAATCCCAAGCCGGGTCGCCAATTGTGGATAACAAATGCCCAGTCGCCAAATGGAACGATCAACAACAGCTCCAAGCCAACGGGACAATCAATACAGGAGATAAAAATCGTCCCTTTAGCTCCAAAGATGATGGAATGAAGAACCGAAACAATGAATTAGAAATCCAAAGAGAATCACACGAATCAGCAAAGAATCGAACAACCTAGGAATCCCAAGCCAGAACTCCGAATCCAAAAAAGGAAAGTAAAAAACGAATTTTGATAGAGATTTCCAAACAAAATAGGAGGATCGCAGGCGGCCGGAGTGGGCCCAAATCGAAAACCCGAGGGGTCGAGATCGAACGCGAAACTGACCTCAAGAGGAACAGGAACCGATCAAATCCACCCCCTCTTCCCCTCTCCTCGATCAAATCTAGGGCAGGGGAGCCTCGGCGAAACCGACTAGATCAGGCCGAGGGGAAGAAGGGAAGGGGTTTAAATAGGAATCTCCGCTCCCTATCTCTCTGTCTCTGTCTGTATCTCCACCCCCACCCGGTCCCGCCCCCCTCTCACACCGTCTCGGTCTCGTCGTGAAATTTTTAGAGAGATAAATAAATGAAGAGAGAGTAAAAGAGCGAGAGAGAGCCGAGAGCGAGGCGAAACGGTCCTTCGATGGGAAAATCGAGGAAGGCGGAGAGCGGGCGAGATCTGGGGGAATTAAATGAACCGAGTTTTGATTTTTCGACCCAGCTGGCAAGCCTCATGACTGCGTGTGGGCCCCGCAAAATTCGGGATATAGTTACGTGGTGCGGAAGCGGGTGCCGATTAATTCAGTGTCCGGCGTGTTCGACGCTGGCGGTATCAGCGAGAGACATGTGTGCTGGGTTGTCGTGCTAACCATCGTTACAAGTTTGGAAAACCATCGTTACAAGTTTGGAAAACCATCAAAGAAGCATGTGACCTCGGAGCCTTATCATTGATGATAGGAGGAGTTTGTTCTTGTCGTCTAACAGCCTCTTTTGGACATTTGGTGTTTTTATTTAATAACAAAAAAGCAGCACGCCCCGGAACTTAAACCAAGTGAAACCTTGAATAGATTTTTGGTTCCCGGTTTACCACTGAGCAAAACATGCTCAAAGTCTGCGCTTTCGGTCCATAGATAGCCACTAGTTTGGTGCTTGCAAGTAGGGGTATATATAGGTTGGTCAGACCAGACCATTAATAATCCTAATTCAACCTAATTTTTTGTTTGGATTCTAATGTTGGATCCAGACCCAACCCAATAAAAAATCAGATCGAGTATACACGGTTAAATTTCTGACCCAACGGATTATTAAGGTTGGATCGGATCCATGTATAACCCGATCCTACCCAAAAAAATTCAGGTCCAAGTTGGTTTTTTTTGCAATATGTGAAAACTACATAATGACAAATGTGAAGAAAACTAAGATTGGAGGAAAGATGCTCTGTATTCTTTCATTATATTGATACATGCTTTGTTCAATATATACAAGAGTTTGAAATAATCAATGGCTACAATTAAGGGCTAAAGAAAGAAAGAAACAAAAGAAAGAAAGAAGTAAATGGGAGATATAGCTAGCTGTTGGAATAGCTAGTCGTTGCTTCCTGCTAGAATAGCTAGTTGTTGCTCTGCTAGCCTGTCATACATTAAGAATAGTTAGCCGTTGCTCTGCTAGCCTGTCATACTTTAAGACTCCCTCTCAACGTGGAGAGTGTATGTTATGCACACCCAGCTTGTGGATGAGAAAATTAAACTGATCAGAACCTAATGCTTTTGTGAAAAGAACACCAATCTGATGCTGAGAAGAAACATGAAGAGTGGGAACGATACCAGCTTGCAATTTTTCGCAAATGACATGACAGTCAATTTCTATATGTTTAGTTCATTCGTGGAAGACGGGATTCGCAGCAATGTGCAAGGCAGCTTGGTTGTCACAAAATAAGAGAGCAGGTTGGGGATGTTGGATCTAGAAGGTTTGTAGAACAGTTAACAAACAAGTAAGTTCGCAACAAGTGAAAGCCATTACGCGATACTCAGCTTCTGCCAAAGAACGAGAGACAGTACTTTATTTCTTTGATTTCCAAGAAATAGGAGAATCACCAAGGAAAATGCAGTACCCGGTGATAGACCGGCGAGTATCATGACAACCAGCCCAATCTGAGTCACAAAAAGCCTTCAAATGTAGAGGAGAAGATGAAGGAAAAAATATTCCTTGACCTGGGGGTCCCTTTGATAAAACGAATAACCCATGTAGCTGCATCCATGTGAGGTTGACGAGGGCTATCCATAAATTGACTGAGAATCTGAATAGCATAGGATAGGTCCGGGCGGGTAATCGTGAGATACAGTAAACGACCAACTAGTCGGCGATAACTTGTGGGATTACCTAGAGAGGGGCCATCTATCTTGGTGAGCTTCAAATTTTGAACCATGGAAAAAGTGACAGGTTTGGAGCCAAGAAGACCACAATTTGCAACAATTTCCAAAGCATACTTGCGCTGGCATAAAGAAATTCCTTTGGAAGTACGAGCTACTTCTAAACCCAAGAAATATTTGAGAGGACCCAGATCTTTAGTCTTAAAATGACTATAAATAAAGGCTTTGAGGTCAGCAATAGAAGCATTATCATTGCCAGCGATGATAATATCATCGACATAAACAAGAAGAGTTGTAAAAGAAGTACCGTGTGCCTGTGTAAAAAGGGAATGATCACATGAGGCTTGTATAAAGCCATGCTCTTGAAGAGTGCTGGAGAACTTAAAGAACCACTGCCAAGAGGCTTGTTTCAAGCCATAAAGGGATTTGTTGAGCCGACACACCTGATCCTCCCCCTGACTAGAGAAACCTGGTGGAAGGGACATATATACTTCCTCATGGAGGTCACCATGAAGGAAGGCGTTGGTGACATCAAGTTGGTGCAACTCCCAATTCTTGATAGCTGCTATGGCTAGAAGACACCGGACAGTAGTTAATTTGGCTACAGGAGAAAATGTGTCGTGGTAGTCAAAACCTTCTCGTTGAGTATAACCTTTGGCCACTAAGGAGCTTTGTAATGCTCGATAATGCCGTCAAATTTGTACTTGATTTTATAAATCCACTTGCAGCCGACTGGATGCTTGTTAGGGGGAAGAGTAGTGATTGTCCAAGTATTGTTCTCCTCAAGTGCTCGAATCTTAGTAGCCATGGCATCACGCCAGTGAGCATGTTTAACAGCCTGCTGAAAGGTGCGAGGTTCGATATTGGAAGATATAGCTAAAGCAAAAGCACGGTGAGTGGGAGACAAACGATCATAAGAGAGCGATAAAGAAAGATCATGAGGAGTACCTGACTGCTGGAGACCGCATCGTGGTGGATGATTGGGAAGAATGAGCAGATGACGCTGGATGGCAATGATAGTCCTGCAAGTATCCTGGCTGTTGCCGTGGCCGTGAAGATCGCCTTGGGTTGGAAAGGTTCAATGGCAGGTGATGCAAAAATAAAATTGTTCTCCCAAGTGCAGGAGAATCGCACAAGTAGTAAAATCTCGGGAGTCCGAGGTCGAATCCTCAGGGAACGAAATTTATAGATTATTAGCGTAATTTTTAGATTAATTAATTAAATAAATTTGTGGATTAAAATGATGTTTTGATTTTCAGAAATTAAATGCAGAGAATAATAAACACAATTCAATGAAATAAAAATGGTAGGGATCTGGAATCCCCCTTGATGATATTGCATCCAAGGAATAAACTCTATGGTTCTTGATTAAAGATTAAATGTAGGATAGATCTAATCATGGTATATGTTTCATGAACATATGAACTCAATTTCTAAGCATTCATCGTGCTTTCTACGTCTATGACGAATCAAATACTAAAGCAATCCATATATCAATAACCATAATCCATTAAAGATCTATCTATGAAATAACTAAGCATGGATCAAGAACATATCAATAAATATAAATCATTGAAAGCAAAAGTTTAGAATTTACTTCAAAGAGAAATACATCAAAGGTTCCTCCATCACCCTTCCTAGGACTTTAGCCTTCCATTAAAAACTTTAATCCCCCTTTCATTTTCTTTCTTTCTTCTTTTTTTTTTCTTTTATTTTCGAAAACAGGGCCTCCCCTGTTTCCCTTCTCTGTTTTTTTCTTTTCAATAACAGGGACTCTCTTTTTGAATGGGCCCTCCCCCTGGTTCACCGAATGGGGGATATATATAACAACTCTCCCCCCAACCGAGAGAGGTGTCAAGCTGGCCTTCGATCCCTTCTTTGCACGCGGTGGAGATGACCGGATAAGGCTGTGGATGCGGGAGAATCGGACGCGGAAACCTTTCGCGGGATGCTAGGGGATCTGATGCACGAGATCATCACGGACGGTTGGCTTGCAGACGCGGCAAAGATCCGACGCTGGGAGGTTACGTGGACACGGGATGAGGGATCGCAGGAGAGTCAGACTCGGATGGGAGCTGGTAGCAGGGATCACGGAAGCTGGGAAATCGCCACGAGATGCGGAAGGGAAGATCTGGACTCTGCTGTGAACTGGGACGCGGGAGATGCGCTGGATGGTTGCGGACGCTGGGATCTCGGGATGGTCGGGTCTTGGATGCTTGGATGCATGGGATGCAGACATGGAAGCTTCACGGGCGGATCACGATCACGGAGCTGGGATCTCGGCTGAACAAATGGACTCGGAAGCCTGGAATGGCTGACGGGGACTGGATCGCGGGTTGATGAGCTGCATGCGGATGCTGGGACGCGTGGCTTTGGACTCGTGGAAGAAGCACAACAGATGAATGGAAGCTTGGGAGGAATGCATCGCACGGACACGGGATGGGAGCTGGAGCTGGGACGCATGAAGGATGCTTCACGGGTGATGAACCTGGATGGCTGAGCTTGATCGTTGGATGTGGCTGCACCTAGTCGGCTAATGCTCCTTCTAGTGTGCAACTGGGACTGACCCCATGTGGTTGACTAGTCACCTACTATGATGCATCTTTTTGAACCCAATGTGCATTTTAACTTTGATTTCCGATCACCTGCACCCTACAAAAATATAATATTAATACAGCACTTCTATCATTATGTGTTAGCAATAATACTAATTTAAGTGATGTGTAGATCGCACTTTTGTGCTCTCATCACACCCCCCAACTAGCTTATTGCTAGTCTCTAGCAATTAACAAGCAATTGATAAAATGAGAGTACAAAAAGTGTTGGTTGGTCCTTTGATGTTTTATTAGAACTAATTGCATAAAATTAAGATAAGTACTCACTTTCGTAGGAATCACGATTGCACTTAGCACGTGCAACAAGCCGTTAAACCCCTAGGTTACCCTAGTGGACGAGTGTTGTCTCGTGAGGGTTTTCAGGGATGTTACCCACAAACATCATGAATTATATGACATGAGATTCTAATAAAAATAAACCCTAAGCTAATACACATGTAATTAATTGACAAATATTTTCAAGTATGGCAACTGTCAAAGCAAGGAATATAAAAGTGTAGTGTGCATCAAATCATATGACTTTCTCAGAGTACTAATACCTCCACCACAACAGAGCACCGCCTGAGTTTTAGGTGCACTACTCAAGTCCACAAATGTTTTCTACACTTTATTAGAATCTGATCCATCAAATTTTCAGAATATCACTTGTTGTCTAAATTTGTCAAGAATGGTTCGCATATAAAGAAAGAGCTATCAATCCCAACTAAACAACCCGGATACACAGAGGTCCAATACAATGGAGTCAAACCAACTATTACACACATGTCACTAGGTTCAGTCCAACCAACCTTATTCATGCTTATTGTTATTTTTATTTTTAAAACACATATGACGATTACAATAGTCCAACCCCATTAGGCTCTAGTAAGATCCGTGTAGCGAGCTTTCAGCCAATGACCCCCGATCCAGTTGGCTCAAGACATTAGGTGAAACACCCCTCGGGCTTAATTACTCGAATCAGACTACGCCACGAGGACAGACTTGTCATCATGAGGATTTTTTTTTGTTTTTTTATTTTTTTTTTGTGCAAGAAAAGAGAAGATAGACTGAACCATATATATATTTTTTTATTATATATGTGACTGCATCGTGACTATAGGTCAACCAAGGTCGGATCATAAGGCACCTAAGTAATCTAACTGGGATATTCAACCTCTATCTTTATGTGAAAACCAAATCCTGAACCTTATGGTACGAACAAGGATACTCATACTTCTTTTACGGATAAGGCTAACAAAAATGCAGTTAACAAATGTGAACTCCTGAGGCTTTCCTATTATCATTAAGTACACGTGTGGGGATCTAATAATAGGTCACTGATCAGTCATAGTATGCATGTATTCCTTGCATTAATAGTTGCACAAACTCAATATGAAAATACATGTGCATTTGCTCAGAAAAGAAAGTAATGGAATAAATCAAATGCAAAAACCTTTTTTTTTTTTCAAAATATTTCCCTCCCCCCAACTTAAATATTGCATTGTCCTCAATGTAAAAGATGCAAGAAAGCTATATGTGAGAAACAATAGAGAAAAGAATATTAGAGAGAAGAAGAATACCTTGAGCTGTTGATTTCCAGAAAAGAAGACCTACAAAATAAGAAAAAAAATAAAAGAAAAAAAATAATTCTAACTAATATACACATACCTTGGCCGTCATGCTCAGTCATAAGAAGGCTCCTCCAAGGGAAAGGAGTCCTCTTCATCTGCAAAATTCTCAAGAAAAGATTTTAATCTGTGTCCATTTACCTTAAAAATTTGACCATCCTGTGGATTCTCAATTTCAACTGCCCCGTGTGGAAAAACAGTTTTTACAATGAAAGGACCTGTCCATCTTGATCGTAACTTTCCAGGAAACAGATGTAAGCGAGAGTCATACAAAATAACTTTTTGTGCAGGTTCAAAAGATTTTCTTAGAATTGATTTATCATGCCTAATTTTCATTCGTTCTTTACAAAGTCTAGCATTGTCATACGCATCCCGACGAATTTCATTCAAGTCACTTAATTGTAATTTTTGAATTAAACCAGCATCTGACAATTCAAAGTTCAATTTTCTAATGGCTCAATATGATTTATGCTCTAATTCAACAGGTAGATGACATGCTTTTCCATAGACTAGCCGATACGGGGACATACCAAGAATAGTTTTATAAGCAGTACGGTAAGCCCACAATGCGTCAGAAAGTTTTAAAGGCCAGTCTTTGCGTGATGGATTCACCGTTTTCTCTAAAATTCGTTTAATTTCCCGATTGGCTAACTCTACTTGGCCACTAGTCTGCGGGTGATAAGGAGTTGCAATTCTATGAGTGATACCGTACTTTCGCAATAGGATCTCAAAAGGCTTATTACAGAAATGTTTTCCCCCATCACTAATTATAACCTTGGGCATCCCAAATCGTGAAAAAATATTTTCTTTTAGGAATTTCAAAACAGGTTTGTGATCATTAGTTCTACAGGCAACAGCTTCTACCCATTTTGACACATACTCAACACCAACTAAAATATACTCATGGCCAAAAGATGGTGGAAATGGACCCATGAAATCAATACCCCACATGTCAAAAATTTCAATAGCAGTAATGGGCTGAAGAGGCATCATTTGCCTACGAGTTAGACTTCCAACACGCTGACATGGGTCACATGTCCTACAGAACTCGTGGGCATCTTTAAATAGTGTAGGCCAATAAAAACCACATTGCAACACCTTAGCTGCCATTTTCCTAGATGCAAAGTGTCCTCCACAAGCACTGGCATGACAAAAAGAGAGTACACTTTGTATCTCATGTTCCGGAATGCATCTTCTAAAGATTTGATCATTGCAATACTTGAACAAATAAGGAGCATCATAATAATAATTTCTTACTTCACGCAAGAAATTATTCTTATCATTCGATCCCCAATGCTCCGGCATCCGGTTCGTGACAAGAAAGTTTACAATATCAGCAAACCATGGCATAGTAGAAAGTGCAAACAATTGCTCTTCAGGGAACGAGTCCTTGATGGGCAACTGTGGCACCGAATCATTAAAAACTAGCCGTGATAAATGGTCAGCAACCACATTCTCTACTCCCTTTTTATCTTTGATAGTGATGTCAAATTCTTGGAGTAAAAGTATCCATCGTATTAAGCGTGGTTTAGCCTCTTTCTTATCCAGTAAATATTTTAGCGCTGCATGATCCGTAAAGATAACAATAGGAGCACCAAGGATATAAGAGCGAAATTTGTCTAATGCAAATACTACTGCAAGCAATTCTTTTTCGGTGGTGGTGTAATTCATTTGAGCATCATTTAAAGTTTTGCTTGCATAGTAAATGACATATGGCTTATTATCCTTGCGTTGTCCTAGGACAGCTCCTATCGCATAGTCACTAGCATCGCACATGATCTCAAAAGGTAATGACCAATCGAGTGGTCGCACGATGGGTGCAGTGCTAAGCATAGACTTCAACTTTTCGAATGCCTCTTGACAGGTTTCAGTCCAATTGAACGGTGTATCAAGGGATAGGAGGTTACATAATAGTCGGGCTATGACACTAAAGTCCTTGATGAACCTCCTATAAAATCCGGCATGACCCAAAAATGATCTAACATCTCTAACCGTCTTGGGTGCAGGTAGCTTGGCGATTAAGTCAATCTTAGCTCTATCAACTTCCATGCCCTTCGATGAAACAATATGTCCTAGGACAATTCCCTTTGGCACCATGAAGTGGCATTTCTCCCAATTCAGTATCAGGTTCTTTTCTATACACCGAGCTAAGACAGCTTGTAAATGTAGTAAACAATCATCAAAAGAATCGCCAAAAACAGAAAAATCATCCATGAACACTTCCAAAAACTTCTCGTTCATGTCTTCAAAAATACTGAGCATGCATCTTTGAAATATTGCAGGTGCATTACATAACCCGAACGGCATCCGACGGAAAGCGAATGTACCAAAAGGACAAGTGAAAGTAGTCTTCTCTTGATCTTCTGGTGAAATCTCGATTTGGTAGTATCCGGAATAGCCATCGAGAAAACAATAAAAATTATGTCCTGCAACTCTTTCCAAAACTTGGTCTAGGAAGGGTAAGGGAAAGTGATCTTTCCTAGTGACCAAATTCAATTTTCGATAGTCAACACACATGCGCCAACTCGTGGGGACACGAGTCGGGACTAACTCACCCTGTTCATTTTTGACTACCGTCAGACCTGTTTTTTTGGGCACGACTTGAGTAGGACTTACCCACTTGCTATCGAAAATTGGGTAAATAATACCCACGTCAAGCAACTTGAGGACTTCTGCTTTAACCACATCTCTCATCGTAGGATTCAACCTGCATTGCATTTGCCTTGTGGTTTTGGCATTCTCCTCCAAATATATCCGGTGCGTGCAAATTAAAGGGCTAATCCCCTTCAAGTCTGCAATATACCACCCTAAAGCTCCTCTATGATTCTTTAGAACACCAAGTAATTTTCTTTCTTGGGCATGATCAAGATCAGATGAGATGATTATAGGAAAAGTATCATCGGATCCAAGAAAGGCATACTTGAGTTCCTTCGGTAAAGGTTTCAACTCGAGCTTAGGTGCTTGTTCATGGGATGGTACTATCTTTGTTCCTCGAGATGGCAAATGTTCAAATTCCTCTATTCTCGGTCTCCACCCATTGACCATCATAACATCCGAATTATCTAAACCAGGTGGGACCACATCATTAGCAGTACCTTCAGAACACCAATCTATTAAACCATTGTCGGCCGATTCAGTAAATGTTTCTTTTAACAAATATTCTTCCGCAATGGTTTCAACGCATTCAACTTCTTTACTTTCTTCATGATCACTGGGTTGTTTACCTATACTAAAGACGTTCAGTTCCAAGGTCATATTTCCAAAAGAAAGCTTCATGACACCATTCCTACAATTGATCAATGCATTAGAAGTTGCAAGGAATGGACGTCCTAAGATGACCGGAATCTGAGATGGTGAATTGGAAGCCGGATGTGTGTTCAGTACGATAAAATCAATAGGAAAATAGAACTTGTCTACTTGGACCAACACATCTTCGATAATCCCTCTAGGAACCTTTACTGACCTGTCAGCTAATTGTAAGGTCACAGTTGTTGGCTTCAACTCACCCAAACCGAGTTGCTCATATACCGTATATGGCAACAAGTTCACACTCGCTCCTAAATCTAGTAATGCTCGCTCAATCCTAAAATTGCCAATGATGCACGAGATAGTTGGGCAACCTGGATCCTTATATTTAGGAAGAATGTTATACTGTAAAATTGTACTCACATTTTCAGCCAGAAATGCCTTCTTCTTGACATTTAAACGACGCTTGACAGTGCACAAATCTTTTAAAAATTTTGCATAGGAAGGCACTTGTTTTATTGCATCAAGAAGAGGTACATTGATTTTTACTTGCTTAAAAAGCTCAAGAATTTTAGAGTTTGGTTCAAGCTTTTGCAAGGGCTTTAATCTTTGTGGAAATGGTGCAGGAAAAGAACATTCAATTTTTTCAGTAGATGTTGGTGCTTCAGTTTCTTCATTATCCTTTTCTTTTGTCTTGGGAGGGTCAGAATCAGGTATGACTTGTGTTTGTTCTGGGACTGGTCGGTCAATAACCTTTCCACTTCGTAAAGTTATTATACTCTTTGCTTGCTCTTTATGCGAAGTTGAAGATGATGCATTACTACCACCATAGACTTGAGGATTAGGTTGTGGTTGAGCTGGTAGCTTACCTTTCTCTTGAGTACTTAAAACAGTGGTCAGCGTTGTCAGTTGATTTCTTAATTCATCATTGATTTTGGCTTGACCTTGCATGAAAGATTGCAAAGTTTCTTCGAGACTGGATTTTTGAGGGGGTGGGTGTGCATAATGAGGTTGCAGAGGTGGAGGAGTTGAGTTATATACTTGTTGAGGTTGGTCATTCCTCTACCTGAAATTTGGATGGTTCTTCCATCCAGGGTTGTAAGTACCCGAAAAAGGATTGTTGAAAGATTTTTGATAAGTATTCATAACATTGGCCTGATCGTGCAAGACTTCCTTGAATGCGGGTATTGTGGGGCAATCAGTGATGAGATGGCCAGGCATCTCGCAAATCCTACAACACTCGCTGTTATGTTCTACGGTCTTGACGGGTTCAATCCTTCTAAGTTCAATTTCCTCTACCTTCCGAGTAAGGGCTGCCATTTTAGCTTGAATATCATCCTGAGTATTAAGGTTGTAAAGGCCCCCGTGTGGAATGCTAGTAGTCTTAGGCAAAGGTTTATTCACTCTATCCCCTGTATCCCATAATTGTGCAGTCTCTGCGAGAGAGTCTAAATAGTCCCATGCCTCATCGGGTTGCTTTTCCAAAAATAGTCCATTACACATAGTCTCTATAAATTGTTTTAATTGTGGAGACAACCCTTCGTAAAAGAAACTAATGGTTCTCCATGTTTCAAACCCGTGATGAGGACAAGAGAGAAGCAAATCTTTAAATCTCTCCCAGCATTCATAAAATGTTTCATGGTCTTTTTGCTGGAAATTACTAATGTGCCTTTTCAAAAAGTTAGTCCTTTGTGCGGGAAAGAATTTTTTCAAGAATTCTCTTTGCATATCATGCCATGTTCCTAGCGATCTAGGTCTCAAGGAGTTCAGCCATGTTTTGGCTTTATCCTTTAAAGAAAAAGGAAACAAGGTCAATTTAAGGACATCTTCCGATACATTTGGAACTCTAAATGTGATACTAATTTCCTCAAAATCCTTAAGATGAAGATAAGGGTTCTCGGATTCCATTCCATGATACTTTGGCAGCAATTGAATTACTCCTGGTTTGATTTCAAAGTGTCCTACATTTTCAGGAATAATCATGCATGAAGGTTGACTAGTCCTAGTGGGATGTAAATATTGTCGAAGTGTCATAACTGGGGGTCTACCTTCATCACCATGGTGACTTCCTACATCATCAGAAAAATTTGCCATCTCACAAGGTGTGAGATACTGCGAAGGAATTTCAAGGATGTGTCCTAAGGGATGATCTAAAGTTGTACGACTTAATCGACCGGTGTCGTCCCTATCCCAACCTAGCATACAAAATTTAATTAAATTTTTTTTAATGTTTTTTTTAAATAAATATAAATATAAGTACCAACTAAAGATACCCTAAAACTACACCCTAAGACAAAAATCTATTCACAATCAAACATGCAACTAAACATTACACCTCAATTTCTAATATTTTTCTTAAATTTCTAGACAGCTCCTAACTGGTTTGAAGAGGGCACCTAAGCCTCCAATCCGGTCTAATGAACCGAGTTGACCAGGTAAGCTCCCAGGTAAGTGGAGGGGTCACGATGCATTCGCAAAGGTCCCACTTAAAACCCACTTGCCTCGAACAGATGAACTGTCTCCCTTATAGGGACAAAGCTTGCCTAGACATCAACTAAGCCACAGAGCGAAATTGGTGCAACTTTCGGTGGTCTTCATCCTATTGAGCTCGAATGTCCTTAGGGGCCAACGTCTAGTTGATTTTAGTTAAGTTTAGGATATTTATGCAATGGGGTGATTTTTGGGCTAAGGACGAGTGGTGAAATCCCGACCTTATCTTTTTAAATGGGTTCATCCCTTAGAGTATTTTATGCTGATGCCATATACTATATGCAACAATCAAGAGATTTTTTTTTTTTAATATTTTATGACATGACATTAAATTTCATTGAATAGGTGATCAAGCAAATTATTTATTTTTTTTTATTATTTTTTTTTTAAATTTTCAATTAGCAACAAGGGTTAATGAGATATGATAACAATAAAATTCTGATCTAAAATAATTAAATGCAGAAAATTCAAAACAGACAGCAGCAAGTTTTCGTATTAACTGATAGTCTGAAAAGTTTCAGAATGTCAATCAGACCGTTCAGATGAACGAAACATAGGTCCTGCACCTGACGACCAAATTTGAGTTCAATCAGACGGTTAATTTCTTTGATATCAGAGTTTGATGCAGACTGTGCAGGGAATAAAAAAACAGCAATAAAGATTTTTTTTTTCAAAGAAAAAGACTAAATACTAAGATACTGATTAAATCTAAAATTATACTAATAAATCAGCCGTTTCCCGGCAACGGCGCCAAAAACTTGATGCAAAAATAAAATTGTTCTCCCAAGTGCAGGAGAATCGCACAAGTAGTAAAATCTCGGGAGTCCGAGGTCGAATCCTCAGGGAATGAAATTTATAGATTATTAGCGTAATTTTCAGATTAATTAATTAAATAAATTTGTGGATTAAAATGATGTTTTGATTTTCAGAAATTAAATGCAGAGAATAATAAACACAATTCAATGAAATAAAAATGGTAGGGATCTGGAATCCCCCTTGATGATATTGCATCCAAGGAATAAACTCTATGGTTCTTGATTAAAGATTAAATGTAGGATAGATCTAATCATGGTATATGTTTCATGAACATATGAACTCAATTTTTAAGCATTCATCGTGCTTTCTACGTCTACGACGAATCAAATACTAAAGCAATCCATATATCAATAATCATAATCCATACAGAATCTCTAAAGCCTCCCGTTCCGCCGACTGACTAGGAAGTCTATAGACGGATGCTAAATTTGATGTGATCGGCGCCGATACATCTTACCGAGCGTTGCTGGGAAGGCCTTGGCTACATGACTACTATGTGGTACCTTCCACACTTCACCAATGCATGAGTAATATCAAATTTCGTTATAGTCCCACTAAAATTTTAGGTAATCTCAAATTTTAATCAATTTCAAGGAAATAAATATTCCCAAACAATTCATGAATTACCAGAAACAGTAGCAAGTATGGGATATCTCAAGAACTTGGATTCATGCCAAGAAGGGAGAAGTTGATAAAACGTTTGGAAGAGAAGTCCCTTCCAACCATTAAAGGTACGTGCTTATTACTAGGAGTGTCAGATGCAACCTGTGTGCTCAGTCCCAAACTGTATTGATGACCAGGTCCAAAAGCTTTCGTCAAAGCGAAAGATCTGATCCAACGGAAATCCCGCATGTATCGGTATCTCGTTCTGATAGACTTGCTTGCGCACGGTTTGAAATCAAATTTTAGGAATGTTATGGTAAAACTTCGTTTGAAACGTGTCCTATCAGTGCGGACAAGCCAGTCTGCCCATGCAAGCAAGCAAAGAAGCAGTGGGAGTCAAGGCAGTCTGTGCTTTCTAAGGCATCTGAGTTTTGACACAAAGGTGGGGCTCCTTGGCCCTTCCTGGATGAATTCCTTGGCTCGGAGTCGAAATATAGAGAAGAAAATTGGGAACCGGGATGAAGACCTCATCAACCCGAGACCGAAAGGGGACGAGTCTCATATCAAAACAGGATTCCGTAAAAACCCTGTGGACAGACACTCTTCTCTTGTTGATACAGATCCCATTTCCGTAGGAAAGCCAGCCTGGCTTAGGTCGAAAGGGCTTCCCAGCAGAAGCAACTTCGCCCTTCCCCTTTCTCTTGAATGAAGAGTACAAAGGCTCTTCGTGGCTGGACACGGGAAAAGGCATATTCATTGCGGATTGACCAAAGAAGTCATTTCCATGGTGATTTTCGCCCTTTCCCGAGGCCATTCTGAACGTTTAGTTTGATAGAAATACCGGAAGCTTTGCTCCTTGGCAATGACGTGCTTCGCCGCGATGGATCACATCGCTTGACTGGCCATCAATCATGTCACCAATAATGATGGCAAGAATTGGGATCAACTTCTTTCCCTATTTAACGAAATAAAGGAGCAAGGGGAAGAGAGCGCCTAGCAGAAGCTCCAGGATGAATATATCCTGGATTCCCGGATTCATTCTCGTCCTGATCCACCATGGAATTTTAGGAATCTACCAAAGATCTATCTATGAAATAACTAAGCATGGATCAAGAACATATCAATAAATATAAATCATTGAAAGCAAAAGTTTAGAATTTACTTCAAAGAGAAATACATCAAAGGTTCCTCCATCACCCTTCCTAGGACTTTAGCCTTCCATTAAAAACTTTAATCCCCCTTTCATTTTCTTTCTTTCTTCTTTTTTTTTTCTTTTATTTTCGGAAATAGGGCCTCCCCTGTTTCCCTTCTCTGTTTTTTTCTTTTCAATAACAGGGACTCTCTTTTTGAATGGGCCCTCCCCCTGGTTCACCGAATGGGGGATATATATAACAACTCTCCCCCCAACCGAGAGAGGTGTCAAGCTGGCCTTCGATCCCTTCTTCGCACGCGGTGGAGATGACCGGATAAGTCTGTGGATGCGGGAGAATCGGACGCGGAAACCTTTCGCGGGATGCTAGGGGATCTGATGCACGAGATCATCACGGACGGTTGGCTTGCAGACGCGACAAAGATCCAACGCTGGGAGGTTACGTGGACACGGGATGAGGGATCGCAGGAGAGTCAGACTCGGATGGGAGCTGGTAGCAGGGATCACGGAAGCTGGGAAATCGCCACGAGATGCGGAAGGGAAGATCTGGACTCTGCTGTGAACTGGGACGCGGGAGTGTTAGATGTATGCCCTAGAAGCCAATCTGGCTGACACATTGTTAATTCTAGGGACATAATTTTGTACTTGACTATTTATTATTGAATAAATAAAAGGCATCTTTTCATTCATATTAATTATGTGTCTATGAATCGTCCAAGAAATTAATAAGATGATGATGCATACTCTCAAGAGTTGAGAATTTGAGCCATGTATCATTGGTGATTAATTTCTAAATGCTCCTGATCAATGGATCATCACGAGGACGGTGATCGATCCGATCAGTGCACAGATCACTTTCCTTCTGGATGGACGAGACTTGAGTCCACAGTGTAGGGACACTGAAGTGATAGTGCAGGTGCTTGTTAGAGAACAAGGGTACTGAGCGTGACCAAGACAAGAAGTTACTTGGACGTCTATCCACTCATCAGTGACTTGCTTGATGTTGCAGTAGTATGACTGGTCCTTTGACCTGCGGTGCTTCGGCTACTCACAGTGAGGTTATTGTAGTTTGACTACACGTATACATGGTCTCTAGTCATATGGGTCCTTGTAGTGTAGATTGGCTGCAGTAAGTTCACTGTAGGAGTAGGGTATGCACTTACATGGAATCTATCGACCTTGATAGAAGAGGAGTGATCCTATGTGATTTGTTAGACTGAGTTCTAAGACCTTGGCCAGGGCAGTAATATAAAGTGGAGAAAGAGTTTTCCACTATCGAACTCGAGTCAAATAAATCTTGACATATAACAGACGAAGAGGTTTGACGAGTTATCCATGACCTCCGTCCTGTAGGGATCCACGATAGAAGGACTGTATCACATGATAACTGCACCTAGAGGTTCATCATTCTATTCTGCTGGGTAGCCACTACATGCTGCTAGGTGTCACTGCTGGATGGTGGGACTCATAGGGATTATCTCGATGATCAATAAGCCCTAATGAGTAGAGTTGGAATCGTTCCGACCTATTGAAAGGAGTTTTCAATGATATTGTGATAGAGATCACAATATATCTCACTACCAGTCAGAGTAGAACCTATGGGGTCACACACTAGAGGCATTGACCGATCCGATGGTTGAATCGTGATTAGGAATCACAAGTAATCAATTCGATTGATAATAAGCTGAAGAAGGAACAAAGAGAATTAATTAATTGGACTTAAAACAAGAGTCCTACTTGGAGTAGGATTCCTAGAGTCCTAATTGGATTAGGACTAGAAATCCTACTTGGACTGAGATTCCTACTTGGACTGAGATTCCTACTTGGACTGGGAATCCTATTTGGAGTAGGACTGGGATTCCTACTTGGAGTAGGATTCCTACAATCCTAATTAGATTAGAAGTTTTGAATTAAATTTGGATTCCTACTTGGAGTAGGATTCCTAGAGTCCTAATCGGATTAGGACTTCAAATTCAAATTAGAGTCCTAATTGGATTAGGATTAGAATTAAACAAGTCCTAATTGGATTAGGATTTCTTAAGTCCTAATTAATTATTAATCTAATGAATCAACATGACTCCTAATTGGATTAGGATTGAAGAGTTCAATTGAGTCATGGTTCATTCAAGTTCTAATTGGATTAGGACTAGCATAGATTGAACCCAATTGATTCATGATTTGGACTAAACCAAATAGGAGCCCTAGATGCCTTTATAAGGCTTTGAAAGGAGGTTCCCTAATGAAAAGTGAAGCCCTCCTCCTCTCCATCACGTGGCCACCCTCCTCTCCTCTCTTTTCAGCCACCAACAACAAAGGGAAGAAAAGGATCTTGGTGGCCTCCTTCTTCCTCCACCGTTTAGTTCCAACGCAAGGAAGAAAAAGAACGCTGCAGGGCTTCGTTCCTCTTCTTCTCTTCATACTTCTTCTTCCTCCTCCCAAGCACAATCAAGGATTGATTGAAAGGGAGGATATCAGCCATCAAAGTTATCTCTGCAAGGGAGCTAGCACCCCGGGGAGATAGAAAGCTTGGATCGGTTTTCTGCTTCGTGTGGATACCCGTAGAGGCCGGGCACTTGAACGGCTTCAAGCGAACCTTCATCCTAAACCACGATCATCAGTTTGCGGTGATCATCTACCCGCACAAAGGTGAAGATCTGATCTTCTAATGTTATTTAAAAGTTTTTAATCCTTATCTATCTACGAACGGTTTTTAAACAACGTTCATACGATGAACGGTTGATCCCGCACATGCCTCTTCCGCTGCATCTGAATTTTTTGAATTTTCTGCGGCATGGGCGGGTTTCCAACAGTGGTATCAGAGCCTAGGCATCGTAGATTAAGGTATGGATTAATTATTCATAGGCTTATTAGATCTGAAATTTAAATGATTATGCATGCTGAAAATTTTCTGCATGCAGATTTTTTCTAGGATGCTGATTTTTGCATGCTGATTTTTATGTGATAAAAAGATGATTCTAATTGTATTGTTAATGGGATTACAAAGTTTAGAATCATGGTTAGCATGATCAGCAACCTATATCATGAGATAATCAAATAGATTTCAGATCTGAAAATTATAATTGTTGCATGTGGTGATGATCATAGGATTCAAACCCTTTTGGTATCAAATGTAATGACATGCGATGTGATCTGTAATGTCATGTAATTTTTCAGATGCTTGCATGCATCTTATTTGATGTTTTGAGAGGCCTGCGTGCCTCCTAAAAGGGGATGTAATTTATTATTATTTTTATTTTACATCTGGTTGTATTTCTGTGATGTGATGTACGTCAACGATCAAGTTGAAGACAAGGCATGAGATGAACGACGATCCAAGTGGTTGATGGCGATGGGATCAAGAGTTGATCAAGGATCGAGTCAAGGAGGCTTGGAACCAATTCAAGAGTTGAAGATCAGTTGATCGATTGACGTGCATGTGCTTGTAATACGACCTAATTAGAATCCATGATCATCACCCATTTAAAGTTTAGCTTTAATTATTGCTGCGATTATAACTGCCTGCAATGTGCCGTTTGCATGTGATGTGAATGAGAGTCGGGTAGATAGGTTTACATGTGATGTAGCAAACCCAATTGAGACCTTAATTAAAACCTCCTCAATCAAGTCGAGAGTGAACCAACATGAGCAAGTCATATTAGATTAATTGATCTAATTGGTGTCTAGGAAAGCATGAAAGGTGGTTACTTAATTAGGACCTTACTCTCTGAGTAAGGGGAGCCTCCCACCTGCTTACCTGGCCAATTGTTCGATTACCTCTTATGAAGAGCTCAAGTTGCAAACACTAAGACCTGATTAACCAATATTAAGTCAATAGGTCTTCCACTGTAGTAGAGCTGCTAAGGTCTTTCTGATGTTGATTTGTCTCGGCTGGACACAGTGGGCAAGTTGCATCGGGGGGCTGGACCTCTCTATAGACATGAGATGTTGTAGGGTAAAGGTGGGGTTGGGCACCAATAACTGTTAGGTGAGGACCCAATGACGACTTTATTCCTACGGTTATACGGTGGGTCTGACTTAACTAAGAAATGGGACCAATAACTGTTAGGTGAGGTTTTCATGGCTTAGAGACCAAGTTACACTGCAACATGCTTGAGAAGCATTGTACAAGAGTTGTACATTCATCAATCTATGTGTCACCAATAACTGTTAGGTGAGGTGGCATGTAAATCGGTGGGACCGCAGTACCCACTAGAAACCCTAGTCGTGTGGGATTTCCGTTTTCCTACCAGAGGAGTGTGAGGAATTCGAGAAAATAGTGGGAGTTACATTTGTTCTAAAAGACCTTAGAACAGATTAGGATCAAGTACAAAAGTCTAACTAGAATCTTTACTCTCTGAGGATTATAAAGTCAGCTTCTAGACTCTTATCTCATATCCTATAGAACAACCGTTTGACCAAACCCAATTATAAAGATTGGCTCAGCAAATTTCAAAAATAGTTTTGAATTGTGAGAAATTCGGGTATATGCTAGACCATGGAATCCCCATGTTACCAATCCGTCCGATCACTGATCAGCGTAAGACGCTTGTTAAGTGGACGAAAATGACAATAAAGTTAGGTGTTGCACAATGGCATCCATGTCCAATGCATTACAATGCCAGCATGAGAACATGAAGACTGCCAGGGACATATTAAATCACCTGCAAGAGTTGTATGGTGATCAGAGTCACGCAGCTCGGTTTGAAGTGTCCAAGAGGCTCTTCAAAGCCAAGATGCACGATGGGCAGTCTGTCCATGATCATGGTTTGACCATGATAAAGGACTTAGAGAAGCTTGAGAAGCTTGGCATGACCATGCACAAGGAATTGCAAATGGATTTGATCCCGCAATCCCTTCCAACTTCATATGAATAGTTTATAGTAAACTACCATATGAACAAGGTTGTATGCACTAAAATAGAATTGTTAAATAAATTGGTAACTACCTTAGGGACCTTGAAGAAGTTCAAAGGGCATCGTTTTCGCTGTCAAGTTGGTTTCTACTTTCAAGAGAGAGTCTATTTGGAAGAAGAAGAAGCCTGCGAAGAAGCAGAAGACCAAGAAAACACCAAGTAAGGAAGTTTCAAGAAAAAGGCCAATTGCAAGGAAAAGTGTTTCCATTGCATCATGGATGGCCATTGGAAGAGGAACTGTCCTACATACATGGGAAGCATAAAGAACATGAAGGGTGACAGACCTTCAGAAGGTATGTCAGATATGCTCAGGATACTTAGGGACTGTTACCTATTGCTAGCAGAAATTTGATTTCTGTATTTTATTTAGCACAGAAAGATTTTTATTTATTTGAAAATTAAATTGATTCAACATGGTTTTAAGATTGACAGTCTCTATCACATACATATGGATGTATCTGTGAATATATCTGAGCAAATAGTGAATACCATAGGATCTAATAGATCCAAAAATGAGATAAATCTAAAGTATTTAAGGCACCTCAGGCTTAGCCATATAGGAGAAGATAGAATAAACAAATTGGAGAAACATGAGCTTTTGGGCTCATTGACTTTCGAGTCATATTTGATTTGTGAATTCTGCCTTCAAGGAAAGATGGCCAAATTATCCTTTGTAGGACACAGGGAGGTCCACTCAAATACTTACCCTAGTACACACTGATGTATGTGGCCCATTCGATGTGCAGGCTAGGGGTTGTAATTTTTTACTTCATTTTACCGATGATTACTCACGGTATGGATATGTGTATGAGACACAAATATGAAACTTTTGAAAGGTTCAAAGAGTTTAAATATGAAGTAGAAAAACATATAGAAAAACTCACTAAGGTTCTTCGATCAGATCGAAGAGGTAAATATCTTAATGGAGAGTTCCGTGATTATAGAATGGTATAGTTTTATAATGGACTCCTCCTGGTACACCTCAGTTCAACGGAGTGTCGGAGAGGAGGAATCAGACTCTATTGGATATGGTCCGATCCATGATGTGCTTCACTGATTTACCCTTGTTTCTTTAGATAGATGCCCTATTTTTAGCTATTTACTTATTGAATAGAATTTCCTCTAAAGTCCGTTCCTACCACACCATATAAGATATGACATGGTAAGAAACCGAGACTTGGTCATCTCAAGATTTGGGGATGTCCGGCCCACGTCAAGCGACAACAGGCGGACAAGTTAGAGGATAGGACAATTAATGCTCGTTTTATTGAATATCCTGAAAGAGTTATTAGGATACAATTTTTTCATCCCAAAGGATCACAAAGTGTTTGTGAGACGCCATGCTATCTTCATGAAAATAGTTTATCTTTAATAGAGGCAGTGAGAGGAAAATTGAGCTTGAAGAGAAAGTCTCTGAAAAGCAACGAGTCATGGATCCTATCGAACCCATTAATACAGAGCCAGTACACGATGTCCCTCAACCACCTCGCAGATCAAGTAGGATCTCCCATCCTCCCGATAGATACTTAGGTATACTAGAAGAGGATACCGAGGAAATGTTCCTAGTGGGAGATAGGGATCACACGCAGGATCCCAAAACCTACGACGAGGCGATATCTGATATCGATTCCGAGAAATGGATGGAAGCTATGAAGTCAAAGCTAGACTCCATGCATTCCAAACAAGTCTGGACCTTAGTAGATCCACCAGAAGGTATTGTACCTATTGGATGCAAATGGATCTACAAAAGGAAGATAGGTTCGGATGGAGAGGTAGAGACCTATAAGGCAAAGCTTGTGGCGAAAGGGTATAGTCAGCGCGAGGGCATTGACTATCAGGAGACCTTTTTACCTGTAGCCATGCTGAAATCCATCCGAACATTGCTTGCCATTGCAGCATTTCATGATTATGAAATCTGGCAGTTGGATGTGAAAACAGCTTTTCTGAATGGATATCTTGATGAAGACATCTATATGGAACAGCCTTTGGGTTTCACTTCCAGTGATGGAGATCACAAGGTCTGCAAGCTGCAAAAGTCCATATATGGACTAAAGCAAGCATCTCGGAGTTGGAACACTCGTTTCGATGACGCAATCAAAACGTTTGATTTCATCAAAAACGAAGAGGAACCATGTGTTTACAAAAGGGTTAGTGGGAGTGCTGTTGTATTTCTCGTACTGTACGTGGACGACATCCTCCTGATAGGGAATGATATTCCCATGCTAACCTCGGTCAAGGTCAGGTTGTCAAAAAGGTTCTCCATGAAAGACCTTGGGGAAGCATCCATATTTTGGGAATAAAGGTCTATAGAGATAGATCTAAAAGGATGCTTGGCCTATCACAGAAGATGTACATAGAGGAAGTGCTGAAAAGGTTCAGCATGGAAAACTCTAAAAGGGGTCTCTTACCCCTAAGACATGAAATTAATCTCTCCAAGAAGATGTGCCCCAACACATCTGAAGAGATTCAATGCATGAGCAAGATCCCCTATGCAACAGCAATAGGGAGCCTCATGTATGCCATGCTATGTACAAGACTTGATATAGTACATGCTGTGAATGTCACGAGCATATGTCAATCAGATCCAGGCAAAAAGAACTGGATAGCTGTGAAGAACAGTCTTAAGTACTTGAGAAGAACTAAGGACATGTTCTTGGTCTTTGGGAGAAGATCAGAGTTGAAGGTAGAAGGATGCACACATATTGATGATAGAAAGTCTACATCAAGATATGTGCAATGGTGGTTCAGTAAGTTGGAAGAGTTCCAAACAACCAATCATTATAGATTCTACCTTAGAAGCTGAATGTTAAGCCGTATCTAAGGGTGCAGTGGAAACCTTCTAGTTAAAAGTTCATTGCAGAGTTAGGTGTAATGTCATTAGATGTCATAACACTTTACTGCGATAACATTGGCACCATAGCACTAGCTATGGAGCCGAGGTCTCATCAGAAGTCCAAGCACATAGAGCGGCACTTTCACCTCATACGCGACTATATTGAGAAGAAATATGTAGAGGTGCAGAGAGTAGACTCCGCGGATAACATGGCAGACCCGTTCACTAAGCAGCTAAGTCAGCAAAAGACTGAAGCCCACCTTGAGAAGATGGGGCTTAGATATATGACTGATTGGCTTTAGTGCAAGTGGGAGATTGTTAGATGTATGCCCTAGAAGCCAATCTGGCTGACACATTGTTAATTCTAGGGACATAATTTTGTACTTGACTATTTATTATTGAATAAATAAAAGGCATCTTTTCATTCATATTAATTATGTGTCTATGAATCGTCCAAGAAATTAATAAGATGATGATGCATACTCTCAAGAGTTGAGAATTTGAGCCATGTATCATTGGTGATTAATTTCTAAATGCTCCTGATCAATGGATCATCACGAGGATGGTGATCGATCCGATCAGTGCACAGATCACTTTCCTTCTGGATGGACGAGACTTGAGTCCACAGTGTAGGGACACTGAAGTGATAGTGCAGGTGCTTGTTAGAGAACAAGCGTACTGAGCGTGACCAAGACAAGAAGTTACTTGGACGTCTATCCACTCGTCAGTGACTTGCTTGATGTTGCAGTAGTATGACTGGTCCTTTGACCTGCGGTGCTTCGGCTACTCACAGTGAGGTTATTGTAGTTTGACTACACGTATACATGGTCTCTAGTCATATGGGTCCTTGTAGTGTAGATTGGCTGCAGTAAGTTCACTGTAGGAGTAGGGTATGCACTTACATGGAATCTATCGACCTTGATAGAAGAGGAGTGATCCTATGTGATTTGTTAGACTGAGTTCTAAGACCTTGGCCAGGGCAGTAATATAAAGTGGAGAAAGAGTTTTCCACTATCGAACTCGAGTCAAATAAATCTTGACATATAACAGACGAAGAGGTTTGACGAGTTATCCATGACCTCCGTCCTGTAGGGATCCACGATAGAAGGACTGTATCACATGATAACTGCACCTAGAGGTTCATCATTCTATTCTGCTGGGTAGCCACTACATGCTGCTAGGTGTCACTGCTGGATGGTGGGACTCATAGGGATTATCTCGATGATCAATAAGCCCTAATGAGTAGAGTTGGAATCGTTCCGACCTATTGAAAGGAGTTTTCAATGATATTGTGATAGAGATCACAATATATCTCACTACCAGTCAGAGTAGAACCTATGGGGTCACACACACTAGAGGCATTGACCGATCCGATGGTTGAATCGTGATTAGGAATCACAAGTAATCAATTCGATTGATAATAAGCTGAAGAAGGAACAAAGAGAATTAATTAATTGGACTTAAAACAAGAGTCCTACTTGGAGTAGGATTCCTAGAGTCCTAATTGGATTAGGACTAGAAATCCTACTTGGACTGAGATTCCTACTTGGACTGGGATTCCTACTTGGACTGGGAATCCTATTTGGAGTAGGACTGGGATTCCTACTTGGAGTAGGATTCCTACAATCCTAATTAGATTAGAAGTTTTGAATTAAATTTGGATTCCTACTTGGAGTAGGATTCCTAGAGTCCTAATCGGATTAGGACTTCAAATTCAAATTAGAGTCCTAATCGGATTAGGACTAGAATTAAACAAGTCCTAATTGGATTAGGATTTCTTAAGTCCTAATTAATTATTAATCTAATGAATCAACATGACTCCTAATTGGATTAGGATTGAAGAGTTCAATTGAGTCATGGTTCATTCAAGTTCTAATTGGATTAGGACTAGCATAGATTGAACCCAATTGATTCATGATTTGGACTAAACCAAATAGGAGCCCTAGATGCCTTTATAAGGCTTTGAAAGGAGGTTCCCTAATGAAAAGTGAAGCCCTCCTCCTCTCCATCACGTGGCCACCCTCCTCTCCTCTCTTTTCAGCCACCAACAACAAAGGGAAGAAAAGGATCTTGGTGGCCTCCTTCTTCCTCCACCGTTTAGTTCCAACGCAAGGAAGAAAAAGAAGGCTGCAGGGCTTCGTTCCTCTTCTTCTCTTCATACTTCTTCTTCCTCCTCCCAAGCACAATCAAGGATTGATTGAAAGGGAGGATATCAGCCATCAAAGTTATCTCTGCAAGGGAGCTAGCACCCCGGGGAGATAGAAAGCTTGGATCGGTTTTCTGCTTCGTGTGGATACCCGTAGAGGCCGGGCACTTGAACGGCTTCAAGCGAACCTTCATCCTAAACCACGATCATCAGTTTGCGGTGATCATCTACCCGCACAAAGGTGAAGATCTGATCTTCTAATGTTATTTAAAAGTTTTTAATCCTTATCTATCTACGAACGGTTTTTAAACAACGTTCATACGATGAACGGTTGATCCCGCACATGCCTCTTCCGCTGCATCTGAATTTTTTGAATTTTCTGCGGCATGGGCGGGTTTCCAACAGGGAGATGCGCTGGATGGTTGCGGACGCTGGGATCTCGGGATGGTCGGGTCTTGGATGCTTGGATGCATGGGATGCAGACATGGAAGCTTCACGGGTGGATCACGATCACGGAGCTGGGATCTCGGCTGAACAAATGGACTCGGAAGCCTGGAATGGCTGACGGGGACTGGATCGCGGGTTGATGAGCTGCATGCGGACGCTGGGACGCGTGGCTTTGGACTCGTGGAAGAAGCACAACAGATGAATGGAAGCTTGGGAGGAATGCATCGCACGGACACGGGATGGGAGCTGGAGCTGGGACGCATGAAGGATGCTTCACGGGTGATGAACCTGGATGGCTGAGCTTGATCGTTGGATGTGGCTGCACCTAGTCGGCTAATGCTCCTTCTAGTGTGCAACTGGGACTGACCCCATGTGGTTGACTAGTCACCTACTATGATGCATTTTTTTGAACCCAATGTGCATTTTAACTTTGATTTCCGATCACCTGTACCCTACAAAAATATAATATTAATACAGCACTTCTATCATTATGTGTTAGCAATAATACTAATTTAAGTGATGTGTAGATCGCACTTTTGTGTTCTCATCAGCAGGGTTGAAGGAGTAGTGGTGGTGTGGGGTGGAGGCGAAGAGGAAGTTGGCACATGTTCAGGAATGGGGCGAGGAGGCACAATTGAAGGTTCAGGAGAATGATTGTGATAGGGAAATATTGTTTCATGAAAAACAACGTCCCGAGAAATAAAGATTGCAAGAGTGTCAAGGTCAAGGATTTTGTAACCTTTGACACCATATGGGTAACCTAAGAAAAGACCATGCCTATCACGGGCATCAAACTTGGAACGATTGGTAGCATTAGTGGAAACATAACACAAGCATCCAAAAATGCGCAAATGGGAATATGATGGCTTGGAAGAAAAAAAGAAGTTCGTAAGGAGACTTGCATGAGAGAAGTGGAGTTGGGAGGCGATTGATAAGATACGTGGCTGTAAGTACACAATCTTCCCAAAATTGAAGAGGGAGGTTAGCTTGGAAACGGAGTGCACGAGCAACATTGAGTATGTGTTGGTGTTTGCATTCAACAACTCCATTTTGTTGGGGTGTGTTGACGCAACTCTGTTGATGAATAACTCCCTTTTCAGTAAATAAATCTCGCATGTCGAATTCAAAGCCATTAGCACTGCGCACTTGTTTAATGTTTGCATTGAATTGAGTAGAGACAAGTGCAAAAAAAAGATCGAATGAGAGAGCGGGTTTCATACTTGGTGCGCATGAGATAGACCCATGTGCAACGTGTAAAATCATCGACAATAGTTAAAAAATATTAAGAACCATCATGAGAAACTGTAGAAAACGATCCCCAAATATCAACATGAATTAAGTCAAATGCATGTTTTGATTTGATATAACTAAGTGGAAAGGATAAACGATGTTGTTTTGCAAGAGGGCAAACAACACAATGATTATTTGAAGAGAGGAAAATACTAGAAACAGAACGTGCTACTAATTTTAAGCGTGATAAAGAAGGGTGGCCAAGACGATAGTGCCATAGATCTGGAGAAGTAACAACCACAGAGGATGCAACAGCAGGCGAGCCAACCGGATCATGTAGCAGGTGATATAGCCCAGCGGATTCCTTACCCATCCCAATCGTCCTCCATGTGGAAGGTGTTGGCAGCGACCCGCACCGGAACCCACTCACACCGGCACTGCCCACCAACATCGGAAAACAAAGAGAGAATAACTCTCTCGCTCCCTCGACACCGGACTCAAGGATCACCTCTTCGCTTATCCGTACGAAGGGCAAAAGATTACCCTGGTATCAGTAAGGGTAAAGCACTTGAGCACCGCAGCGGGTTATCAAACACAAAAGAAGAAGGAAGAAGAAGATAGCAAAGCAAACACAAAGATGTAACAAGGTTCGGCTACAAATAGCCTACGTCCTCCACCGCTCCAAATCTCAACTAGGATGAATAGATTACAGAGATGGCACACACCCGAACGATCACACGAGATCGCTCTACAAGAGATTCACACAGAATTCCCTTTGCACAAAAAGTAGGATCCCAATCCTCTTCTTCTCTAGAACCCTAGCCTCACAAACAAGAGTCTCTCTCAAATATACGGCCAATCACCTTACCCTAGGGCTCTCATGAGTCCTATATATAGTCTCAAGACCTTCAGATGATCATAGCCGTCGAAACGCCACCAAAAAACACCAAAAGAAAATCGTCCGTACGATTTTTCGCGAGCCCGAGTCGACTCGGCTGTGGTTCGAGTCGACTCTGGCACGTCTGGACAAAACTGGCACGATCTAGAGTCGACTCGACTGTAGCTCGAGTCGACTCGACGATGCTTCGAGTCGACTCGACTGTAGCTCGAGTCGACTCTGACAGTCCAGACAGAAACATGGTTTTTCGGCCTTTCTTCGCCCGAGTCGACTCGACGGACCTCGAGTCGACTCGACTGTTTCCGAGTCGACTCGACTGAAGCTCGAGTCGACTCCGACAGTCCGCCAGACAGAAAACTATGCAGAATTGATTTTTCTTCAATTCTCTTCATCACCAAAGGTCTCCACATACCCCAACAATCTCCCACTTGGAGACCTTGGGTATATCCTCTTGTTACTTGGCTCTCCTCTGTGCTCCCACTGAAACTAAATCATCCTAGTGAAATAGGTACGATGCCTCCTCAACGTCTTCAAGCATGAAGACCAGCAGAAGCTGAACAACTCCTCAGCTTCTCCACCGTGACGACCTTCGTCAACATATCTGCAGGATTCTGACTTGTATGAATCTTCTCCAACTTGACGAGTCCCTGCTCGAGCAATGACCTCACGAAGTGGTACCGTATGTCAATATGCTTCGTCCTTGAATGGAAAGCTGAATTTTTTGCCAGATGAATTGCACTTTGACTATCTGAATATAACATGCAATCCTTCTGCTCCTTCCCAAGCTCCTTCATCAAGCCCTGAAGCCATATTAGTTCCTTGCACGCCTCTGTGGCTGCCACATACTCCGCCTCCGTAGTCGACAATGCAACAACTGGTTGCAACCTGAAAATCCAACTGACGGCTCCACCCCAAGGTGAACAAGTACCCTGTCGTGCTTCTCCTGCCGTCCAAGTCCCCTGCCATGTCTGAGTCCACAAAGCCCTGTAACCGGATCTCAGAACCTCCATAGCACAATGACATGTGCTCAGTGCCTTTCAGATACCTCAGTATCCATTTGACCGCGCGCCAATGCTCCAAGCCTGGGCAGCTCATGAAGCGACTCACAACTCCCACTGCTTGAGCAATGTCTGGTCTCGTACACACCATAGCGTACATCAAGCTCTCCACTGCCGATGCATACGGGATTTTTGACATATTGAGCTCCTCCACCCGCGTCTTCGGACTTTGCCCTTTTGAGAGCTTAAAATGGGCACCCAGCGGTGTGCCAACAGGTTTGGCACCCTCCATGCAGAATCTCCTGAGTACTCGGCTGATGTACTCCGCCTGAGATAGTCTGAGGATATGTTTAGACCTATCTCTGCTGATCCGCATCCCAAGGATCTGTTTCGCTGCTCCTAGATCCTTCATTGCAAATTTTCTTGACAGCTTCAGCTTCAATTTTGCAATCTCATGCATGCTAGCTCCTGCAACTAACATGTCATCAACATACAATAGCAAGATAATGTAAGATGTACCAAAGTCCCGGAAGTAGCAACAGTGATCCTCCTGACATCTCCTGTATCCTATCTCAAGCATGTAACTATCGAACTTGAGATACCATTGCCTGGGTGCCTGTTTCAAACCATAGAGGCTTTTCTTCAATTTGCAAACCAAGTCACCCGTGCCAGCTGCAATGTATCCCTCCGGCTGCTGCATATATATCTCCTCATCGAGATCTCCGTGGAGAAAGGCCGTCTTCACATCAAGCTGCTCTAAGTGAAGATCCTCTACTGCCACCATGCTCAGCACCGCTCGAATAGTACTCATCTTGACTACAGGAGAAAAGATCTCTGTGAAGTCGATACCTGCTCTCTGCTGAAATCCTTTTACAACCAGCCTGGCCTTGTATCGCTTCTTCCCGCCTTGCTCTTCCTTCAGCCTGTAAACCCATTTGTTTGACAGTGCTTTCTTCCCCTTGGGCAGATCCACCAAATCCCACGTTTGATTCTGCTCCAATGACTTCATCTCATCATCCATGGCCAACTCCCACTCCTTCCTGGTATCAACCTCCAATGCCTCCGTGAAGCATTCAGGTTCGCCATTATCTGTGAGCAGCAAATAACTAAGTGTCCCATCATACCTTTGAGGAGGCTTCCCATGAGTACTACGAGTGGACCTTCTTAGTTGTGGAGGGGGTGCCAATGCTTCAGGTTCTTGCTCTGACTGAGTCTTCTGACCAGAATTTGTAGACTCCTCTTCAGGATCCACAAAACACGACTCAACAGGTTTTGTTTCTGATTCAGTGCTCTGCTGCAATTTCTCATTGAATACCACATCATTACTACGAATGATCTTCTTGTGTTCGGGATCCCAAAGCCGGTACCCAAACTGTTGACCTCCGTATCCAACGAAAATACACTTCTTTGATTTAGCGTCTAGTTTGCTTCTTTGACTGGAATCAACATGGACATAACTGGTACAACCGAATACTCGTAAGTGCGCCAAATCAATCTTCTTCGCTGTCCATGCTTCCTCAGAAATCCCAAATTCAAGTTTCTTTGATGGCCCTCTGTTGATCAAGTAGGCAGCAGTGTTAACTGCTTCCGCCCAAAACTGCTGTGGCAATCCAGCATGTATCCTCATGCTCCTGGCACGCTCATTAATTGTTCTGTTCATCCTTTCAGCAACTCCATTTTGTTGTGGTGTTCCTGGAACTGTCCTCTGCCTGACGATCCCAGCATCTGCACAGTAGTCCTCAAACTCCCTGCTACAATACTCACCACCGTTGTCCGATCTCAGGCATTTCAACCTCTTTCCTGTCTCGAGTTCTACCATCGCCTGCCATCTCCTGAAGACCCCAAATACCTCTGACTTGTGCTTCAAGAAGAACACCCAAAGCTTCCTGGTAGCATCATCAATAAAAGTAACATAGTACTGAGATCCACCAATGGAAGAAACCGGTGCAGGCCCCCACACGTCCGTGTGCACGAGATCTAGCTTTTCTTGCTTCCGAGGTTTACCTTCTTTGTTGAATGAAACACGCTTCTGCTTTCCGAGAATACAATCCTCACAGAAGTCCATCTCAACATTCCTGAGACCCTGCAGCTTTCCCAACTGGTGCATCACCTCCAGTCCCTGATAACTCATGTGCCCAAGTCTGCAATGCCATAACTTGGCATCCACATCTGCTGCAGCAACTCCAATAGAGTTCTCTGTGCCGTTGGTGACATAAAGTGTCCCAACCTTCTTGCCACTAGCCACCGTCAACGAACCTCTGGATATCTTCCACTGATCAGCTGTGAAAGTAGCCTTGTACCCCTGGCTCGCCAACTGTCCAACAGAAATCAGATTCCTCTGCAGTTGAGGCACGTGCCGTACGTCCTCAAGCTCAAGTGAAGATCCAGAAACCAACTTCACTTCCGCGCTTTCCCTTCCTTGTATGGTGCAAGGCTCTCCATCCCCTAGGTAGACTTTGCCAAAGTCTCCCTTCTCATATCCTCCAAGAAGCTTCCGTTGGGATGTAGCATGGAAAGACGCGCCCGAGTCTATCACCCAAGACTCGTCACAGGTAGACAAAGATAGAACGAGGGCATCCATATCACCGTCTTCAGCAAGATTTGCCAGATCCTTGCTGACTCCTTCGGTGTGGTCGCCTTGCTTCCCTTTAGGAGATTTGCAATCCCTCCTAAAGTGCCCCGTCTTCCCGCAGTTCCAGCACTTCGCTCCCTTGTTCTGAGGTGCTCGAGACCTGCTGGATCTCGACTTCGAGTCGCTTCGAAATCGACCGTCCTTCTTTTGTCTTCCCCGGTCAGAGGTGTTTAGTGCACTTCCAGATGACTCCGTAGCTCCAGAAGATTTCCTTCTTGCTTCTTCACTCAGAAGCACTCCCACAACGTCATCAAAAATCAACTTCCCCGTTGCCGAAGAGTTGCTCACCGCCATCACCAGGCCCTCCCAGCTATCAGGCAATCCGGAGAGGATTAGCAATGCCCGAATCTCATCGTCAAAACTAATCTCCACTGACTCCAACTGGGCTGTGAGTGCATTGAACTCGTTGAGGTATTCTGCTACGCTGCCGCCATTTTTCATACGAAGATTAAACAACCTCTTCATGAGAAATATCTTGTTTGATGCTGAGGGTTTCTCGTACATCCGCGACAATGTTGCCATCAACTCCATCGTCGTCTTCTCGTTTTTGATGTTGAATGCTACTTGGGATGCAAGTGACAATCTGATGGTGCCGGGCGTCTTCCGATCGAGGACCTCCCAGTCTTCATCGGACATCTTCTCTGGTTTCTTTGTTCTACCTCCAAGAGGTAAATAGAGATCCTTCTGGTAAAGGTAATCTTCTATTTGCATCTTCCAAAACCCGAAGTTCGTGCCATTGAACTTCTCAATTCGCAACTTCCCTTCATCCGCCATTGCAGAATAACCAATAACTCTGATACCACTTGTTGGCAGCGACCTGCACCGGAACCCACTCACACCGGCACTGCCCACCAACGTCGGAAAACAAAGAGAGAATAACTCTCTCGCTCCCTCGACACCGGACTCAAGGATCACCTCTTCGCTTATCCGTACGAAGGGCAAAAGATTACCCTGGTATCAGTAAGGGTAAAGCACTTGAGCACCGCAGCGGATTATCAAACACAAAAGAAGAAGGAAGAAGAAGATAGCAAAGCAAACACAAAGATGTAACGAGGTTCGGCTACAAATAGCCTACGTCCTCCACCGCTCCAAATCTCAACTAGGATGAATAGATTACAGAGATGGCACACACCCGAACGATCACACGAGATCGCTCTACAAGAGATTCACACAGAATTCCCTTTGCACAAGAAGTAGGATCCCAATTCTCTTCTTCTCTAGAACCCTAGCCTCACAAATAAGAGTCTCTCTCAAATATACGGCCAATCACCTTACCCTAGGGCTCTCATGAGTCCTATATATAGTCTCAAGACCTTCAGATGATCATAGCCGTCGAAACGCCACCAAAAAACACCAAAAGAAAATCGTCCGTACGATTTTTCGCGAGCCCGAGTCGACTCGGCTGTGGTTCGAGTCGACTCTGGCACGTCTGGACAAAACTGGCACGATCTAGAGTCGACTCGACTGTAGCTCGAGTCGACTCGACGATGCTTCGAGTCGACTCGACTGTAGCTCGAGTCGACTCTGACAGTCCAGACAGAAACATGGTTTTTCGGCCTTTCTTCTCCCGGGTCGACTCGACGGACCTCGAGTCGACTCGACTGTTCCCGAGTCGACTCGACTGAAGCTCGAGTCGACTCCGACAGTCCGCCAGACAGAAAACTATGCAGAATTGATTTTCCTTCAATTCTCTTCATCACCAAAGGTCTCCACATACCCCAACAGAAGGGTCCTGTATAAAACAATAGTCAAGTAAGAATATAAGGCAACATGAAAGTGAACGAACAACCTTACTTACAGAAATAAGATTAAAGGAGAAGAAAGGTACAACAAGAACATCATGTAAAATAAGAGAATCAGAGAGGTGTACAGTGCCTATGTGGGTGACAGAAGCAACATCACCGTTGGGCAATTTGACAGTAGCTTGAAGAGCTGAAGTGATAGAAGTGAGGCAAGTTACGGATCCGACCATGTGGTCGGTCGCACCTGTGTCAATAATCCAAAAATTTTTATGTGAAGAGAATGAGGCAAGACAAAGGGATGTACCTGCAAGATTGGATGTAGGCTGAGATTGTGAGGATAATGTGTTACTTGTATGATTAGCCAAGGCTTGAGAGAGAGAAGAGCTCTTGAGGAGAGCAAGAAGTTGCTGGCACTGTTCTTGGGTAATTGGCAGTTGTGAAGCATCAGAAGGACAGGCCGTGGTGGCTACCTAGTTGGCCGAGCGTTGAGAATTACTCTTGGTGCGATAGCCTGGAGGGTACCCATGAAGTTTCTGGCATTTATCAACAGTGTGTCCAACAATGTTACAATGAGAGCACGTTGGATGCTCACGACAAAAAAAATTAGAGCTATTTTTTTTGCTGTATGATCGAGGAGGTTGTTGAGTAGTATGTGTCCTGCTGACCAAGGCAGTGGAGTCAGGATTGAGGGACGGTGCAGCAGTGATATCTCGCTATTTTTCTTCTTGAATAACAAGGAAAAAGATTTTATTAATGGGTGGCAAGGGGTCCATAAGAAGAACCACGTATATTAGAGAATGAGTCATTGAGACCCATTAAAAAATGGAGAACATATTCCTGTTGTTGGAATTCGACCAATTGCTTGAAAGCGCCACACGAGCAATCCGGTAGAGGTCGAAAGTTGAGCAACTCATCCCAATAGCTTTTGAGTTTGGTGAAATAGGTACTTACAGAATTTTGATTTGAGTAAGAGAGGAAATTGCCTTCTTTAGTTGAAAAATGCGAGGACCATTGCTATGGGAGAACCGGTCTTTGAGATCAACCCACATGTCACGGGCATTGTCGATGTAGATCACGCTAGCACTTAGTTCTTTGGAGATAGAATTGATGATCCAAGAGAGGACCATGTGGATGCAACGAAGCCATGACATATACAGGGGATCTGTCGAGCTTGGCTTGGGAAGAGACCCATCAATAACTCTATTTTGTGCTTGGCACTTAATGCCATATACATGGAACGGCTCCAGGTGGGGTAGTTATCACCATCAAGGGGCTGCGAGACCAACATGATGCCTGAGCTATCGCCATGATGGAGAAAATATGGGCTGGAATGATCAGCAGCCATATGGGGCATGGAAGCAGAGGCACTCAAGATAGAACTCGAGGATGAACTTGAAGATGACGCCATTAAAAAAAATTAAAATAGCTCTGATACTATGACAAATGTGAAGAAAACTAAGATTGGAGGAAAGATGCTCTGTATTCTTTCATTATATTAATGCATGCTTTGTTCAATATATACAAGAGTTTGAAATAATCAATGGCTACAATTAAGGGTTAAAGAAAGAAAGAAACAAAAGAAAGAAAGAACTAAATGGGAGATATAGCTAGCCGTTGCTTCCTGCTAGAATAGCTAGTTGTTGCTCTGCTAGCCTGTCATACATTAAGAATAGTTAGCCGTTGCTCTGCTAGCCTGTCATACTTTAAGACATAAAGCAGGTTATACTGAACAATACAAGTGAAAAGTGCCTAAACATCAAGGATTGATGATATTATAAACTAACCTAATAATAATGAGCTCAACTTTGTTAGCTACAAGAAAAAATTTTGGTTCATGTATGCAATATTTTTTTTTGTTTTGAGTGGAAAAGAATTGCATCCGTGCTAATCATTTTTCTCGGCAATGATATCTTCTAAGTTTGTTAGAATAAATCTATTACTATTTTTTTAAAACATATTACTAGAAAAGCATACAAAGGCCAATATGAGAAATATAATTTTGATAATGACACATGACAAAGTTCAAGAGCTGCAAATGACTCATCATGAACTCATTTTCTTCCACATGGCAAAATTATACTTTACTTTACCTTCATTAGTCTGAACGTTCTTTTCAGGAAAAGAGTATTCTCATTTAATATAATCAACCTAAGGTTTAATGTAAAATTCATGGTATTCGATAGCATACAAGAGATAGTTTTTTTCATTTCTCTTATCCTCAAACACAAGAAAAGATTAGAGGAATAGAGAGCTAGAGACACTTAAATACCCAAGCGGGCCCTAATGGTAGTCAGGTCATGTCGGGTCGTAAGGTAGGAAATCCAAAATTGCTCTAAAAATCAAACTAATCAAGTCGGATTGAGTCGGGTCAGAATTTATTAAACACAGATCTGACTCGAAAAATAAAAAAGGTCCAATTTTAGAACCCGATCTCGCCTCATGGATCCTTTAAATTGGATTGGATTATATCTAAATAAGTCAGGTCGGGTTAGGTCCTAGGTCAACCTGAACCATTTGCAGCCTTACTTACAAGCGAGGCCCGGCAACAAATTGTCCTTATTGCTCTAGGGTTGTATCCATGAGGCTTCCACGCTTGTATTGGGAGTTCCAGGAGAAGGCTACTCCTCACAACATCGCCTCCTCCGGAGATGCTGTTAGCGGAGCCGATCGCACAGGCCAATTTTGCTTGGGTGGTTGTGCAGCTGGATCCTAATGCTATGGAAACCAAGATTGTATGGATGAGGCTTCCAACCAGTCTTGGAGTCCTGGGATAAAGCTGTTGCTCTCTCAACATTGCCTTCAGCACCAGTTTTTCACTTTGGATGGACCTCTGCACAAAGATGCTATCAAGGAAGCCGATCACTCACCAGCCCGCTTGTGTCCGAAATCTAGGCCGACGCACTGGAAAACGGTGTGTGGAAACAATTCATTTATGAGTGTGGGGGGGTGGTCTGCTTTGGCCATGGTCGAAACCGTCACCACCACCGGCAGTGCACCTTATCGGAGGGTATAAATCAAGGCAGGTCATCGCACCAAACAACGTCGATGCCTGAGCAGGTTCCCAACAAGTGCCTAAACGGCGGGGACGATGTGGGCACCACTGAACCCTGGACCGTGGCTCCAAGAAGGCCCATGTTGTAGACCTTTAGGTGGCATTTGATGATTCAAATAAGATTACGAAGGTGATCTTAGATCACCGATGATCTTTATTTTGGAGTAATTTAAATATATTGATATAAGATCATTGTATTTGGTATACTATGTTCCAGTGATTAAAAATTTTTGGATATCGATATGCAATTTATTTGATATTCCTTAGAAACTCATGATCACTAACCATATAATACCAAAACTATCCCTAATATATTCTATAAAAATACATTTATTAATCTTATAACAATATATTAATTGCTACTATAGATTTAATATTTTGATTTATACTTATAATATATTATTTTTTAATACTAATATTTATTTGATTAGGAAAATAAGGCAAATAGGAGTAATATATTAAATAATTTTATTATCTAAATATAAAGTACAATAATATATTTCTACTAGAATTCAAAATTATCATTGAATAATAATACAATAATAATTAATAACATATTATGATATAATATATCATAAATACAATATATAATATTCATGATATAATATATTAATGGAATATTAATGTACCAATATTTCTACTGGATTCAGAGATATTTGTCTTTAAATTTTAGCTTGAAATCACTACCTTGGGGTGATCTTGGATACCCGACTTCAAAGACAAGTATTCCATCATTAGGTTGGGCAGTGATTTGAGGAGTCAGGATAATTTGAGATCACTGCAATGTAGGATCATTACTTGAGTCGTAACATGCTACATCACCACTAGCGGCCACACAGCAGAGGGTGGCACTATGCACTTGGCATCAAGTCTTGATTCTAGAGGCTTGCTCCTGGGGAGGACTCACTAGGGTTGCAACCTGGGACATAGGTTGTATCCTTTGCATGAAAGAAGGATTCACCTTTAATCGCGTGAATCCACCATTGAATTGTGCAAAGGCCGCTTTAAAATCTTTGCAAACAAATGAATGGAGTTCAGAGTGCTTTGAAATTTGTGCAAAGGCACAATCTAATGCTCAATGTTGGAAAAAAGGATCAATCATTCTTTTGCATGGAAGATATAACCAAACCCTCCAACCCATGGACATGAGTCCTTTTCTTTTGGGTACAGCTAACCAAGTGGGTGGCATCAAGCGCAAGATAGAGCAGTGCTGAAGATTGGGGTTATTTATTGCACGAAAAAAGGATTCACCTTCCTTCGTGCCATTCCATCGCTAGATCACCTACCGAACTAATCACAAAGCACTCCGAACTCCATCATTCATCAGCATGCATAAATTTCAAGGTGATTAATGGATGATCCAGCAGTGGATTCATGTAAAGGAAGTTGAATCCTTCTTTCACGTGAAAGATACACCGTTGACCCCCAATGCTGAGATGGTTCGAATTCCAAGTCCCCAAACTAGATTGAGGATAGACACACTCCACGAGTTCAGCTACGGTGTGTGTTTTGCACCATAAAGGATGTCGCATGCTTGGATAGGTGACATGCCATCCATCTAAGAGATGGATTGTCATTATCCATCTCTTAGTGAGGTAGCGTATGGAAGTTGCCAAACAAGATGATAGCTGAGAGATGGGCTACCACGCATCTCCAAGATGGGCTACATGGCCATATAAGGCTGGAATTGCCAAATGATATGGCTTGGATTCGCCATTGTTGCCCAAGAAGACAACCCAAGAGGGGGGGGGGGGGGTGAATTGGATTTTAAGTAATAGTTGCAAATTAAAAACTTAATGAGTAACTAATTAAACTTTATTGCAAGTGGATTAATTAGTTTACTATATGCAGTGGATGAGGGGAATGAGAGAGACAATTAAACAATCACAAACACAAGTGATTTTATAGTGGTTCGAAGCTAACCCTTGCTCCTACGTCCACTCCCCAAGCTTCACTTGGGAGTTCACTATAATCCCTCGGATTACAGCCGATTGTTTTACAAGCTCACAACCCAACTTGTTGTTTTACGAGATCACAACGAACTCGGTCGGTTTTCACAGGCTCACCGACTAGAACTACCCGATTGTTTTTCCGGAATCACAATCGAACCCTTACACCATTGGTTTTAACCTCGGCTCACCAACTAACCTTTACAACCTTGATTCAATCTCCTGATTGAATCAAGTAACAAGAAAACAGTTTGTAAAGAGTACAGGAAAAGCTTCTTAACAAGCACGGATGAACAATATAAATAATGTAGAGTTAGAAGCCCTCAAATAGATTTTGGAAGAGGAAGAAGGGGCTTCTCGAACTCTGAGTCTCCTCTTTGAATGCACTGGTGATCTGATGTCAGAGGAGAGCCTTGAATGTGAGGAAGATGTTTGGAGGATGAACTTCAATGCACTTCTTCCTTCTTTTTCTTGTATTAACTCTTGAGAGGCTTTGGTAGGTGGAAATTCCTTTTTCTTTGAATGGAGTCTCTCTTTCTTACACTATTACTGTTCACTCTGGCTATTTAAGCAATCCCCATCGAAAACTAGCCGTTAGACACACTTTTAGAGCCGTTCTGCACAATCTGCAACTCCTGACAAAGTGTCCGTTGGGATCGAAGTCGACTCGCTCGATCTGGAGTCGACTCGGCTGTTGCTGGAGTCGACTCATGCTTTACTGGAGACGACTCGCCCACTGTTCAAAATTTGAAATAAAGTGCCGTCCCGTTCTGGAGTCGACTCGGCTAAAACTGGAGTCGACTCGCCAATGTCCGGAGATAATTCTCCCTTCTGGAGACGACTTGTTCTTCAGGAATCAAAAGATCTTTCTTTCAGGTTTACTTCCTCGAGTCAACTCGGATTCTCTTGGAGTCGACTCGGCTCTCAGAGCCAGAAAAACTGGTCTTCTGTCTTTGGAGTTGAACTGCCTCGGAGTCGACTCGCACTTTGCTGGAGTCGACTCGGCTCTCAGACACCGAAGTTGGCTCTCTGACTTTTAGTCTTGCATTCCTCTGAGAGTCGACTCTTGCTTCTTTAGGAGTCGACTCGCCAACCGTCGGAGTCGACTCGAGTTCTTCTGGAGTCGACTCGACTCTCAGAGTCCAAAACAACTTCTCTGTCTTTCTGTCTGTTACTCCCTGGAGTCGACTCACACTTTGCTGGAGTCGACTCGGCAAGCATCGGAGTCGACTCGAATTCTTCAGGAGTCGACTCGGTGACAGGGTCTGAGATTCATCTTTCTGTCATGCTGTCTGTTCTCAGTCGGAGTCGACTCGTAATGTGTCGGAGTCAACTCGGTGACAGAGTCTGAGATTCATCTTTCTGTCCTGCTGTCTGTTCTCAGTCGGAGTCGACTCGTAATGTGCCGGAGTCGACTCGAGCCTGTGCCAGAACGTCTGAAACACTTGGAGTCGACTCGAAATCTTCCGGAGTCGACTCGAGTTCCAGACTTTGGTTCAAACTGAGTTCCATGCTTAGCCAAAATGTATTGAACCAAGGCTAGAGACAATTAAGCACAAATTCACAAATATTTGGCTGAAACACTAGATTGAATTCATTAGTATAACATAAGATATACTCAAATGCTTTGAGCTCATCAAAATCAAATAGGGTTATAATCAATCACTCCACAATCTCCCCCTTTTTGATGATGACAAAATATTGAGTATTTGTAAAGTGAATTGCTCAACCAAAAGGAGATTTATAATAAAGTTTTGAAATGAATTCAAGTGTCTAGTCATTTAATTTATCCAAAATTCAAAGGTGTGAAACAGTAAATCCTGAAGTTAAAGCTCCCCCTTTCATTTGGAATTATATAAGCCTTCATGTCATGCAATCAATTGTTTGGCTTAAATGTGTTTAATGAATTTGCTTTCTTAAAATTTCAGATTCTCTCCCTCAACATATGCATTCAATTTTGTTTAGATTCTCTAAATTTTCTTTTAATGTCTTGAAGCCTTTGAGCTTAAATTTTTGTTTTAGAGGAAAATCTGACAATTTGTTCTTGAGTATGATTCAACTAATCTCCGAATATTCCTTGAATAGATTCTGGAGATTACTCCTTTAGGAGCCCCAACAGAGAGATAATGAGCCTCGAGGTATCGAATCCACTAAGAACAAATTACATTTTGCTTTAAGAATTTTTTTTTAGTAATTTTCTTTACATTTCAATTCAATATATTTTCTCCTTCTTTTTGTCATCATAGCAAAAAGAAGTGCAGAACATAGAAAAGTATTGCACAGTTTGTAAGAAGGTGTCTACTCATTGTATTGATGCTGAATTAAGTACAATTGTAAAAAAATACAAGTATAAAAAATAAATACATCAAAAGATTGAAAACAAAGCTACACTAGGGTTTCTTTGCAGTGGAGGATGAAGCTTCTCCTCTAAGCCTAGTCACTTGCAAGACTAAGCTTATCCCCTCCGAGACGTTCCCTAGTTGCTTGATGATCTCCGAGGTGGCCCTAGACTGTGTCGTGGTAAGCTCGGTCACACTCGCCTGAAGGGTGTCCAACCTGGAGAGCAGTGCATGGGCTAGTCTCTCTGCACCCTGGCTCTGGCTCCCTAGCTCATGTCTGATGCCGTCTCGCATCTTCTTCATGTCGTCCTTGACGTCACTCATGTTCCAGTATTGAGCTTGGACCAGGCTGCGCACATTGGATATCTCCTCCCTCAAGTGCGCAGTCATCTCGGCCACTGCTGCCAGGGTGGGAACTAGCTCGATGGAGGGAGCACTCGAAGGACCTCGGAGCTCCCTTAGTAAGGCCCTGTTTGGGGGAGCTGTTGGCAGTAGAGCTGTCTGAAGTAGAGCTGTTATAAAAATCTATTTGCTGTTTGGTAACTACATTCGTAAAGTGCTGTTGTACTTTATTTTGTGTTTGGTAAACAAACTGAGAAAGTACTTTTGTATGACAAAATTACCATAAAGGACATTGCATAGTATTATACAACAGAACATAATAAAACATAACATAAATTAATACATAAATATACGATATAGTATAATATTATTGTAATATAAAATAATATTATGTTAATATAGCATAATAGTAATATAATTATTAGAGCAAATTAATATTTGGTAATATAACATAATATTAAATTATTTAACATAACATATTAATGTATTATGATATAATGTAATATATATTATATTTATAGTATAATACAATAATAAAAGTATAAAATATTATAATTATTAGTATAAATTAATTTCTTATAATATAACATAATATTAAATTATTTCAAATAACATATTAATGTATTATAATGTAATGTAATATAATACAATATTTATAGTATAATACAATAATAAAGGTATAAAATATTATAATTATTATTATAAATTAATTTTCCATAATATAACATAATATTAAATTATTTAAAATAACATATTAATGTATTATAATGTAATGTAATATAATATAATATTTATAGTATAATACAATAATAAAGGTATAAAATATTATAATTGTTAGTCTAAATTAATTTTTCATAATATAACATAATATTAAATTATTTAACATAACATATTAATGTATTATGATATAATATAATATGATATTATATTTATAGTATAATACAAAAATAGAGGTATAAAATATTATAATTATTAGTATAAATTAATTTTCCATAATATAACATAATATTAAATTATTTAACATAACATGTTAATGTATTATGATATAATATAATATGATATTATATTTATAGTATAATAAAAAATAAAGGTATAAAATATTATAATTATTAGTATAAAATAATTTTCCATAATAATTTCCCATAAAATAATTTTTCGCGGTCCAGGGGCTCTTCTTCGTGGTCACACTCGAGGAGGACCTCAGCGTGGGCTGCGAGGTTGATGATAAAAAAAAAACAATAGATTGATTTTGGAAGGTATGGAAAAGGATTAAAAATTTTTTCTTCTAAAATGTGGTTCAAGAGATGCATACAAAAATTGAAAAGAAAAATACCTTTTCTTACATAAGGAAGTCTGACGGCTAGGGTTCTTGGCTCCAGCAGATTTTTAGGTTTATAAAGGGACAAACTATGTAATTATGTTATTTTAATATGGGCATTTTTGTCAAAAATACAGCTTTCCGAAAAAGCTGAAACAGCTTCCTTCCAAAAGCTCCAAATTGCAGCTTCCTCCCAAAAGCTGTTTTCAGCTTCCTGCAAAAGCTGAAACAGCTTTTTGAAAAATTTACCAAACATAGTTTTTCATCTAAAAGTACTTTTGGAGGGCCAGAAAGTGCTTTCTGGCCCTCCAAAAGCTCCCCCAAACAGGGCCTAAGTCATCTCTCAGATCCCTCACTATCTCCTGCCGCAACTCTCGGAGCTGCTCAGAAGATATTCGGATCTCCAGAGGCTGCTGCTGAGAAGGTGGGGCAGTGGAGGTGGAAGGCTCAGTATAGGTAGGAGCAGAGGTGGAAGGATAGGTGGGAGGATCTGTATAGTGGTCCTGGTCATGGTCAGGACTGGGTGAGTGATGAGTGGTAGGGTCAGAAGATGTGGATGATTTCCTAACCCAGACTCCTCCTACCTTGTGGAATCCCATCCTATGAAAGGTCCCCTCACCCATGCGATCTGTAAACCGCAGTGAGCGAGAGGGTTCCCTCTCAAGAATAGGGACCTCTAACTCCCTAAATATAAGGGTGAATAACATGCCATAAGGGAGGCTGAGCCTAGGTTTATCTAGGGGTTCACAAAGGTATTTGTAGATGAGTTTTGGAAAGTTAATGGGAGTGTCTTGGAGGAGGTAGAACATCAAAGCCAGGTCTCTCTCGGAAATGAAGTCAAACCTACCAGTCTTTGGGAAGAGAGTCCTAGAGATGATACTAAGGAGAAGCCGCATTTCAGCCGAAAGCTGATTTGCGAATACCTCCTCTATGGGGGACAAGGGTGGACTCCCTAAGATGGCCGTAAGGGCCTCTGTCCTATCAGAGGGGTGTGTGGGAACAATCCCCTCACTCGAGAGATGGAGGACTCGAGCAATGAAGTCCTCCGAGATGAAAATAGGGACACCCATAACAGTTCCCTGGATACCCCCGCTAACCCGTGCGACTGTACCATAGAACTCCCTAACTAGCCCTGGATAGGTAGGGAGGTCAAGAGTGCAGAAAAACTCTAAACCCTGGGCTCTAAGGTGATGCCCTAGGTTGAACCCTTCCCGGGAGAGGAAGTCAAAGTTGACTTGCCTCCCGGTAGAGACAACCTTCCCGGTGCATGAGCGCTAGGGAACCGGCCTAGGCGGGGAAGGAACCGGAGGTGGTGGCCTCGCCGGTTCGTTCCGAGCCTGGGACCGTCGCTCGGCCCCGCTCGCGGAGACGGGTCTCTTTCGGCTCGGTACAATGACCTTCCTAGGCATTTTGACCTAAGGACGGGGAAGGACACGGAAACTAGGAGAAAAACTCGACGGAGAAGACCTAGACTGGGTCAGAGACGAGTTCGGAGATGGCTCTAGGGTTTTGGAACAGTGTCGGCTGTGAATAGAAGTGAGGAATAAACGTTTCGATTAGGATTAAAAATCGGATTCCCGACCTCGAGTCGACTCCGGTAAGTCCCGAGTCGACTCGACTCCCAAATATGCGCGAGTCGACTCCCCCATGAGCCGACTCAAAGATATGTCTGAGTCGACTCGAACTCTGGCACACAACCAAAAATATTGTTATTCTCGTGCCAAAAGAGAGAGTTATGAGCTTATCTAGGATTTATGACCTGATTTGATGATCATAGATAAGAACTCCTATGTCCAACATAAACTAATCCTCAAAATCTATGAACTAGAGGAGAGTATCACTAGAATGGATCAATCACTCCTAACCCTCTTCTGAGTATGCAAAATCGATCTTCACTCAAAGGTTTTGTGAAGATATCAGCAAGTTGATCATCAGTACAAACAAATTGAAGTGTCACATCACCATTCAGTACATGATCTCTTATGAAGTCATGTCTTATCTTAATGTGTTTAGTTCTTGAGTGCTGAATTGGATTTTTAGTTAGATTAATGGCACTTATATTATCACAGTTAATGGGAATTTTATCTTGTTTAATGCCATAATCTTCAAGTTGTTGTTTAATCCACAAGATTGGAGCACAACGACTCCCTGCAGCAACATATTCGGCTTCAGCCGTAGATAGTGTAACTGAGTTTTGTTTCTTGCTAAACCAAGAGATTAAATTTTCTCCTAAGAATTGACATGACCCGCTGGTGTTTTTTCTATCAAGTTTGTAACCAGCGAAGTCGGAATCAGTGTACCCTATTAAGTTTATGCTCGAATCTTTAGAGTACCATAAGCCTATGTGTTGCCCAGAGATGGTCACCCAAGAGGGGGGTGAATTGGGTGTTTTTAAACTTTTTGTCTAATTAAAACAAAACACACAAGTGTATGTGCTAAAGTAAAGGTAGAGTTACAAGAACAGTCAATCACAAATACAAAGATTTATAGTGGTTCGGAGCTTCCACTGCTCCTACATCCACTCCCCAAACACCTTTGGGAATTTTTACTATAATCAGCGATTACAGTCCGGTAGTTTTGCGAGTGCACTACCCAACTCGTTGTTTTACCCCGGGCTAACAACGAACCCTACAATCCCCCAATTTTAACCTAGGCTTGGGACGCCTATCCCTTGTTCCAAGTCCCTTGACTGGAACAAGCACAGTAATCAAATGTTTTACAAAGACTTAAAAGCTCTTAAGAAAGCAAATATATCAATGAGAAACAATGAAACCCGGAAGAACCCTTTTTGCCGTTGGAAGCGTGGGTAATGGTGGTTCTTCCGATGTGGATCGCGTTGGCTTGAATGTGAGCTTTGAATGCCGAGTGGGAGTGAGTAGTTGAGCACGAAATCAGATGGAAAAGCTTGAATGCACTTGATTTCTCCTCTTGAATGCACTAACTCCCTTGAACCTCTTTCTATTTCTTCTCTCTTGAATGATCTTATGTTTTGGTTGGTAAGAAGTTGTTTTAAGGCACTTAAAAGCTCCCTTTTATAGCCCAAAAAGCAATAGATCCGTTAGACACAAAAATATGACCGTTTGAAATTCAAACAAACCTGCAAAAGTGTGTCAGTCGCGTCCCAGGCGCTCCAGAGACGTCTCCGCTTCAACGCGAGACGTCTCGGCTGTATAAAATTTCTTTTGACGTTGTTTGGAGTTGACTCGGTGCTTTACGGGGACGTCTCTGAAGAAGAACAGCTTGAATGCTTGTTTTTCTGTTTTTCTGAGAGAGTCGGCTCGGCACTTTACGGGGACGTCTCGGGATGTTTGCGCTTTTTGCATGGGGACGACTCCGCGACGTCGGGGACGACTCTGCAGTTTTATCACCGAAAAACAAGTCCTCTGGAATCCCCTGAGAGAGTCGACTCCGCGCTTTCTGGGGACGTCTCGGGAAGTTTGCTTTTTATGCGTGGGGACGACTCCGCGTCCTTCAGAGACGACTCGCGCGCATCCCTTGAAATCGGCCTTTCTGCCGTCTCTGAGAGAGTCGACTCCGCAGAGTCGGGAGTCGACTCCGACCCTGCGAGACGCCTCGCCAGGTGCCGGGGACGTCTCCAGACGTGCCAATTCATCCTCTTCGTGCCAGAGACGTCTCTGGGACAAACCGGAGACGTCTCGGCTGTCCCTGATCTATTTTCTTCATCTCAAAAAATCTTCAAAAAATCCTTAAAAAATATGGGAACATGCCTTGACAATTCTTAACAATATTCTTAGTTAAACACCTGAAATCCTCAAATAAATTATTAATATAAAGGGAATTATACTCTAGTGTTTTGTATTCATCAAAATCCATTAGGGGGTCAACAATCTCCCCCTTTTTGATGATGACAAAACACTGAGTATATGCAAAATTCGAAATTTAAACATATACACAGTATTTGATCAGATGTACAAGTATTGTGTTTTGGTTAGAGCTAGATACAGTGTGCATAATTCAATATAGTCAACTTTCAGTTCTATCCTTATGCATAAGTATTGATCTTAGTAGCTCTTGAGCAATTTTGTCATATCAACTGAATTTGAATCAAGTTAAAATGTAAATTAATAAAATATTGATGCTAAAGACAATTGAAAGCTAAATACTTTTTGACTCCCCCTTTCTTTTCCAGAAGGGCAATTGTCTTAAGGCCAATATTCTTCAATTTTATCTTTTCTAATTCAACTTGTAAGTATGAGTGTAAATTTTATATTTTGCATTCCATATATTGGTTCTATTCCATATATTGGTTCTACTCTCCCTTTTTGTCATCAACAATGAAGGGGACAAATTTTTCTTAGGTACCTAAAACGCAATTCCTATTAGAGTTCAGCATATTACCATGAATCACTCAAGGATATTCAAGTTATGCTCCCTCTTTCCAAGTTATTTCTATTAATGAATTCAGCATTCATTTCACTCCCCCTTTGTTTTGGAGTTCATTTCAGACCTTTCAAATGCAGTTATTACAGGTTGTGCTCCCCCTTTTTCATATGTATTGTCAAGTTGGGAAAGGAGTAATATTATTGCACATTGTTAAGTTTGATTATTCAAAGCATCAGAATTAGTAACATACACAGAGTTTGATACCACAGAATTAGAAACATACACAGTTTCAAAAAGAAGGGTATGACCTTCAAATTGTATTACAATCATTTGAAGTCATTACAAGTATTGATTGCTAATACAAAAGAAGTTTCAAATAAGCCTAGGATTTTACAAAAAGATGAGCCCTAGATGTCTACAAAATGTCCCTCACTGGCGACCACGCTCAATAGCCCTAGCAGCAGCCTCTATAAATCCATTTATTGCATCCAGTAGGAGTTCTAAAGTGATCTCCCTGAGATTGATTGAAGGCTGCCACAAGTGCTTCGAACTCATGGCTTGCCCTTTCAATCCTTCCTCTAAGTTAGGGCAGCCACACTGCCCACATTGCCTCCAGGGCTTGTCAACTCTTGAAGACCATCTGATATCTTTTCAACTCAGCCTGTATCTCCAATTGATCTTAGAGTTTGGTTTGTTCCCACATGAACCAATTCTGACGCTATAGACTTCTATCTGAACTTTGATTTCCTTCAATTCTTGTAGGAGTGCTTCATGTGAGGTACGGATGGGAGCTAACTCAGCAGAGATTATTGATCTCATCTCTTCCCTCATCTGCTGGCACATCATAGATGCTAGAGTGTGCATCTGTTCCTCTGATAAAGTGAATGATCCACTGACTGGAGGAGGAGGAGGCACTGAGGTGGATGGTCCAGCCGAGCTGGAAGGTACATCAGGGAAGGCCATAGGACTATGTGGAGGAGAGAGGTGGTCAGGCTCCTGATGTTGGATCTCAGGCTCTATGGTTTGGGATTTTCTTTTAGGGGCCTTAACCCAAGACCCGTTTTTCTTGTGAAACTCCATCCTATGTAATGTACTCTCATTGTAGTAGTCAGTGTTTCTCAAAGGTTTTTCTGGCTCATTTTCTGGAATTGGAACCTTAAAATGTTTGAACAGAAGGGTGAAAACCATCCCATATGGTATGCTAAATCTGGAATACCTATGACATACGGAGATGTAGTTTAACATGAGCCTAGGAAGGTTTAGGGGAATCCCTAGCAAGATATGGTGCATAATAGCTAAGTCTCGCTCCGAAATGAAATCGAAGCGACCAGTTTTTGGAAACAAGACCCGGTTAACTATGCTCAAAAGCAATCTCATTTCGGCATTGAGGTCTTGGGACTTAACTATGTCAAGAGGGCCGCAGTCCTCTCTACCTAAAATTAGGTTTAGGGCAATCTCCCTTTGGGGATGTGAGGTCGGAGCCTCACCATATTTGGGGATTTGTAGCAAGGTGGATAGAATGTCCTCATTGATTTCTATCAATGTGCCTCGGACATATCCGGTGTACCCCGAGTCCCCTAATGCCATATTGCTAAACATTTCTCTCACTAGGCCGGGATATGTTGACATATTTAGGAAACATAGGTGTTCCCAACCTTAGGCACGGAGTCTCTCTCCAATAGAGAACCCCTCACTAGCTAGAAACTGGAAATCAATATATCTACCTGTGGTTACCGTGCGATTTGCACAGGAGAGGGTCACGGTTGGCGGAGCAACCGGAGGAGACGGCACGGAGGGCTCTTCCCTCCGTTCCTCGTCGTCGTTGCTACCCTAGGACGCCTCCCACCCGTTCGCCTAGCTTTCTTAGGTGCCATGGATTGGAAATCTAGGGAAATGGGGAGAGATTTTGATTCGGTTTGTGGTGGAGAGAAAATGGAGGCTAGGGTTTGTGTTTTCGTTGGGGACGAAAGAAGGTAGCTCGGGACGGCTCGAGCTGTTTCGACCTAATTTAAAAACTTTCATTCGGTCCCCGAGACGTCTCCGCGACTAATGCGAGACGTCTCGCCGGGGGGACGTCTCCGTGATTTGCCAGAGACGTCTCCGGCACTGAAAAATTTCAGAAAGATTTATATCTTTTCCCAATTTATTTTATTCAACCACAATAATCAGCGTGATTTCTTTTGATGAATATAGAGTGAGTTTGCCCGTGATCCTTCCCTTCAATAATACATCCTATAAAAGCTTGATAATGATTTTTGAATTATCAATATTGAAATGAGGAATGTTTGACCAAATTTCGAATGCCTATGAAATAGGCTCTGAAAATATCTCCATGAAGAGTCCAAGGGAGGGTAACCATCCTCCAGAAAGTCAAACAATTCGTCATCTAACTTTGATAGATTCATGTTTTCACTTATTAGATATTAGATTTGCTATTTGTGACCTTGAAGTGTATTATTAGTTTGAGTAGCATTCACATGTATCTCTAGAGCTTATAAAGCATTCCATTATGAGTTCAATCTATTTGCTAGGGTCATACAAGCACAAAGCATTCCTTAAAAAGTTGAACCTATCTTTACAAAGAGACTTTGTAAAGATATCGGCCAATTGATTTTCAGTACATACATACTCAATCATCACATCATTTTTCAGCACATGATCCCTTATAAAGTGATGCCTAATCTCTATGTGTTTTGATTTAGAGTGTTGAACAGGATTTTTTGTTAAATTAATTGCACTTGTATTATCACATCTAATTGGTATGTTGTCCATTTTGATACCGAAATCTTCAAGTTAATCCAAAGAACTTGGGCACAACAGCTTCCAGCTGCAATGTACTCAGCCTCAGCTGTGGACAAGGCAACTGAATTCTGTTTCTTGCTAAACCAAGAAGCCAAATTAGCACCAAGAATTGACATGTGCCACTTGTGCTTTTTCTGTCGAGTTTGCACCCGGCAAAATCAGCATCGGAATAAGCAATTAAATTTATATCAGATTGTTTAGAATACCATAAGCCTGCATTAGATGTCCCTACTAGATATCTGAATATTCTTTTAACAGCTTGCAAGTGTGATTCTTTAGGACATGCTTGGTATCTAGCACACATGCAAACACTGAATAATATGTCTGGTCTACTAGCAGTAAGGTAAAGTAAAGAACCTATCATACCTCTGTACAATTTACAGTCTATACTTTTACCTTTTTCATCTTTGTCAAGCTTGCAACTTGAGCCCATGGGTGTGCTGATTTCCTTTGCATCCTTCATCTTGAACTTTTCCAACATTTCCTTGATGTATTTGGACTGACTGATGAAGATGCCTTCCTCTGATTGTTTTATTTGTAGCCCAAGGAAGAAGTTGAGCTCACCCATCATGCTCATTTCAAATTCTCCCTGCATAAGCTTAGCAAACTCTTGACAGAGACTATCATTAGTAGCACCAAAAATTATATCATCCACATAAATTTGCACAAGCAATAAGTCATTCCCTTTTCTTTTAATGATGAGGGTTTTGTCTACATTTTCCTCTCTTAAACTTATTTTCAATTAGGAAATTACTTAATCTTTCATACCATGCCCTAGGGGCTTGCTTAAGTCCATACAATGCTTTATGCAATTTAAAAACATAATCTGGATGTAAGTGGTTCTCAAAATCTGGAGGTTGTCCTACATAAACTTCCTCCATTATATAACCATTTAAGAAGGCACTTTTTACATCCATTTGATAGAGTTTGAAATCCATGAAGCATGCATATGCCAAAAGTAGTCTAATAGCCTCTAACCTAGCAACAGGAGCAAAAGTTTCATCGAAATCTATTCCTTCCTCCTGATTATATCCTTTGGCTACCAGCCTAGCTTTGTTTCTTATTACTATTCCATCTTCATCTAGTTTATTTCTATATACCCACTTGGTGCCTATAATTGAAACATTAGGGGGTCTTTTCATTAGAGTCCAAACTTGATTTCTTTCAAATTGGTTTAATTCCTCTTGCATAGCATTTATCCAATTTTCATCTTTTTCGGCTTCTTCTAGTGATTTAGGCTCTATTTGTGAAACGAATGCAAGATAATTACTAGTGTTTCTTAAAGAGGATCTTGTCCTTATCCCTTGTGAAGGATCACCAAGGATTAGATCCCTTGGATGACCATGTGCATACCTCCATTCCCTAGGAAGATCTTGATTTCTCGCTGGAGGTTGATCTTCTTCATCTAGCTGAATTGTATCTTCTTTGATTTCATCCTCATGTTGTTTGTCTTGTATGGAGAATTCCTTCATTCTGTCTTCAAGTATACCTGCATCACCATCTTCTTCTTTTCTAGAAGAATCTCCGTTAGCTTCATCAAAGACAACATGAATGGATTCTTCAACAACAAGAGTTCTCTTGTTGAAGACCCTGTATGCTCTACTAGATGAGGAATAACCTAAGAAGATCCCCTCATCTGATTTAGCACTAAATTTACTTAGATTGTCCTTTCCATTGTTTAAAATAAAGCAGCGACAACCGAAAACATGAAAATAGCTTATATTGGGCTTCTTATTTTTCAATAACTCATAAGGTGTTTTCTTTAAGATAGATCTAACTAAAGCACGGTTTAAAATATGACATGCAGTATTTATTGGTTCAGCCCAAAAGTACTTTGGTAGATCCGATTCGCACAACATGGTACGAGCCATATCTGCTAGTGTGCGATTCTTCCTTTCTACCACCCCATTTTGTTTGGGTGTCCTAGGAGCCGAGAAATTGTGATTGATACCGTTTTCTTCACAAAATTTTTCAAAATGCTGATTTTTCAAACTCGGTACCATGATCACTCCTAATTGCTTTTAGTTTAAGATTAAGTTCATTCGAAATCCTATTATGAAACTTGATAAAAGCGGGAAAGGACTCATCTTTGTGGGCAAGAAATGAAACCCTTGTAAAACGTGAAAAATCATCAACAATTACAAGACCAAACTTCTTACCCCCTAGACTAGCAGTTCTAGTGGGTCCAAATAAATCCATGTGAATTAGTTCTAGGGGTTTTGATGTTGAGACTATGTTCTTAGACTTAAAGGAACTTCTTGTTTGTTTCCCCAGTTGACATGCAGCATGTTGCCCAGATAGACAACCCAAGAGGGGGGGGGGGGTGAATTGGGTTTTTAAAATAATTTGGCTAATTAAAACTTTGTGGATGATTAATTAAAAACTATAGCAAGTTATTTAATTAAAGCCTAGTGCTGTGAGTAATGTGTGGGGAAGAAGATGAGAGACAATGCACTACAAACACAAAGTTTTATAGTGGTTCGGAGCTAACCCTTGCTCCTACGTCCACTCCCCAAGTCTCACTTGGGAATTTCACTATAACCCCCTTGGATTACAGCCGGTTGTTTTGCGAGCTCACAACCAAACTTGTTGTTTTACGAGCTCACAACGAACTCGGTCGGTTTTCCCAGGCTCACCGACTAGAACCAACCCCGATTGTTTTTCCGGGCTCACAATCAAACCCTTACACACGTTGGTTTTAACTTGGCTCACCAACCAACCTGAAACCCCTTGATTCAATCCCCCGATTGAATCAAGTAAATACAAGAGATAGAAGAAAACAGAAAATAGCTTCTCAAAAAGCAGATTTAAAACAATATAATCATAAAGGAGTTAGAAGCCCTCAAACGCTTTTAAGCTGGTGAAGAGGTATGGCTTCTGGAACTCCAGTCTCCTCTTGAAAGAGTGGTCGACTTGAATGCAGGAGGAGGAAGCTTTGATTGTTGGAAAGAAGTTGTTGGAGCAGTAAATGCAGATCTCCCCTTTTTCGTTTAAGAGCACTTGGAGAGCTTGAAAACTTGAATGCTTGGAGTGGAATATCTGTTCTCTGCCTTGCTACAGTCTTCTGTGGCTATTTAAGCCAACCCCCACGGAAACTAGCCGTTACTCTGCTTTTTCTGGCCGTTCTGCACACTCTGCGCAGCCTGACAATATGACCGTTGGTGGGTTGGAGTCGACTCGCGCGATCAGGAGTCGACTCGGCTGTAGCAGGAGTCGACTCAAGCTTTTCCGGAGTCGACTCGGCAACTGTTCCAAATTTGAATTAAAGTTGCCGTCTTGACTGGGAGTCGACTCGTCTTGACCTGGAGTCGACTCGCCAACTTCTGGAGCTGACCTGGCAATTTTGGAGTCGGCTCATCCACTGAAGTCCGTGGATCCAATTTTGAATTTTGTCCACTCGAGTCGACTCGACTGTCCTGGGAGTCGACTCAAATCTCAGAGCCCGAACTCCCAATTCTCTGTCTTTTGGCTCATCCAGTCTTGGAGTCGACTCGAACTTCCTTGGAGTCGACTCGGCTCTCAGTTTCCGAAAGTTGGTCTTCTGCCTTTTGACGTGAAGCTTGTCTCGGAGTCGACTCGAGCTGTCTGTGAGTCGACTCGAATCTCAGAGGCAGTAACATGGTCTTCTGTCTGTTGATGGTCGCTCAGTCTCGGAGTCGACTCGCGTACTGCGGGAGTCGACTCGAATCTCAGAGTCCGAAAATCGTTCTCTGACTTTTTCCTTGTGTTCCTCTGAGAGTCGACTCTCACCTTCTTTGGAGTCGACCTGCCAACCATCGGAGTCGACTCGCGCTCCACTGGAGTCGACTCGAATCTCAGACTCGAAAACTGCTCTCTGACTTTTCTGCCTGTGACTGCTTGGAGTCGACTCTTACTTTCCTGGAGTCGACTCGGTGAACATTGGAGTCGACTCGCGCACTACAGGAGTCGACTCGTTGACAGGTTCTGAGATGAGGCTTTCTGTTCTTCTTTCTGTTCTCAGTCGGAGTCGACTCGTACTAATCTGGAGTCGACTCGAGCTCGTGCCAGTGAACTTGATACGCTTGGAGTCGACTCGTGATACTCGGGAGTCGACTCGAGTCTCAGACATTGGTTCATGTAGACTTCTTAACTTATCCAAAATACTATGAACCAAGTCTTGAGACACTTGGACAGGATTTTCACTGAAACACTCAATTGAATTCATTAGTAATCAAAAGATATACTCAAATGCTTTGAGCTCATCAAAATCAAATGGGGTTTTAATCAATCACTCCACAATCTTCCCCTTTTTGATGATGACAAAACTTTGAGTATATGTAAAATGAATTGCTCATAAAACAATGAAGTAAAATCCATAAATGAATTCAAATGTCTGATAATTTAATTTATCCAAGTTTGAAAGGAGTGAAACATTAAATTTTGGAGTTAAAGCTCCCCCTTTCATTTGGAATTATATAAGCCTTCATATTATTCAATCAATTGTTTGGCTTATATGTCATTAATGATTTAGTTTGATTAAAATTCAGATTCTCTCCCTCAACATATGCATTCAACTATGTTTTGATTTTCTGAATTTCCTTTTCATGTTTTGAAGTTTTTGAACTGAATTTTTTATTTTTAGAGGGAAAATCTGTCAATTTGTTCTTGAGTAGGATTCAGCTAATCTCCGAATATCCCTTGAATAGATTCTGGAGATTACTCCATTAGGAGCCCCAAAAGAGAGATAATGAGCCTCGAGGTACCGAATCCACTTAGAACAAATTTTGTGTGTGTTTTTAAGAGTTTATCTTTTTATTGATTTCTTTTACATATTTTATCCATATTTCTCCCCTTTATACATATTTTATACATATTTCTCCCCCTTTTTGTCATCATATCAAAAAGGAGGTAATCACACACAATCAATGGCACAATCAACAAATGGCACATCAAATGGCACATAATTGAAGATAAAATGTCTACTCATTGTATTGATATGAATGTGAACACATTTGAGCATACAATAAGTAAGGTAAAACAATACATCACACAAAAAACATCTATGGCCTCCTCGAGGATGAGGCTCCCCCTCTCGAGGATGCATCTCCTCCTCTGGAGGGTGTGGCTCCTCCTCTCGAGGATGTGGCACCTCCTCTCGAGGATGGTGCTCCTCCTCTCAATCGGCTCTGCTCCATGAGGAGGGTGACTGCATCTTTCACATGTCCGAGCTGCGTGATAATAGACGTGGTGGCTCTGCTATGTATAGTGGAGAGCTCTGTCACCGACGCCTGAAGCGCAGTCACCGATGTCTGTAGTGCGTCCAGCTTGTCGATGAGTACATTCGACAAGCGCTCAGCCCCCTCGGTGGTGGTGTGCATGTCACGACCTATGTCCTCTCGCATCTGTCGAGTGGTGCTCGTGACCTCATTCATGCTTTAGAACTGGGCCTGGACCAAACTCCGGATATTGTAGATCTCTTCCCGTACATGAGCCGTCATGTCAGTCACGGCTGTCAAGGAAGGGACCAACTGAGAGGATACGGGTGCAGGAGTGGGAGCAGGCACCGCACCTCGGAGCTCCCGAAGCAGCTCTTCCCTCAGATCTCGGACGATCTCCTGCCGCAGCTCCCGAAGCTGCTCTGGATCAATACGGACCTCCATAGATGGTGGAACTGAGGAGGAAGGTCCGGCAGAGGTGGTAGGAGCAGGAGGAGTGGATGGGAGGTCTGGATGGTCTGGAAGGTCTGGGTAGTCTGAATCTGGCTCAGGACTGGGTGATGGTCTGGTGGTCTGAGCAGTGAGAGTGGACTTCCTAACCCAGATCCCTTCTCTCTTCCGAAACCCCATCCTGTGCATAGTCCCTGTACATAAGCGATCAGTCCATCGCAAGGCACGAGAGGGTTCCCTCTCAGGAATGGGAATCTCGTACTGCCTAAAAAGAAGAGTGAATAACATCCCGTATGGGAGTGAGAGTCTAGGTCTATCTAGGGGCTCACACATATATCTATAAATGAGCTTTGGGAAGTTGATCGGGGTGTCCTGAAGGATATAAGACATAATAGCTAAGTCCCTCTCATTCACAAAATCAAATCTCCCTGTCTTAGGGAAGATGGACCTGGACAGAATGCTCAAAAGGATTCTCACTTCAATAGGAAGTGAGCTAGCAGATACCTCATCTAGGGGGGACTGAGGTGGATGCCCTAGGATGACTGTAAGGGCCTCAAACCTATCCTCAGGATGTGCAGGAGCCACCCCTACTAATGGAAGGTGGAGGATATGGGCAATGAGGTCCTCTGTGACACGCAACGGGACACCTACTACCGTGCCCTCGATACCTCCATCTCCCCGATGGACGGTACTGTAAAACTCTTGAACTAGGCCAGGATAGGTAGGAAGGTCCAAGGTGAGGAAGTACTCTAGGCCCTGGGCTCTAAGCCTATCGCCTATGGTGAACCCTTCCCGGGAGAGATAGTCGAAATCGACAAACCTCCCGGAGGTGACGGCCTTCCCGGCCAACGGCCTAACGAGAACCACCCTAGGCGGGGAACGATCCGGAGGTGGTTGCCTCGCGGGATCGTGCCGCGCCTTGGAGCGCCGCTCGGGACCGGCCTCGGGACGGGACCTCTTCCTAACGACGGTCTTACGAGGCATCTTGACCTAAACGGGAAGAAAAATACCTAGAGGACGGTGAAGGACCGACAGAGGAAGCTCGGGACGGACCGGAAATGACCTAGGAACGGACGGAAACTCAATGTCCGGTGAAGAATCGACGGAAAAAGGGCTTGGAGACGATCGGGGATGACCTAGGAGTCGGCTCTAGGGCTTTGTGAACAGTGGCGGCTTGAGGAAAAGTGTTTGCGAAACGACAAACCTAGGGTTAAAAAGTCGGATCCCGACTGCGAGTCGACTCCCCTGAGTCGCGAGTCGACTCGACCTCGAGTCGACTCCAGAATATGCGCGAGTCGACTCTCTGTTAGCGCATGTAGACTTCGAGTCGACTCCCGACAGTGTGCGAGTCGACTCCCCCTCAGCTGCCAACTTTGCGAGTCGACTCCCGCAAATGCGCGAGTCGACTCCCCCTTAGGAGCCGGCTCTGAAACTTACTCGAGTCGTCTCTAACCTTGGCACGCACCTAAAAACCATGCCATAATCGTGCCAAATGAGGGAAAATCACCTAATTAAGGACTGATTTGATGATCACTGCATAGAAACTCTATTTTAACCTCATTCTAATCATCAAAATCAATTAATCTAGTGGAAACTCCCACTAGGATGGATCAATCACTCCTAATCCCCTTCTAAGCACACTAAACCTCTCTTCACTTAGGGGTTTTGTAAAAATGTCTGCTAATTGATTATCAGTACACACAAATTGGAGTGACACATCACCATTCAATACATGATCTCTTATGAAGTGATGTCTTATCTCAATGTGTTTAGTTCTTGAGTGTTGAATTGGATTTTTAGTGAGATTTATGACACTTGTGTTATCACAATTAATGGAGATTTTATCTTGTTTAATGCCATAATCTTCTAATTGTTGTTTAATCCATAAGATTTGCGCACAACAACTCCCGGCTGCAACATATTCAGCTTCTGCAGTGGATAATGCAACCGAGTTTTGTTTCTTGCTAAACCATGAGATTAGGTTTTCTCCTAGAAATTGACAAGACCCGCTGGTACTTTTTCTATCAAGCTTACATCCAGTGAAGTCTGAATCTGTGTACCCTATTAAATTTAGGCTAGATTCTTTAGAGTACCACAGTCCTATGTTCTTAGTTCCTATTAAGTATTTAAAGATTCTTTTAACTGCAGCTAGGTGTGATTCTTTAGGATTAGCCTGATATCTAGCACACATGCACACACTAAACATAATATCAGGTCTACTTGCAGTAAGATACAGTAAAGAACCTATCATACCTCTATAAAGTTTTTGATCTACAGATTTACCTGATTCATCTTGGTCTAACTTGCACGATGAGCTCATGGGGGTGCTGATTGATTTGTTTCCCTCCATATCAAACTTCTTGAGCATCTCCTTGATATATTTGGCTTGATTGATGAAGATGCCTCCTTCAGATTGTTTGATTTGAAGCCCGAGGAAATAGTTCAGCTCTCCCATCATGCTCATCTCAAACTCACTCTGCATCAAATCGGCAAACTCTTCGCAGAGGCGATTGTTAGTAGCACCGAAAATGATATCATCAACATAAATCTGTACTAATCACATATCCTTATTTTTCTTTTTCAGAAATAAAGTTGTATCTACATTTCCCCTAGAGAATTCATGTTCTAATAGGAATTTACTAAGTCTCTCATACCATGCTCTAGGTGCTTGTTTTAGTCCATAAAGTGCTTTGTTCAGTTTATACACATGATTAGGGTATTGATGATTTTCAAAACCAGGAGGTTGTTCTACATACACCTCCTCATTAATAAACCCATTTAGAAAAGCACTTTTTACATCCATTTGATATAGCTTGAAGTCCTTAGAGCATGCATAAGCTAATAGAAGTCTAATCGCCTCAAGTCTAGCTACGGGAGCAAAGGTTTCATCAAAATCTATGCCTTCTTCTTGATTATAACCCTTTGCTACTAGTCTTGCCTTATTCCTTATAACAATTCCATTTTCATCTAGCTTATTTTTATATATCCATTTAGTACCTATAATTGGATATTCAGAAGGTCTCTCTACTAGATCCCACACTTTGTTTCTAGTAAATTGGTTTAGTTCTTCTTGCATTGCATTTATCCAATTTACATCATTCTCGGCTTCTTCTATATGTTTGGGCTCAAAGTGTGAAACAAAAGCTAGATGGTTATTCAAATTTCTAAGAGATGCTCTAGTCCTAACCGGTTGTGATGGATCATCTAGAATTAGTTCCTTAGGATGCCCGTGAGCATACCTCCAAGCTTTAATTAGCCCATGATCCACTATAGGCTCTTGGTTTGATGATTCTCCTTCAATCAACTTTTGATTACCATCTTGTAATCCCATCTCATCTATCTTTTCTTCAAGTATTTCAATATCATCATCAAGATTAGCTTTCTTACTAGAGGAGATGTCACTAGAGTCATCAAATACAACATGTATAGATTCTTCTATAACTAGGGTTCTTTTATTAAAGACTCTATAGGCTTTACTAGTTGTAGAATAACCTAAGAATATTCCTTCATCAGATTTAGGGTCAAATTTCCCTAGATTATCTTTTCCATTATTATGTACAAAACACCTACATCCAAAAACATGAAAATAGTTAACCTTTGGTTTTCTGTTTTTCCACAGTTCATAAGGTGTTTTCTTTATGATGGGTCTTAATAGAACTCTATTTAATATATGGCAAGAAGTATTAATGGCTTCTCCCCAAAAGTACTTAGAGAGGTTACTTTCACATAACATAGTCCTAGCCATTTCTTCCAGTGTTCTATTCTTCCTTTCCACAACTCCATTTTGTTGTGGTGTCCTAGGTGCAGAAAAATTATAAGTTTTCCCCTTTTTACTACAAAATTCGTCAAATAATTGATTTTCGAATTCGGTACCATGGTCACTTCTAATGGCTATGACTGAAGACTCTCTAGCATTTGTTACTTCCTTATGGAACTTTTTAAACATAGAAAATGCTTGGTCCTTATGCGCTAGGAACATGACCCATGTATACCTAGAGTAATCATCTACAATAACTAGGCCATATTTATTTCCACCTAGGCTTGTTGTTCTAGTTGGACCAAATAGGTCCATGTGTAATAATTCTAGTGGCCTAGAGGTAGAGACACATTTTATGGATTTAAAAGAGTTCCTAGATTGTTTGCCAAATTGACATGCTTTACATATTTTGTTCTTTTCAAATTTTAATTTTGGCAAACCTATCACGGAATCTCTTTTAACAAGTTTAGTTATTGTGTCCATGCTTGCATGACCTAACTTGCGGTGCTATAACCAACTAGCATCATTATCTTTAGTTTCATTAACAACTAAACATTGGTTATGTTTTGCAAAATCTTCTAGGTCTACCACATATACATTTCCACGTCTAATCCCTTTAAAAACTAAACTATTATCATTAGGATTTGTTATAATACATAGTGATGGTTTAAACATAACATCATATCCTTTATCACATAATTGACTAATGCTTAACAAGTTATGCTTAAGACCATCGACATATCTAACATTATCTATAAAAGTAGAAGGGGTGATTTGAACTTTACCAATACCAATGATGTGACCTTGGTTGTTGTCCCCAAACGTCACAACACCTTCCTTCTTAGCTTCAAGGGTGAAAAATTGGTCTTTATCACCCGTCATGTGCCTTGAGCAGCCACTATCCAAATACCAGCAGTTCTTGTTGACCTTGGCTGCAAGACACTCCTACACAAGCAGATTATGTCATCTTAGGTACCCAAGTTTTCTTGGGTCCTTCATGGTTAGTCAAGTTGGTTCCTTTTGGAACCCATACCCTTTTAATTTTTCTTTTAGTTTTTCTTTTCCTATAGTCACATGCATTTGCTTTATGTCCTACTATTCCACAACAAAAGCAAGTTATTTTCTTAACTTTAGTTTCTCCAGCTTTAACAAAGAAATTACTAAGAAGTTTTTGTTTATTTCTTGGTTTATATCCTAAACCCGCTTTATTAAATACGGCTCGTTGATTATTAAGTATCATGTTTAACTTTTCAGAACTATATGTGAATTTTTCAACTAAGGGTTTGTATTTGTTTAGTTCTTTAGTTAATGTTTGATTTTCGGCTTTTAGATCATTTAGTTCTTTTGTTAGATCCTTGTTTAAGACTTGTTTATGGTTTTTGAGATCTGAAAGTTCCTTAGTTAGTTTTTCATTATCTTTCGTTAAGGTGTTAGTCTTCTTAATTAAGAATTGGTTGCTTGTCTTAAGTTCTAGATTTTCTTTGGTAAGATTATCTTTATCCTTAAATAATGAATCATGCTTATGAATATAAGTTTGGTTAGTTACTTTTAGTTCTCTGTTTTTAACATTTATATTCTTATACTCAATCATTAATTCATTGAACGCATCATAAAGTTCATCAAATGTAAAATCAAAATGCGTATCGGAAATTACCTCGTTTTCGTTGGCCATGAAGCAGAAATTGGCCTTCTCTTCTTGTTCTTCATCCGATGATGAAGATGATGCGTCGGAGTCCGATAGGGTGGTGACAAGGGCTTTCTTCTTCTTCTTGTACTTGCTACCCTTCTTTAGTAAGGGACACTCAGCTCGGATGTGTCCCGGCTTCTTGCACTCATAGCACCCGATCCCCTCACTTTCTCTTTCCTTACCTTTGTCCTTGCGGTAGGAATTTGAGGTGCCTCTCCTTTGATGATAGGATTTCTTGTGGTTGATGAATTTCTTGAACTTTCGCACAAGAAGTGCCTCACCACCATCTTCCTCATCTTCTTCTTCTTCACTGCTGCTACTACAAGATAAATCTTTGTTAGATGAAGTAGATTTTAAAACTATTACCTTTTTCTTATGGGAGGACTCTTCCTCGTTGTGTTGTTTCATGGTGAGCTCGTGCGTCATAAGGGATCCAAGGAGCTCCTCAAGTGGTAACTTGTTCAAGTCCTTGGCTTCTTGAATTGCCGTCACTTTAGCTTCCCACGACCTTGGTAGACACCGAAGGATTTTTCTGACAAGTTCACTGTTAGTATAGTTCTTGCCAAGGCTTTTTAGGCCATTGACAATATCAGTAAACCTAGTGAACATGCATGTGATTGTTTCATTTGAATCCATTTTAAATAGTTCATATTTATGAACCAAGATGTTTATTTTGGATTCCTTGACTTGATTCGTGCCCTCATGGGTCACTTCAAGTCTGTCCCAAATTTCCTTTGCTGAATTACAAGTTGAAATCCTATTGAATTCATTACGGTCTAAGGCACAATAGAAGACATTCATTGCTTTAGAGTTTAATTGTGCCTTCCTCATGTCATGTTCATCCCAGTCCATTTCTAGTTTAGGTACCTTAACACCATCTACGTAAATGGATGGGATGTATGGCCCATTTACTACGTAAATCAATAACTCATAAGGTGTTTTCTTTAAGATAGATCTAACTAAAGCACGGTTTAAAATATGACATGCAGTATTTATTGCTTCAGCCCAAAAGTACTTTGGTAGATCCGATTCGCACAACATGGTACGAGCCATATCTGCTAGTGTGCGATTCTTCCTTTCTACCACCCCATTTTGTTGGGGTGTCCTAGGAGCCGAGAAATTGTGATTGATACCGTTTTCTTCACAAAATTTTTCAAAATGCTGATTTTCAAACTCGGTACCATGATCACTCCTAATTGTTGGGTTGTGGAGCCTGATCCATTCCCTTTTCCTAGACCCCTATGTGCACTATGGTGGTGGAGGATCAAGGGAAGACAAGCTGGAAAGAGTTTCGAGAAGATTCGGAGTTGAATCAGCAAAGAAAGAAACATTCAGCAAGGTCCGGAGTCGACTCCAGCAGACTTGGAGTCGACTCTGGCACGCAGGAAGTCTTGGCACAGCTTTTGGAGTCGACTCCCCAGTGTTGGAGTCGACTCGAGAACTCTAGGAGTCGACTCCCACAGGCAGACAGAGAGGCATTTTTCTGTGGACTGTTTGCCGAGTCGACTCGCAGAATTGCGGGAGTCGACTCGAGCACGGGTTTCACGCGAGGCTGAGTTATGAACCGGGTCCAAGCCAAGGTTTTTGGTAGCCCTAATCAAGTAAGAGATTGGGAGGTATAAATAGACTTCTTGAGGGACACGAGAAATGTGGTTGCAACCCAGAGAAACCCTAGAACTCATCAACGAGAGGTTCCAAAAGGAAGATCCTTTGTGTGCATCAGCAAGACGTCGTGTTGCTCGTCTTGAGAGAGATTGTTTGCTGTGAGAAAGAGAGTTTGTTTCTCTTCTCTTGAATCTCTGTAACTTCCTCTGATCATATAGTGAATTATTGATCTGTGCGGCTGTGGATGTAGGAGCAAGAGACTCCGAACCACATAAACTTGCTTGTCTTGTGCGTTTTGCTATTGCTTTTGCCATGTTATTCATCTCTCCTACTATCCTTTATATTCCGCATTTGCTGTTTGATTCCTAACAACTGGTATCAGAGCCATCTGGTTCGAAGGAATAAGTGGGAGCAATGGCGGCTGAAGAAGGCAAGGTCAAGATTGACAGATTCGACGGCAAAGACTTTGGTTTCTGGAAGATGCAGATCGAAGATTATTTATATCAGAAGAAACTTCATCTACCTCTTGAAGGTATGAAACCGACAGGTATGTCACAGGCCGACTGGGATTTAATGGATCGTCAGGCTTTGGGAGTTGTTCGCTTGACGTTGGCTCGAAACGTTGCGTTCAACGTTTTGGAAGAGAAGACAACAGCAGGTTTGCTGAGAGCATTGTCTAATATGTATGAAAAACCCTCGGCCTCTAACAAGGTGTACCTGATGCGCCGTTTATTCAATCTGAAGATGAGTGAAGGTTCCTCAGTTACGGATCACATCAATGAGTTCAATCTGATTACGAGCCAGTTGAGTTCGGTGGCAATCAGCTTTGAGGATGAAGTTCGTGCTCTAATACTCCTATCCTCCTTGCCAGAAAGTTGGGGTGCAACGGTGACAGCTGTAAGCAGTTCCTGCGGCTCAAACAAACTGAAGTTTGAGGAGGTCCGAAATCTGATACTCAGTGAAGATATCAGAAGGAGGGAGTCTGGCGTGAAATCCGGTTCGATTCTGAACACATCTGAAGGCAGAGGAAGAACTGTGCAACGCAGCGAAAATCGTGGCAGATCGAAGTCTAAGAGGAGGAGCAAGTCTAGATCGAAAGGCGATGGCTGCTGGCATTGTGGCAAGATGGGCCACACGAGGAAGAATTGTTGGCTCAGAAAGAAAAATCCAAGCAAGGGGCAGAATGAGGAGTCCGTGAATGCAACCACAGATGAAGCCAACGATGCTTTGATCCTCAGCGTGGACAGTCCTATGGAATCATGGATACTAGACTCTGGAGCTTCGTTTCATTCTACCTCACGGAAGGAGTGTATGCTGAATTACACTGCAGGAGACTTCGGAAAGGTTTATCTCGCTGATGATGAGCCTTTAGATATTGTGGGGAAAGGTGAAGTTCATATCAGGATGCTGAATCAGTCAGTGTGGAAACTGAAGAATGTGAGGCATGTCCCAGGCTTGAAGAGAAACTTGATTTCTGTTGGGCAGCTTGACAGTGAAGGGTATGTTACTACCTTCGTAGGTGGTTCATGGAAAATTACCAAAGGAGCTCTAGTGATAGCTCGTGGGAACAAGTTGGGAACTCTTTACATGACCAATGACACCAAGGATACGGTGGCATTAGCAGAAAGAGGTGCAGATAGTTGTCTTTGGCATCGCAGACTCGGACATATGAGCGAGAAAGGTATGAAGATAATGGTGAAAAAGAACAAGCTAGCAGATCTGAAAACTGTTGATGTAGGTCTCTGTGAAGACTGCATATTTGGGAAGCAGAAAAGAGTTAGTTTCTCAAAGGGTGGAAGAACACCGAAGACAGAAAAGCTAGAGCTTGTACACACAGATGTGTGGGGGCCTTCACCGGTTGCATCTCTTGGAGGCTCACACTATTATGTCACGTTCATCGACGACTCTACCAGAAAGGTTTGGATTTACTTCATGAAGCACAAATCAGAGGTATTTGTCATCTTTAAGAAGTGGAAAAGTCTTGTGGAGAATGAATCTGGGGTAAAGATAAAACGACTAAGGTCTGATAATGGCGGTGAGTATGACAGCAGCGAATTCAAGAAATTCTGCGCAGAGAATGGAATCCGAATGGAGAAGACAATACCGAGTACACCGCAGCAAAATGGGGTGGCTGAGCGAATGAACAGAACCCTGAATGAGAGAGCCAACAGTATGAGGATCCATGCTGGTTTGCCCAAGATGTTTTGGGCTGAGGCAGTCAACACCGCAGCGTATCTGATAAACAGAGGCCCATCGGTTCCCCTAGATTGCAAATTGCCTGAAGAAGAGTGGACAGGTAAAATAGTAAATTTGTCACACTTGAGGGTATTTGGGTGTGTCTCCTTTGTGCACATCAATGCAGAGAAAAGGGACAAGTTAGATGCAAAGTCCAGAAAATGTTTCTTCATTGGATACGGTACAGATGATTTTGGTTACAAGTTCTGGGATGCGCAGAACCAGAAGGTCATCAGAAGCAAGGATGTGGTATTCAATGAGCAAGTTCTCTATAAGGACAAGAATACTTCAGATCTTGAGAATGTAGGGGAGCAAAGCAGGGAAAAACAGCAAGTTGAGTTGCAAGAGATTACAGAAGAAGACGTTGCCAAAAGAGTTCAGAGAAATCCTGAAAATTCAGAAACTGTTGCGGCACAACCTCAACCAATTATACCGCAGCTGAGAAGATCTACAAGAATCTCCAGACAACCGGATAGATATTCATCCTCTTTACATTATCTGCTATTGACAGATGGAGGTGAACCCGAGTGTTATGAAGAAGCCATGGAAAGCAAAGATTCGGTGAAGTGGAAGTTAGCCATGAAGGACGAGATGAAGTCCTTGGATAGAAATCAAACTTGGGAGCTCAGTTCACTACCAGAAGGCAAGAAGGCTTTACAGAACAAGTGGGTCTACAAAGTTAAAGAGGAACATGATGGCAGCAAGAGGTATAAAGCAAGGTTGGTTGTGAAAGGCTTCCAACAGAAGGAAGGTATCGACTACACTGAGATTTTCTCTCCGGTAGTCAAATATTCAACAATCAGAGTGATTCTGAGTATTGTGGCAGCAGAAAATCTGTATTTGGAGCAGTTGGATGTTACAACTGCATTTCTCCATGGAGAGATTGATGAAGACATTTACATGCAGCAACCTATCGGCTTTGCAGTCCCTAACAAGGAGAACCTTGTATGCAAACTGAAGAGAAGTTTGTATGGTTTGAAACAGGCCCCGAGGTTGTGGTACAAAAAGTTCGATGGATTCATGATCAACAATGGTTTTGCAAGATGCCAAGAAGATCATTGCTGTTATCATAAGGTACTTGATGGCGGTTTTATCATCTTACTCTTGTATGTTGACGACATGTTGATAGCCGGACCGAACCTACGAGAGATTGAAAGATGGAAGAAAGAGCTATCAAGAAAGTTTGCAATGAAAGACATGGGTGCAGCAAAACAGATGCTTGGGCTAAGGATTGAAAGGGATAAGGTGGCTGGAACACTGAAGCTTTCTCAAGCTAACTACATTGATAAGGTGCTGAATAGATTCAATATGACAGATGCAGATCCTGTGAAGACACCTTTGGCAAGCCACTTCAAACTTTCAAAAGAGCAATCACCCAATGATGATGAGGAGCTGAAGAAGATGTCAAGGGTACCATATGCTTCAGCTGTAGGCAGCTTGATGTATGCTATGATATGCACGAGACCCGACATTGCACATGCAGTGGGAGTTGTGAGCAGATACATGGCCAATCCGGGTAGACAACATTGGGAGGCTGTCAAGTGGATCCTAAGATATTTGAAAGGCACCAGAAATGTAGGCTTGTGTTATAGAAAAGGCAGTCAAACACTACAAGGTTTTGTGGATGCAGACCTAGGAGGTGATACTGACACTAGAAGAAGCACCACAGGGTATGTTTATACCGTAGGCGGGACAGCAGTGAGCTGGTTCTCACAACTGCAAAAGATCGTTGCTCTTTCGACAACTGAGGCAGAATATGTTGTCATTACAGAAGCCAGCAAGGAGATGATTTGGCTACAAAACCTTCTGAAAGAGCTGGGCAGAGAACAGAACTGTAGTGTACTATTCTGCGATAGTCAAAGTGCTATTCACTTAGCTAAGAACCCAATGTTTCATGCAAGAACGAAGCACATACAGCTGAGATATCACTTCATCAGAAAGTTGCTAGAAGATGGCACTTTGTTACTTGAGAAGATTCAAGGAGAAAAGAATTCAGCTGATATGTTGACTAAGACAGTCACTACAGAGAAATTGAGGCTATGCATGGCCTCAATTGGCCTCCAAAGATAGTTGAATGGAGGTGCCGCACAGAGAATACATATCAAGATATGGAAGTTTGTTTTATTTTCAAGATAGATGCACAACTGGATGTATCAGTCTCCAAGTGGGAGAGTTGTTGGGTTGTGGAGCCTGATCCATTCCCTTTTCCTAGACCCCTATGTGCACTATGGTGGTGGAGGATCAAGGGAAGACAAGCTGGAAAGAGTTTCGAGAAGATTCGGAGTTGAATCAGCAAAGAAAGAAACATTCAGCAAGGTCCGGAGTCGACTCCAGCAGACTTGGAGTCGACTCTGGCACACAGGAAGTCTTGGCACAGCTTTTGGAGTCGACTCCAGCAGAACGGGAGTCGACTCCCCAGTGTTGGAGTCGACTCGAGAACTCTAGGAGTCGACTCCCACAGGCAGACAGAGAGGCATTTTTCTGTGGACTGTTTGCCGAGTCGACTCGCAGAATTGCGGGAGTCGACTCGAGCACGGGTTTCACGCGAGGCTGAGTTATGAACCGGGTCCAAGCCAAGGTTTTTGGTAGCCCTAATCAAGTAAGAGATTGGGAGGTATAAATAGACTTCTTGAGGGACACGAGAAATGTGGTTGCAACCCAGAGAAATCCTAGAACTCATCAACGAGAGGTTCCAAAAGGAAGATCCTTTGTGTGCATCAGCAAGACGTCGTGTTGCTCGTCTTGAGAGAGATTGTTTGCTGTGAGAAAGAGAGTTTGTTTCTCTTCTCTTGAATCTCTGTAACTTCCTCTGATCATATAGTGAATTATTGATCTGTGCGGCTGTGGACGTAGGAGCAAGAGACTCCGAACCACATAAACTTGCTTGTCTTGTGCGTTTTGCTATTGCTTTTGCCGTGTTATTCATCTCTCCTACTATCCTTTATATTCCGCATTTGCTGTTTGATTCCTAACACTAATTGCTTTTAGTTTAAGATTAAGTTCATTCGAAATCCTATTATGAAACTTGATAAAAGCGGGAAAGGACTCATCTTTGTGGGCAAGAAATGAAACCCTTGTAAAACGTGAAAAATCATCAACAATTACAAGACCAAACTTCTTACCCCCTAGACTAGCAGTTCTAGTGGGTCCAAATAAATCCATGTGAATTAGTTCTAGGGGTTTTGATGTTGAGACTATGTTCTTAGACTTAAAGGAACTTCTTGTTTGTTTTCCCAGTTGACATGCAGCATGTTGCCCAGATAGACAACCCAAGAGGGGGGGATGAATTGGGTTTTTAAAATAATTTGGCTAATTAAAACTTTGTGGATGATTAATTAAAAACTATAGCAAGTTATTTAATTAAAGCCTAGTGCTGTGAGTAATGTGTGGGGAAGAAGATGAGAGACAATGCACTACAAACACAAAGTTTTATAGTGGTTCGGAGCTAACCCTTGCTCCTACGTCCACTCCCCAAGTCTCACTTGGGAATTTCACTATAACCCCCTTGGATTACAGCCGGTTGTTTTGCAAGCTCACAACCAAACTTATTGTTTTACGAGCTCACAACGAACTCGGTCGGTTTTCCCAGGCTCACCGACTAGAACCAACCCCGATTGTTTTTCCGGGCTCACAATCAAACCCTTACACACGTTGGTTTTAACTTGGCTCACCAACCAACCTTAAACCCCTTGATTCAATCCCCCGATTGAATCAAGTAAATACAAGAGATAGAAGAAAACAGAAAATAGCTTCTCAAAAAACAGATTTAAAACAATATAATCGTAAACGAGTTAGAAGCCCTCAAACGCTTTTAAGCTGGTGAAGAGGTATGGCTTCTGGAACTCCAGTCTCCTCTTGAAAGAGTGGTCGACTTGAATGCAGGAGGAGGAAGCTTTGATTGTTGGGAAGAAGTTGTTGGAGCAGTAAATGCAGATCTCTCCTTTTTCGTTTAAGAGCACTTGGAGAGCTTGAAAACTTGAATGCTTGGAGTGGAATATCTGTTCTCTGCCTTGCTACAGTCTTCTGTGGCTATTTAAGCCAACCCCCACGGAAACTAGCCGTTACTCTGCTTTTTCTGGCCGTTCTGCACACTCTGCGCAGCCTGACAATATGACCGTTGGTGGGTTGGAGTCGACTCGCGCGATCAGGAGTCGACTCGGCTGTAGCAGGAGTCGACTCAAGCTTTTCCGGAGTCGACTCGGCAACTGTTCCAAATTTGAATTAAAGTTGCCGTCTTGACTGGGAGTCGACTCGTCTTGACCTGGAGTCGACTCGCCAACTTCTGGAGCTGACCTGGCAATTTTGGAGTCGGCTCATCCACTGAAGTCCGTGGATCCAATTTTGAATTTTGTCCACTCGAGTCGACTCGACTGTCCTGGGAGTCGACTCAAATCTCAGAGCCCGAACTCCCGATTCTCTGTCTTTTGGCTCATCCAGTCTTGGAGTCGACTCGAACTTCCTTGGAGTCGACTCGGCTCTCAGTTTCCGAAAGTTGGTCTTCTGCCTTTTGACGTGAAGCTTGTCTCGGAGTCGACTCGAGCTGTCTGTGAGTCGACTCGAATCTCAGAGGCAGTAACATGGTCTTCTGTCTGTTGATGGTCGCTCAGTCTCGGAGTCGACTCGCGTACTGCGGGAGTCGACTCGAATCTCAGAGTCCAAAAATCGTTCTCTGACTTTTCCTTGTGTTCCTCTGAGAGTCGACTCTCACCTTCTTTGGAGTCGACCTGCCAACCATCGGAGTCGACTCGCGCTCCACTGGAGTCGACTCGAATCTCAGACTCGAAAACTGCTCTCTGACTTTTCTGCCTGTGACTGCTTGGAGTCGACTCTTACTTTCCTGGAGTCGACTCGGTGAACATTGGAGTCGACTCGCGCACTACAGGAGTCGACTCGTTGACAGGTTCTGAGATGAGGCTTTCTGTTCTTCTTTCTGTTCTCAGTCGGAGTAGACTCGTACTAATCTGGAGTCGACTCGAGCTCGTGCCAGTGAACTTGATACGCTTGGAGTCGACTCGTGATACTCGGGAGTCGACTCGAGTCTCAGACATTGGTTCATGTAGACTTCTTAACTTATCCAAAATACTATGAACCAAGTCTTGAGACACTTGGACAGGATTTTCACTGAAACACTCAATTGAATTCATTAGTAATCAAAAGATATACTCAAATGCTTTGAGCTCATCAAAATCAAATGGGGTTTTAATCAATCACTCCACACAGCACAAATTTTGTTCTTTTCAAAGTCTATTTTTGGTAGTCCTTTGACTAGATCTTTTGTAATCAATTTAGAAATTAAATCCATGCTAGCATGCCCTAACCTACGATGCCATAACCAGCTAGTCTCATTGACCTTGGCATCCATGGCTACAAGACATTGGCCATCCTTCATGGTGAGATCATCAAGATCTACCATGTAAACATTTCCACGCCTATGTCCCGTAAGTATGATCTCATTGTCAACTGGACTACTAATTATGCATAGTGAAGATTCAAAAGACACTTTAAAGCCCTTGTCACAAAATTGACTTATACTTAATAAATTATGTTTTAATCCATTAACTAACAATACATTGTCAATAAATGAGGAGGGTGATATGGAGATTTTACCAACGCCAATGATTTGACCTTTAGCATTGTCTCCAAATGTGACTACTCCTCCTTCTTTTGATTTCAAGGTGACGAAAAGGCTCTTGTCACCGGTCATATGCCTTGAGCAACCACTATCAAGATACCACATTCTCTTTTTACTCCCGGCTTCAAGGCATACCTGCAAAATAATCATGTGAAGCTCTTAGGTACCCAAGTTTTCTTGGGTCCTTCTTGGTTAGTGTAGTTGGTTCCCTTAGGCACCCACACTTTAGTTGTGTTTTTACCCTTTACAAATGTATTCTTGTTAGTTTGAATCTTTCTTTGAATGCAAGAATAGGCTTTATGTCCACTTTTCCCACAATGAAAGCATGTAGGTTTTTCAGTTTTGATATCTTTTGCTTTTGCAAAAAAATTCTTTAGATATTTTTGTTGTTTGCTAGTTTTGTATCCTAATCCGGCTTTATTAGAAACAGCTCTTTGATTGGATAGAATAAGATTTAATTTTTCAGAGCTATGTGTAAATTTCTCCACAATTGGTTTGTACTTATGTACCTCATTTTTAAGGTCCAAATTTTCTTTAGCCAATTCTTCCTTATCATTTTTAAGGGATTCAACATTTTGTGCAAGTGAGGTATTACTATTGAGTAGGAATTTAACTTTTAGATTTAATTCCTTAATGAGTGTTTTTGCCGTTTCATTTTTAATGCTAAGTTTTGAATTTTTATTCTCTAGGTCAATGGTGTTAACATTTTCAAAGCTCTCCTTCTCAATCAATAGGTTTTTAATGTCATCCTTTAGTTTTTGATTGGAGGCATTTAATTCTTTATTTTTTGCTCCTAACATACTACAATCACTCATGAGCTCTTGGAAAGCTTCATATAATTCTTCTAGAGTAAAATCTGTAGTTGAGCTTTGACATACCTCATCGTCGTCGAGTGCCATGAAACACAAGTTGGCGGTCTCTTCCTTCTCTTCCTCGGAGGAGGATGTGTCACTATCATCCCAAGTTGCTTTCAACGCCTTCTTCTTCTTCTTTCCATAGTGCTTCTTCTGTTGAGGGCATTCGGAGCGGATGTGTCCCGGTCTCTTGCAGTCATAACATATGATTGGGTCTCTTTCTTTTTCTTTTTCCTTTTCCCAATCATTTCTCCCTCCAAACTTCTTTCTTGGGAAGGGTTTCTTTCTTCTCATGAATTTTTTGAACTTCCTTACTATTAAGCCCAAGTCTTCATCTTCACTTTCTTCTTCACTCTCACTGCTTTCTTCTTCACAAACACTTGAAGTAGCCTTGAGTGCGATTGTCTTCTTCTTTGGCACATCTTCTTCATGTTGCTTCATTGTGAGCTCATGCGTCATCAATGAGCCCAATAGTTGTTCAAGTGCCAACGTGTTGAGGTCTTTAGCTTCTACGATCGCCGTGACCTTCGCTTCCCAAGCTTTTGGCAAGGACCTGAGAATTTTACTCACAAGTTCTGGGTTAGTGTAAGATTTACACCCAAATTCTTTAGACCATTTATTATATCAGTGAAGCGTGTGAACATGCATGAAATAGTTTCGTTGGGTTCCATCTTAAATAACTCATATTTGTGAACTAGAATGTTCACTTTAGACTCTTTGACTTGATTGGTACCCTCGTGGGTAACTTCAAGCCTATCCCATATTTTCTTGGCGGAACTACAGGTGGAAACTCTATTAAACTCATTTACATCTAGAGCACAAAACAATGAGTTCATGGCTCTAGCATTGAGTTGAACCATCCTACTATCATTCTCATCCCAATCCTCTTCAGGTTTGGGAACTTGAATGCCATTAACTATGTGATATGGTTCGTGTGGTCCTTTGATTATGACCCTCCACAAGGCATAATCTTGTGCTTGAATAAAAATTCTCATTCTAGTCTTCCAATAGGAATAATTTGTCCCATTGAAGAGTGGAGGTCTATTGGTAGCCTGCCCCTCAGCAGGAACATTGTTGAAGGGTGTTGCCATCTTGATCTTTGGCAAAGACGGTAAGGTCTTCAAGAAATACACAGAGCACCTGCTCTGATACCACTTGTTGCCCAGAGATGGTCACCCAAGAGGGGGGTGAATTGGGTGTTTTAAAACTTTTTGTCTAATTAAAACAAAACACACAAGTGTATGTGCAAAGGTGAAACTAAAGTTGCAACCACAGTCAAACGCAAACACACAAAGGTTTATAGTGGTTCGGAGCTTCCACTGCTCCTACATCCACTCCCCAAACACCTTTGGGAATTTCCACTATAATCAGCGATTACAGTCCGGTAGTTTTGCGAGTGCACTACCCAACTCGTTGTTTTACCCCGGGCTAACAACGAACCCTACAATCCCCCAATTTTAACCTAGGCTTGGGATGCCTATCCCTTGTTCCAAATCCCTTGACTGGAACAAGCACAATAATCAAATGTTTTACAAAGATTTAAAAGCTCTTATGAAAGCAAATATAACAATGAGAAACAACAAAACCGGAAGAACCCTTTTCGCCGTTGGAAGCGTGGGTGATGGTGGTTCTTCCGATGTGGATCACGTTGGCTTGAATGTTAGCTTTGAATGCCGAGTGGGAGTGAGTAGATGAGCACGAAATCAGATGGGAAAACTTGAATGCACTTGATTTCTCCTCTTGAAAGCACTAACTCCCTTGAACCTCTTTCTCTTTCTTCTCTCTTGAATGATCTTGTGTTTGGTTGGTGAGAAGATGTTTGAAGGCACTTAAAAGCTCCTTTTTATAGCCCAAAAAGCAATAGATCCGTTAGACACAAAAATATGACCGTTTGAAATTCAAACAAACCTGAAAAAGTATGTCAGTCGCATCCCAGGCGCTCCGGAGACGTCTCCGCTTGAACGCGAGACGTCTCGGCTGTATAAAAATTCTTTTAACGTTGTTTGGAGTCGAGTCGGCGCTTTACGGGGACGTCTCTGAAGAAGAACTGCTTGACTTCTTGTTTTTCTATTTTTCTGAGAGAGTCGGCTCGCCACTTTACGGAGACGTCTCGGGATGTTTGCGCTTTTTGCATGGGGACGACTCCGCGATGTTGGGGATGACTCTGACGTGTTATCACCGAAAAACAAGTCCTCTGGAATCCCTGAGAGAGTCGACTCCGTGCTTTCTGGGGACGTCTCGGGAAGTTTGCTTTTTATGCGTGGGGACGACTCCGCGTCCTTCGGAGACGACTCGCGCGCATCCCTTGAAATCGGCCTTTCTGCCGTCTCTGAGAGAGTCGACTCCGCAGAGTCGGGAGTCGACTCCGACCCTGCGAGATGCCTCGCCAGGTGCCGGGGACGTCTCCAGACGTGCCAATTCTTCCTCTTCGTGCCAGAGACGTCTCTGGGACAAACCGGAGACGTCTCGGCTGTCCCTGATCTGTTTTCTTCATCTCAAAAAAATCTTCAATAAATCCTTGAAAAATGTGGGAACATGCCTAGACATTTCTTAACAATATTCTTAGTTAAACACCTGAAATCCTCAAATAAATTGTTAATATTAAGGAAATTATACTCTAGTATTTTGTATTCATCAAAATCCATTAGGGGGTCAACAGGGGTCGCGCTGTCTTGGAGTCGACTCGGACTTTGCGGGAGTCGATTCGGCTCTCAGTGTCCGAAAGTTGCTCTCTGACTTTTGCCTTGTATCACACTGGGAGTCGACTCTTGCTTCCTTTGGAGTCGACCTGCCAACCATCGGAGTCGACTCGAGTTCCTCAGGAGTCAACTCGGCTCTCAGGGTCCAAAATAACTTCTCTATCTTTCTGTCTGTAACTCCCTGGAGTCGACTCGTACTACCCTGGAGTCGACTCGGCAAGCATCGGAGTCGACTCGCGCTCTTCAGGAGTCGACTCGTTGACAGGTTCTGAGATGGATCTTTCTGTCTGTCTGTTTGTTCTCAGTCGGAGTCGACTCGTAATGTACAGGAGTCGACTCGAGCCTGTGCCAGTGCTTCTGATACGCTTGGAGTCGACTCGTAATCTTCCGGAGTCGACTCGAGTCTCAGACTTTGGTTCAAATTGACTTCTTAACTTATCCAAAATATCTTGAACCAAATCTAGAGACACTTAACCATAAATTTACAAGAATTTCACTGAAACACTAGATTGAATTCATTAGTAAACATAAGATATACTCAAATGCTTTGAGCTCATCAAAATCAAATAGGGTTATAATCAATCACTCCACAATCTCCCCCTTTTTGATGATGACAAAACATTGAGTATATGTAAAGTGAATTGCTCAACCAAAAAGGAAATTTATAGTAAAATTTCAAAATGAATTCAAGTATCTAGTTATTTAATTTATCCAAAACTGAAAGGTGTGAAACAGTAAATTTTGAAGTTAAAGCTCCCCCTTTCATTTGGAATTATATAAGCCTTCATGTCATGCAATCGATTGTTTGGCTTATATATGTTTAATGAGTTTGTTTTTCTGAAATTTCAGATTCTCCCCCTCAACACATGCATTCAACTTTGTTTTGATTCTCTAAAATTTCTTTTAGTGTATTGAACCTTTTGAACTTAAATTTTCGGTTTTTAGAGGGAAAATCTGCCAATTTGTTCTTGAGTATTGTTACGGGGGAACTAAGCCGCCATGCCCCACGTGACCGGCACGCGCGCCCAGGAAGACTACGGCTGCCCTTTGATCCAGCAATCCGACCCCGAGTCGGACATCCTCGGCTCCGCAGCCCGACCCCGAGTCGGCTGCCCTTTGATCCAGCAATCCGACCCCGAGTCGGACGTCCTCGGCTCCGCAGCCCGACCCCGAGTCGGCTGCCCTTTGATCCAGCAATCCGACCCCGAGTCGGACGTCCTCGGCTCCGCAGCCCGACCCCGAGTCGGCTGCCCCTTGATCCAGCGCTCCGACCCCGAGTCGGAGATCTCTTGATAACGACAGGCTATTCCCCAGAGGCACGCCGCGGCCTCCTGCTCCACTACTCCCTGCAACGGCTGTATCCGATGCTGCTCCACGATCTTCTGCATCAGCCGTACAAAGCGGAGCCCCACTATGCCCTGACGTGGCCGTACCCGGTGCTGCTCCACGACGCCCTGTAACGGCCATGTCAGTGGCCACACCATCGTGCCCCACGATAACAAACCCCCCTGAGAGACCCCCCAGCCAGGTATATATGCGGCTGGGGGGAGAAAGGGGGGGTGAGCAATATCTCCCAGAGCACTCTCTTACTTGCGATTATCACCTCTCCTCCTCCTCCAATCTCCTCTGACTTGACCGTCGGAGGGCCATCACCACCCTGGTGGTGGTGCAAGGCTTGTTTGCAGGTTTCTTGGCGGAAGGTGGAGCGCAACCAACACCAACCAAGACAACTCAGACGGAACCCCGTTCACACCGCAGTGCCAATCGTTCTCGGTTTGGACCACCAGCAACAGTTGGCGCTAGAAGGAGGGCCGAATCTTAGAACGATCGTAATGGCACGGCGAGGTGGTCGTGGAGCTTCCAATGCTTCCGGTCGCGGAGCCTCTCGCGCCTCCGGCCGGGAGGCTGCTGCGTCCCCAACGCACTCTCAGCAGCACTCCACCGCCCCTTCTCCCATTCAGACGGTCGAAGCTGCTCAGTTCGACCAGCTAGCCCAGCAGGTTCGCACCCTCGCGGAGACAGTGCAGAATCTGCAGGGTGTGATCTCTCGGGTGCCGCAACGGGCTCAGGAGCCGCTGCCCCCCGAGCACTCGCCTCTTCCTCACAACCCGCGCTCCTTCCTCTCCCATGGAGAGGAGCGCCGGCGCGAGGAGGATTCTCGAGTGCGGTCCATTCTGCCAGGACCTTCTCATCGGAGCTGTGCGGGGTACGAGAGGCGGACCCGGGCGCGTTCTCAGACACCCCAGTCCTCGAGGGGCCCGCACTCCAGTCGGTCCCCCTCGCGCCGCTCCTTGTCCCCCACCCACCGGTCGCGCTCCCTGGACCGGCGGGTGGACGATCTCCACAGACAGCTCCAGGTCCTGAAGGGCCACTCCAAAGATCCCTTCGCTGACTTGGAGATCTCCTCCCAGCCGGCGCTTGCCTCGAGGATCCTGCGGACCCCGAACCCGCCGGGGTTCAAAATGCCGGCGATCGAACCCTACGACGGGGCGGCGGACCCGCGGGACCACGTGGAGAGTTTCAGGACTCTTATGCTCCTCCATGGAGCATCGGATCCGCTCCTCTGCAAGGCCTTCCCGGCGACCCTCCGTGGCCCGGCAAGGGCATGGTTCGCCGGCCTGGAGGCTAACTCCATCCAGTCCTTCGACCAGTTCACCCGCTTCTTCATCAGCCATTTCGCCGTCAGTAGCAGGCGGCGACTGGTCTCCGACTCCCTCTTTGATGTCCGGCAAAACGAGGGAGAAAGCCTGCGGGATTATCTCACCCGCTTCAACAAGGCTACACTGGAGGTCCGGAACCTGAGCCAGGAAGTGGCTCTCTCAGCCCTGAAGCGTGGCTTCCGGAAGGGCAGACTCACCTTCTCCCTGGACAAACGCCTGCCGCGGAGCTTTCCGGAGCTGTTATCTCGGGCAAACCAGTATGCAGACGCCGAGGAGGCAGCCTCCCACCGGAACAAGGAGGCCGCCGAGGCCCCTCTAAAGCCCGGGAAGAAAAGGCGAAAAGAGGCACCCCAGAGGAGGAGCCCGACGCCTCAACGCCGGCGCAGAAGCCCGTCACCAGCAAGGAACCACGGCGCCACACGCCCTCGTTCTCCGCACCGACGCTTCAACCGGTACACCCCACTCCTGGCCCCCCGGGCCCAGATCCTCATGGAGGTCAAGGGGCGGGAGGACCTCCCGGTCCCGAGGCAGATGAAGAAGATCCCTGGGAGGAGGCCTTCTCGGGCATACTGTGAGTACCACCGAGACCACGGCCACGATACCGAAGACTGCTTCCAGCTTCGGGACGAGATCGAGGCTCTCATTCGCCGAGGGCGTCTCGGTCGATATGTAAACGACCGACGTCCCCCGGCAGACCCGCGTCCGGCCGACCCGGCCCCTCAGGAGCCTCGGGAGCAGAATCGACCCGTTGCGGGAGTGATCCACACCATCACTGGGGGCTGCTCTCGGCCCGTGAGGAACGCAGGGGGCTCGGCGGAAGCATCAGGAGTGGCCGTCGCGAAGAGGCAGCGGGTCGGAAATGTAATCGCTTTTTGTGATGAAGATGTAAAGGGGGTTCAGACTCCCCACGATGACGCCATGGTGATCTCTCTCACTATGGCGAACTATGATGTAAGGCGTGTTCTTGTGGATAGTGGAAGCTCAGCTGATATTTTGTATTACGAGGCCTTCCAAAAGATGAGCTTGTCCCGACAATTGTTGCACAAAACATCCACCCCCCTCATAGGATTCACTGGAGACGCTATCTCGGCCGAAGGTGTCATTGAGCTGCCTGTGACTGCGGGCGTTGCACCCGCAGAAGCCACGGTGCGACTCGGGTTCTTGGTCGTCCGTGTCCCCTCGGCCTACAACGCTATCCTCGGACGACCCGGACTGAACGCCCTTCGCGCGGTGGTTTCTACCTACCATTTGCTCATGCGGTTCCCCACGGCGGCCGGGATTGGAGAGGTCCGAGGTGACCAACCAACCGCACGGCAGTGTTTCCTAGCAACTCTCAAAGGGAAGAAGCCCATGGAGGCCCTAAGCGTCGAGTCCCTTGACGCCAGAGACGAAGTGGCCTTGCGGCACGGGGAGCCGGCCGAGGGCGTAATCGAAGTTCCCCTCGAAGAAGGCCGCCCGGACCACACGGTCCGGGTCGGTGCCAACCTCGACTTGGAAGCTCGGCTCCGGTTAGTGGAATTCCTCCGAGCCAATGCTGATGTGTTTGCCTGGTCGGCGGCCGATGTACCTGGGATCGACCCGGAGGTCATTTCTCACGCCCTCAACGTCGACCCGACCCACCGACCAGTAAAGCAAAAGAAGAGACACTGTGCCCCGGATCGGATCCGGGTGGTCGACCAGGAGGTAGACAAACTCTTGGAGGCAGGTTTCATAAGGGAAGTGAGCTACCCCGAGTGGCTGGCAAACGTCGTACTTGTCCGGAAGGCGAGCGGGAAGTGGAGGATGTGCGTCGACTACACCGACCTGAACAAGGCGTGCCCCAAGGATAGCTTTCCGCTTCCGCGAATAGACCAACTGGTCGACGCGACTTCCGGATATCAGCTGCTGTCTTTTATGGACGCCTTCTCCGGCTACAACCAAATAATGATGGCTCCTCAGGACGAGGAGAAAACGGCCTTCATAACAGACAGGGGGCTGTACTGTTACAAGGTAATGCCCTTCGGTCTGAAGAACGCTGGCGCTACTTACCAGCGCCTCGTCAATAAAATCTTCAAGGAGCAGATCGGCCGGAACATGGAGGTGTACGTGGACGATATGCTGGTAAAGAGCCGCCATGCGGATCAGCACATTGCGGATCTGGAGGAGACCTTCGCCACCTTGCGGAAGTTTCGTATGAAGCTAAACCCAGCGAAGTGCGCCTTTGGTGCTTCGGCCGGGAGGTTCCTCGGCTTCATTGTCAACCAGCGGGGGATCGAGGCCAACCCGGACAAAATCAAGGCCATCCAAGATATGTCCCCTCCGACCAAAGTGAAGGAGGTTCAGGAGCTCGCTGGGAGGGTCGCCGCGCTCGGACAATTTGTGGCAAAATCGGCCGAACGCTGCCAACCGTTCTTCAAGGTGTTGAAGCGCCCGAAAGACTTCCTCTGGACGGCTGAATGTCAAGTGGCGTTCGACCAGCTCAAGGAGTACATGGCGTCTCCTCCCCTGCTGTCCAAGCCGCAAGAGGGGGAGATGCTCTACCTTTACCTGGCGGTCTCCCCAACCGCAGTCAGCGCAGTACTGGTTCGGGAAGAGGCAAAACTTCAGAAGCCCGTGTACTACACCAGCCGAGTCCTCCGGGATGCCGAGACGCGGTACACGAAGGCTGAAAAGATCGCCTTCGCGCTGCTGACTGCGACCAGGAGGCTTCGCCCCTATTTCCAGGCTCATTCTGTCACCCTTTTGACCGATCAACCACTGCGGCAGATCCTCAGCAATCCTGAGAATGCGGGACGGCTGGTGAAGTGGGCAGTAGAACTTGGTGAGTTCGACATCCGCTACCAGCCCCGGCCCGCCATCAAGGCCCAGGTGCTCGCGGACTTTCTCGCTGAGTGCACTGTGCAGGAGGCGGAACCTAGGCCGCCGGAAACACCCAGCCTCGATCTCCCGATCTGGACGCTCCACATTGACGGGTCGTCGAACCCTGAAGGTGGAGGGGCTGGGCTGGTCCTTACCAATCCCGATGGAGTGATAGCCGAGTATGCCTTGAGGTTCGGATTTCCAGTGACCAACAATGAGGCGGAGTACGAGGCCCTAGTCACGGGACTCAAACTCGCCAAGGAGCTCGGCATCCGGCGTCTGAAGGTCTTCACCGACTCCCAGCTGGTGGTCGGGCAGGTTCGAGGGGAGTTCGAGGCACGGAGCCCGACCATGCAGAGCTACGTCCGGAAGGTGCAAGCACTCATTCCCAACCTCGGCAGTATTGACATTCAGCAGGTCCCAAGGAGCGAAAATGCTAGGGCCGACAGGTTGTCCCGCTTGGTGGGCGCTGAGGCACACAACTTGTCAAGGGCGATATACCTGGAGACCCTAGATGTCCCGAGCATCGGCGAGGCTGAAGCGGTAATGGCAATTGATCCGGAACCATCTTGGATGGACCCGCTTGTAGCTTACCTCGCCGAAGGGATCCTCCCCGAAGATGAAGGTCAAGCTCGGCGACTTGTTATGAAGTCCGCCCACTACGTACTCTACGAAGGGAGGCTGTATCGGACCTCGTTCACCGCCCCCCTCTTAAGGTGCCTCCGCCCTTCGGAAGCGGCTTACGCCCTCAGCGAAGTCCACGAAGGCATCTGCGGATCGCACCTGGGGGCTAGGTCCCTGGCACATAAGATCATGAGGCAAGGCTACTATTGGCCGACCTTATTGGAAGACTCAAAGGATCACGTACGGAAATGCGACGCCTGCCAGCGCCACGCCAACATCCAGAGAGTTCCCTCTGTTCCCTTGGCGCCAATCACCGCCCCCTGGCCCTTTGCACAGTGGGGAATGGATATCCTCGGACCATTCCCCATCGCTTCGGCCCAGCGGAAATTTTTGATTGTCGCCATCGACTACTTCACCAAGTGGGTGGAGGCAGAGCCACTGGCCACCATCACGGAGGCGCAAGTCCGGAAGTTCGTAAAGAAGAACATCATTGTCCGATTTGGGGTACCTCGGGTCCTCATCTCGGATAACGGTCGACAGTTTGATAACAAGCATTTCCGAGACTTCTGCGAGGAGTTCGGGATCGAACATCGGTTCACGTCCGTGTCGCATCCCCAAACCAACGGCGAGGCCGAGGTCACAAATCGGACAATCCTCCAAGGTATCAAAGCGCGGATCGGACGGACGGGGCAAGCTTGGGTCGAGGAACTCGAGAATGTCCTTTGGGCGTATCGGACCACGCATCGGACTCCTACCGGGGAGACGCCTTTCAGCCTAACCTATGGCACGGAAGCCGTTGTCCCCGTAGAGCTCGGACTTCCCTCACCTCGGGTAGCCGCACACCGACCCGAGGCCAACTCGGAGCAACTCCGAGGGAACCTGGATCTCTTGGAAGAAGCAAGGGAAATGGCGCAGGTTCGGATGGCAATGTATCAGCGGAGGGTGGCCCGATATTACAACTCCAAAGTCCGACCGAAGCTTTTCAGAATTGGAGATCTGGTGCTGAGGCGAGCTAAGGCATCTCAACCTACGGAAGGTGGGAAGCTAGCGCCGAATTGGGAAGGCCCGTATAAAGTTCGTTGGGTAAACCGACCTGGCTCCTACCAGTTGGAAGCCCTAGATGGCCGAGAAATTCCAAGGGGCTGGAATTCCGCTAACCTGCGGATGTATTACCAGTAGAACAACAAGGCCAGAAAGACAATTTGAAAAGGTGCAACACTTTTCATTTCAATAATTTCTGGTTACAATGGCGTGCTCGTGTGATTACAAGGAATTCCCAGAGGGGAATTAGGGAGTAAAGAAAGCAAAGAAGAGGTGGAGAATCCATGGAGCTGAGGACCGAGGATCCCAAACCCTCAACCCAAAGCAGCTGCAATCCCACCGGAAGTGGGTGCTTCTAACCGGAGGCGCCATCCAACACCTCACCAAAAAGACGAGGAGCCGCCACAGAAGAAGCTCCCGCTGCCCCTAGGGGAACGCCGCCTCCAAAGGATATTCCCATCCTCCCCAGTGGTAGGAAAGAGAAGGAATTCGAGGGGGAAGAGCATATGGAGGCGCGGTCCCGGACTGAGCGTCTGGTGCAGAGCTCAATCGGGAGGCTGAACTTCAAGGAGGGGAGATGTGATCCCGGATGAAACGCCTAGAGCGGAGTTCCGCCGGAAAGACCCTCCTTGTTGATCCCAGATGAAACGGCTAGTTGGCTGAAGTCGCAAGGGGAGCGCCTCCCCTTTCCTTCAACAGGAGTCTCTCAGTCATATGCCAAGGAGGAGGTCCGCGATCCATGGCAACCTGAACAGCTCCGGCTTGGCAAACTCCATCGTACCTGCACCTGTATTTATAGCCAAACTGCGGCCCCCTGGTCGTTCCGATGCGGGTGGCTCCAATAAATGCAGGCGCATTGAAACCGGAGCCGTTCCGGCTCCCGAGGCGTATCTCCCCGCGATTTCCTAAGCGTCATTCTCCTTAAACCGCATTCTTTGTGCAGGACAATCCGGGTGTCATGTACCCCTAGGTCCACATATCTCCGCTCGCGCCCAGGCCGTATCCTCCTCGAAGAACCCGCGTATCGCGGCCGCTCAACTAACACTCCTCGCAAGCAGCAGCTGGCGATCCAATTTCCCAGGTAACGCATTAATTAGCGTTTAATGCCCTTCTCGTGTTCCCCCAGGCAACGCTTAGAGAAAAGGAGAAACATGATCGCGGCTGGCCACGGAGAAACCCCGTCGGGCAGCGAGCGACAAGCGCACGACCAGCGAGCGAAATTTCCCGAGGCTCGGCCCTCGGATGCCTGGCTAGCCCGATGATCATCCCGGGAGCAGACTAGCCGGAAGCCCCGACCGGTCGCCTCGGCTTGCGCCAACCTTGGCCGACCAACGAGTGGAATGTCCCGAGGCTCGGCCCTCGGATGCCAGGCTAACCCGATGATCATCCCGGGAGCAGACTAGCCTGAAGCCCCGACCGGTCGCCTCGGCTTGCGCCAGCCTTGGCCGACCAACGAGCGGAAGGTCCCGAGGCTCGGCCCTCGGATGCCAGGCTAACCCGATGATCATCCCGGGAGCAGACTAGCCTGAAGCCCCGACCGGTCGCCTCGGCTTGCGCCAGCCTTGGCCGACCAACGAGTGGAATGTCCCGAGGCTCGGCCCTCGGATGCCAGGCTAACCCGATGATCATCCCGGGAGCAGACTAGCCTGAAGCCCCGACCGGTCGCCTCGGCTTGCGCCAGCCTTGGCCGACCAACGAGCGGAATGTCCCGAGGCTCGGCCCTCGGATGCCAGGCTAACCCGACGATCATCCCGGGAGCAGACTAGCCTGAAGCCCCGACCGGTCGCCTCGGCTCGCGCCAGCCTTGGCCGACCAACGAGTGGAATTTCCTGAGGCTTGACAACCCTCGGATGCCAGGCTAACCCGACGATCATCCCGGGAGCAGACTAGCCTGAAGCCCCGACCGGTCGCCTCGGCTTGCGCCAGCCTTGGCCGACCAACGAGCGGAATTTCCTGAGGCTTGACGGCCCTCGGATGCCTGGCTAGCCCGATGATCATCCCGGGAGCAGACTAGCCGGAAGCCCCGACCGGTCGCCTCGGCTTGCGCCAGCCTTGGCCGACCAACGAGTGGAAGGTCCCGAGGCTCGGCCCTCGGATGCCAGGCTAACCCGATGACCATCCCGGGAGCAGACTAGCCTGAAGCCCCGACCAGTTGCCTCGGCATGCGCCAGCCTTGGTCGACCAACGAGTGGAATTTCCTGAGGCATAACCCTCGGATGCCTGGCTTAGCGCCGGAAGAGTTTCCTGAGGCCTAACCCTCGGATGCCTGGCTTAGCGCCGGAAGAATTTCCTGAGGCCTAACCCTCGGATGCCTGGCTTAGCGCCGGAAGAATTTCCTGGGGCCTAACCCTCGGATGCCTGGCTTAGCGCCGGAAGAATTTCCTGAGGCCTAACCCTCGGATGCCTGGCTTGGCGCCGGAAGAATTTCCTGAGGCCTAACCCTCGGATGCCTGGCTTGGCGCCGGAAGAATTTCCCGAGGCCTAACCCTCGGATGCCTGGCTTAGCGCCGGAAGAATTTCCTGAGGCCCAACCCTCGGATGCCTGGCTTAGCGCCGGAAGAGTTTCCTGAGGCCTAACCCTCGGATGCCTGGCCTAGCGCCGGAAGAATTTCGGGAGCCAGGAGTCAGCAAGACGCTACCGAGAGTTAAAAGAAAAAGAAGGACGAAGGCGAGATGAAGAAACATTCAACTTGCATTAATTTTCATTGTTTCAGGGCCGAGGCCCATACAATTTGGCAAAACCCCGGTATACAAAAAAAAAGAAGACAACGAAAGGTACAAGAGGTCAGCTTGGAGGAACTCCCGGGTCGGGAACGTCGGGCTCGTCCGCAGGAGGTAGGGAAGCAGCAGGAGAACCAGCAGGCAATGGCGCCGGAGAGGAGTCGAGAAGGGAAATCTCGCTCAGGTCAACTTCGGGGTGCTTAGCCGACACCCTTGCCAGGCCCTCCTCGAAGCCTAAGATAAAGGCTTCGGCCCCCGCGTCCGACGCATCACGGACAAACTCGTCGGACTGACGATAGGTCTGTACTGCCTCCGACATATCATGAGCGAACTCGGCGGACTGGCGATAAGCCTCTACCGCCTGACGCCCGATTTCCGCACTCCTCTCGGCCAGCGCCGCCTCTGCCCGCTCCATAATCTGGGCTTTCGCCTCCAAGACCTTCGCCACAATCCGGCCTTCCGCCTCGGTGGAGACCCTCAGCAGCTCAGCCCGAGCCTCCTTGTGCTTCGCTTCGGCAGCAATGCGAGCAGCCTCAGCCTCCGTCAGGCGCGAATGAAGCTCCTGATCGCTCGCACGGGACTTCTCCAAGGCCGACTCCAATTCGCCCAGCTTAGCTTCAAGAGACCGGATTCGGTTGCGGGCGTTGTCGGCTGACCGCTGGGCCTTCTCCCACCTCTTCCGGTAGTCGGCAGCCTTCCGGGACTGCTTCTCGGCCCGCTCATCCGCCTTCTTGACCTCGCCCTCGAGACCCGAGGCAACCTTGAGCTGCTCCTGAGCCTCCAACAGTTGCTTCTCGAGGGCAGCAAAGCCGAGTGCCCGCTCTTCGGCCTCCCGGAGCCTCGCCTCGAAGTCCCCGGTCGTCCTGCCTGCCACAGCCTGGCCTCCCTTTTCCACTGCTTTCAGCCGGTCCTCGGCCTTCGCTAGAAGCCCCGCCTGTTCCTTGTAGCACTCCTCCAGACGGATCATGTACTGGGCGAGCTAAGAAATAGGAAAAATAAGGGAGTCAGGCGGAGAACAACAGAGCCAATAAATGGTGAAAAGCGGCCAGAAGAACACTCACCGACATGAGACAGACACAGCTGGCAGCCCCAACGTCAGAGACCTCCAACTCCCGGACCCGCCGACGGTCCTTCTCCAGCAGCACTGTTTCGATGAGATTTCGGGCGCCATCGGTAGTGAAGGCAGACCCCGATTTCTCCCCAGAGCCGAACGGTGGTTCTGCAGCCTTACCCCTATCCATCGCCTGGGGAAGAGTCCGGCCGATCGCGCTCGGGGCGGGGGTCACCCCAGGAATTGATAGGGTCCCGCTCGGTCGGGGCCTCGGCGCGTCCCTCCTCGAGTCATCAGGAGCCGACCGAGTCGAAGGCCGGGTCGGGGACCGATCACGTCCGACCCGTCCGTCTCGGGCAGGCTCGGATGATACCTCCGGAGTAGCGGCAATCTTACCACCGGAGGGCTGATACAGCATCAGCTGCCGGTCCGTGCCCACGACGTCTCCCTGATCGGTGGGCCCGGACTCGTCGGTCGGCGTCGGAGGCACCTCCTTACGGGACTTCTTCGCCGGTGGGGCCCCGCTCGGAAGAGCTCGTTTCCTCCTCTGGGCTGCTTCCAGCAGGGACGCCCTACCAACAGCCTTTGTCTTCACCGACCGCATGACGTCGTCGATCTCTGCAAAAAGGACGGGATAGTCGGAGACGGAGAAACCAAAGGAAAGAACGGGACGAAAGAAGGGAAAAAGTCAAGAAAGAATCGGTGGCGGACTCACGGTCGGTGGGGACCGAGCTCAGACCGACATTCACCAAAGTATCCTCGGAAATAAGGCGGGCCACCGGGGGGAGCTGGCCCTCGGCAACCAACCCCTTCAAGGCGGCCAAGCCATCGGACTCCTCCCTTGACAGTCTCGATAGGCCGATCGGAGACTTCATCGGGGTCTCCCAGGTCGCCCTGATTTCCCAAGAGGGATCTGCATCAACAAAAAAGAAGCGCTCCTTCCATTTGTGAATGGAGGTAGGAGCCTCCTTGACAAGGCCGCATCCTCGCCGCGCTGCGAAGCACCACCACCCTTTGTCCTGGGGGTGGCCGCTCAGGCTGTAGAACTCCCAAAAAACATTCAGGGTGGCGGGGATCTCGTGCATACGGCAGAGAACCTGGAAGACCGTCAGGGCCCGCCACGAGTTCGGCACCAGTTGCGTCGGTGCCACTCTTAAACCCCGTAGCACCTGCATGACCAAGTCCGAAGGGGGAAAGCGGAACCCGGCCTGGAGAATGCCCTCATTGATGGCGATCTTCCCTGGAGGAGGATGGGACATCCTCTCCTCAGGCCCCGGGAGCGTGGCGTTGCAGGCCTCGGGAAGGTGGTACCGAGCCACGAGTCTGTCTAAATCTGTGGCGACCAGCTCCGACTTAATTTGGTCTGCTCTCACTTCGCCCATTCCTAATGGCCAATAAACCTACGGTCAGGACGGGGACAGGAAGGGGGGAAAGACCGGAGCGACTGGAGTACACTAGTATAAGAGGGGAAAGTATGGAGAGCCCTAAGTAGAAGAATGGGAAAAACTCACCGGAAAAGAGGTAAGAACGGCTCCGAGAGCGCCAAAGGAGAAACAAGTGAACAGTCCGACGGCAGCAACAGCTGCGCAAAGGGGAAACTTGAAAATATCTGTAAAGAAGAAGACGGACGGGGAAAGGCCCCCGATTAAATAGGCGGAAAGGCAAGTGACGCCTCGATGACGCCAGAGGACGCCTGGCTGCCGAAGGGTCGCTCGCGCCCCAAAGGCGAATCGACACCATTAAGGAAGGATGTCCGCCGAAATTCTCAGACTGCCAGGTCAGCAATAACCGCCATACACCATAAAAAGGGCGGGGAGCTCGAAGCGCGTGCGCCTCTCCGAGGAACGGCGGCAATCCCGAAACATCACTCCCTTCACCTGTTCCCCTTTTGGTTCCAGGCTCGGAAGTGGGGGGCTACTGTTACGGGGGAACTAAGCCGCCATGCCCCACGTGACCGGCACGCGCGCCCAGGAAGACTACGGCTGCCCTTTGATCCAGCAATCCGACCCCGAGTCGGACATCCTCGGCTCCGCAGCCCGACCCCGAGTCGGCTGCCCTTTGATCCAGCGCTCCGACCCCGAGTCGGACGTCCTCGGCTCCGCAGCCCGACCCCGAGTCGGCTGCCCTTTGATCCAGCAATCCGACCCCGAGTCGGACGTCCTCGGCTCCGCAGCCCGACCCCGAGTCGGCTGCCCTTTGATCCAGCAATCCGACCCCGAGTCGGACGTCCTCGGCTCCGCAGCCCGACCCCGAGTCGGCTGCCCCTTGATCCAGCGCTCCGACCCCGAGTCGGAGATCTCTTGATAACGACAGGCTATTCCCCAGAGGCACGCCGCGGCCTCCTGCTCCACTACTCCCTGCAACGGCTGTATCCGATGCTGCTCCACGATCTCCTGCATCAGCCGTACAAAGCGGAGCCCCACTATGCCCTGACGTGGCCGTACCCGGTGCTGCTCCACGACGCCCTGTAACGGCCATGTCAGTGGCCACACCATCGTGCCCCACGATAACAAACCCCCCTGAGAGACCCCCCAGTCAGGTATATATGCGGCTGGGGGGAGAAAGGGGGGGTGAGCAATATCTCCCAGAGCACTCTCTTACTTGCGATTATCACCTCTCCTCCTCCTCCAATCTCCTCTGACTTGACCGTCGGAGGGCCATCACCACCCTGGTGGTGGTGCAAGGCTTGTTTGCAGGTTTCTTGGCGGAAGGTGGAGCGCAACCAACACCAACCAAGACAACTCAGACGGAACCCCGTTCACACCGCAGTGCCAATCGTTCTCGGTTTGGACCACCAGCAACAAGTATGATTCAACTAATCTCCGAATATCCCTTGAATAGATTCTGGAGATTACTCCGTTAGGAGCCCCAACAGAGAGATAATGAGCCTCGAGGTATCGAATCCACTAAGAACAAATTATTGTGTGTTTTAAAAGTTTGCTTTTTATTGATTTTTTTCATTGATTCCCTTTACATGTCTATTCAATATATTTTCTCTCCCTTTTTGTCATCATAGCAAAAAGGAAGAAAGCACATCACACAAGCAATTAGAGATTAAATTTGCACAATATTGAAGAAAATTGTCTACTCATTGTATTGATGTAGATGTAGGTACAAAGAGTAAAGCAATAAATACATGTCAAAATGAAAAAGCAGGCTAGGGTTTCTTCGAGGAGGATGTGGCTTCCTTGCTCAGTCTTGATTGTTCCATAAGTAGACTGACCTCATCTGTGACGTTCCCTAGCTGCGTGATGATCGCCGAGGTGGCCCTACTGTGGATCGAGGAGAGCTCAGTCAGACTCGCCTGGAGTGTGTCCAACTTGGCGATCAACACATTCGCCAGACGCTCGGCCCCCTGACTCTGGCTGCCCATGTCGTGTCGGATGTCATCTCGCATCTTTCGTGTGTTGCTTGTGACATCGCTCATGTTTGAGAATTGGGCTTGTATAAGGCTTCTAACATTGTAGATCTCCTCCCTCAGATGAGCCGTCATCTCGGTCACGGCTGATAATGAGGGAACTAATGCAGAAGAGGGGGCAGTGGCTGGACCTCGGAGCTCCCTCAGTAGGTCGTCCCGAAGATCCCGTACGATCTCCTGCCGCAACTCCCGGAGCTGCTCAGGAGAGATCCGGACCTCTATCGGCTGAGTGGGTGGTGCTGAAGAGGAGGGTCCGGCTGAAGTAGATGGTGCTGAGGTGGAGGGATAAGTGGGAAGATCAGAATCATGGTCAGGGCTGGGGGAGTGTCGAGTAGTAGGTGTGGAGGAGGATGATTTCCTGACCCAGACTCCCTCAACCTTATCAAATCCCATCCTGTGAAGGGTTCCCTCACCCATGCGATCTATGTATCGCAGTGCGCGAGAGGGTTCCCCCTCAGGAATGGGGACCTCAGACTCCCTAAAAATTAGGGTATACAACATCCCATATGGAAGGGTGAGCCTAGGTTTGTCTAGTGGCTCACACAGGTATTTGTAGATTAGCTTAGGGAAGTTAATTGGGGTATCTTGGAGAATATAGTACATTAGGGCTAGGTCCCTCTCGGATACAAAGTCAAAGCGGCCGGTCTTGGGAAAGAGGGTCTTAGATATAATACTCAGGAGGAGCCGCATTTCAACTAAAAGCTGACTAGCGGACACCTCATCTAGTGGGGACTGGGGTGGACTCCCTAATATGGCCATAAGGGCCTCAGTCCTATCGGCCGGGTGAGAGGGAACTACCCCTACTTGGGGAAGATGAAGGATTTGTGCAATAAAATCCTCTGAAATAAATAGAGAGACACCCGCTACGGTTCCCTGTATCCCACCGTGACACCTAGAAACTGTCCCATAAAACTCCCTAACTAGCCCTGGGTAAGTGGGGAGATCTAGGGAGCAAAAGAACTCTAGTCCTTGGGCCTTCAACCTATGCCCTATAGTGAAGCCTTCCTGGGAGAGATAGTCGAAGTTGACATATCTCCCGGTGGAGACCGCCTTCCCGGCGCACGGACGCGAGGGAACCGGCCTCGGCGGGGAACGAACCGGAGGTTGTGGCCTCACGGGATCATTCCGAGCCTTGGCCCGTCGCTCGGCGCCGCTCGCGGATTGGGGCCTCTTCCGGCTCGGGACAACTATCTTACGAGGCATTCTAGACCTAGAGAGGGGAAAGGACACGAGGAGTCGGAAGAAACTCGACGGAAAAGCCCTAATGGAGGTCGGAGATGAGGTCGGAGACGGCTCTAGGGTTTGTGAACAGTGGAGGCGGTGAATAGAAGTGTTGATTAAACGCTTCGATTAGGGTTAAAACATCGGATTTCCGACCGCGAGTCGACTCCAGTAAGTCGCGAGTCGACTCGACCTCGAGTCGACTCAAAAATATGCGCGAGTCGACTCCCCCTATGTTGCCATCGACCTCGAGTCGACTCCCGTCTCTGTGCGAGTCGACTCCCCCTCATGAGCCGACTCTGAAACGTATCCGAGTCGACTCCAACTCTGGAACGTACCTTAAAATCATGTTATTTTCGTGCCAATCAAGGGTTAATCACTAAGTTATGATCTGATTTGATAATTATTGATGAGAGATTCTATATTTAACACGACCTAGTCATCAAAATCAATGAACTAGAAGAGAACATCACTAGGATGGATCAATCACTCCTAATCCTCTCCTAAGCACACTAAATCGCTCTTCACTCAAGGGTTTTGTAAAGATGTCAGCTAGTTGATCATCAGTGCAAATAAATTGAAGTGTAACATCACCATTCAGTACATGATCTCTTATGAAGTGATGTCTTATTTCAATGTGTTTGGTTCTTGAGTGCTGAATTGGATTCTTAGTTAAGTTAATAGCACTTGTATTGTCACAATTAATGGAAATTTTATCTTGTTTAATTCCATAATCTTCCAGTTGTTGTTTGATCCACATGATTTGAGCACAACAACTTCCGGCAGCAACATATTCAGCTTCAGCAGTAGATAATGCAACCGAGTTTTGTTTCTTGCTAAACCATGAGATTAAATTTTCTCCTAAGAATTGACATGACCCGCTGGTGCTTTTTCTATCAAGTTTACAACCAGCAAAGTCTGAATCTGTGTATCCTATTAAGTTCAGGCTAGATTCTTTAGAATACCATAAACCTATATTTTTTGTTCCTATTAGGTATTTAAAGATTCTCTTGACTGCAATTAGATGAGATTTCTTAGGACTAGACTGATATCTAGCACACATGCATACACTAAACATGATATCAGGTCTACTTGCAGTGAGATACAATAAAGATTCTATCATACCTCTATACATCTTTTGATCTACAGATTTACCTGATTCATCTTGGTCTAGTTTGCATGATGAGCTCATGGGTGTGCTGATTGACTTGTTTCCCTCCATATCAAACTTCTTAAGCATCTCCTTGATGTATTTAGTTTGATTGATGAAGATCCCTTCTTCAGATTGTTTGATTTGAAGCCCGAGGAAATAGTTCAGCTCTCCCATCATGCTCATTTCAAACTCACTCTGCATCAAGTCAGCAAATTCTTCGCAGAGGCGATTGTTAGTAGCACCGAAAATAATATCATCAACATAAATCTGCACTACTAACATATCTTTGTTTTTCTTCTTTAAAAATAGTGTTGTATCTACATTTCCCCTAGAGAACTCATGATCTAGTAGAAATTTGCTAAGTCTTTCATACCATGCTCTAGGTGCTTGTTTCAAACCATAAAGTGCTTTGTTCAATTTATACACATGATTAGGGTATTGATGATTTTCAAAACCAGGAGGTTGTTCTACATACACCTCCTCATTAATATACCCATTCAAAAATGCACTTTTTACATCCATTTGAAATAATTTGAAATCCTTAGAGCATGCAAATGCTAGTAATAATCTAATAGCCTCAAGTCTAGCTACAGGAGCAAAGGTTTTATCAAAATCTATACCTTCTTCTTGATTATAGCCCTTTGCTACTAGTCTAGCCTTATTCCTAATTACAATTTCATTTTCATCAAGTTTATTTTTATATATCCATTTGGTACCTATAATTGAATATTCAGAGGGTCGTTCAACTAGGTTCCATACCTTGTTTCTAGTAAATTGGTTTAGTTCTTCTTGCATTGCATTTATCCAATTTACATCTTTTTCAGCTTCTTCTATGTGTTTGGGTTCAAAATGTGAGACAAATGCTAGATGATTATTTAAGTTCCTAAGAGACGCTCAAGTCCTTACGGGTTGAGATGGATCATCTAAAATTAATTCCTTAGGATGCCCATGAGCATACCTCCAAGCCTTAGTCAGCCCATGATCCACAATAGCCTCTTGGCTTAATGATGCATTTCCAATTAATTTTTGTTCATCTTCTTGTAATGTCATCTCATCAATCTTTTCTTCAAGAATTTCAGCATCATCATCAAGATCAACTCTCTTGCTAGAAGAAATATCACTAGAATCATCAAAAACAACATGTATAGATTCTTCAATAACAAGGGTTCTTTTATTAAAAACTCTATAGGCTTTACTAGTTGTAGAATACCCCAAAAATATATCCTCATCAGATTTAGAGTCAAATTTACCTAGATTATCCTTCCCATTATTATGAACAAAACACCTACATCCAAAAACATGAAAATAGTTTACTTTGGGTTTTCTATTTTTCCAAAGTTCATAAGGTGTTTTCTTTATAATGGGTCTCAATAAAACTCTATTTAATATATGACATGAGGTATTAATGGCTTCTCCCCAAAAGTACTTAGGGAGGTTACTTTCACATAGCATGGTTCTAGCCATTTCCTCTAGGGTTCTATTTTTTCTTTCTACAACTCCATTTTGTTATGGTGTCCTAGGTGCAGAAAAATTATGAGTTATTCCCTTTTTACTACAAAACTCATCAAATAAATGATTTTCAAATTCGGTTCCATGGTCACTTCTAATAGCTATGACTGAAGTATCTCTAGCATTTGTTACTTCCTTATGAAATTTCTTAAAAACTGAAAATGCTTGATCTTTATGAGCTAAGAACATGACCCAAGTATATCTAGAAAAGTCATCAACAATAACTAGACCATATTTATTTCCTCCTAGACTTGTGGTTCTAGTTGGTCCGAATAGATCCATGTGTAGTAGTTCTAGAGGTCTAGAGGTAGAGACACAATTTATGGATTTAAAGGAGTTCCTTGATTGTTTGCCATATTGACAAGCTTCACATATTTTATTCTTTTCAAACATTAGTTTTGGCAAACCTATCACGGAATCTCTTTTAACTAGTTTTGATATTGTGTCCATACTTGCATGACCTAACTTACGGTGCCATAACCAACTAGCATCATTATCCTTAGTTTCATTAACAACTAAACATGGGTTATGTTTGGCAAGATTCTCAAGGTCTACTACATACACATTCCCACGTCTTATTCCATTAAAAACTAAACTATTGTCATTTGAGTTGGTTATGATGCATAAGGATGGTTTGAACAAAACATCAAAACCTCTATCACACAATTGACTAATGCTAAGTAGATTATGCTTAAGACCATCAACATATCGAACATTATCAATAAAGGTTGAAGGGGTGATTTGTACTTTACCTATACCAATGATGTGACCTTGGTTATTGTCTCCAAAAGTCACAGCACCTCCCTTCTTAGCCTCAAGGGTGAAGAATTGGTCTCTGTCACCCGTCATGTGTCTTGAGCAGCCACTATCCAAGTACCAACAATTTTTGTCGACCTTGGCTGCAAGACACTCCTACACAAGCAAATCATACAATTTTAGGTACCCAAGTTTTCTTGGGTCCTTCATGGTTAGTAATGTTGGTTCCTTTTGGAATCCAAACCCTTTTAATTTTTCTTTTAGTTTTTCCTTTTCTATAATCACACACATTTGCTTTATGTCCTAATGTTCCACAGCAAAAACATGTTATTTTCTTAGATTTACTTTCCCCTGCTTTAACAAAGAAATTACTAAGGAGTTTTTGCTTATTTTTAGGTTTATACCCTAAACCAGCTCTATTGAACACAGCTCGTTGACTATTAAGTATCATTTCTAATTTTTCTGAGCTATATGTAAATTTTTCTACAAAAGACTTGTACTTTTCAAGTTCTAGTGTTAATTTTTGTTTTTCTATTTTTAGTCCATTTAGGTCTTTTGTGAGACTCTCTTTTAAGATTTGTTTATTATTTTTAAGTTCTAATATTTCTTTGGTCAGCCTTTCGTTATCTTTAATTAAGGTATTAGTCTTTTGAATTAAGATTTGGTTGCTTGTCTTAAGTTCTGAATTTTCTTTAATAATAACATCTTTATCCTTAACTAATGTATCATACTTACGGAGGTGAGTTTGGTTAGTTAGTTTCAATTCTTTGTTTTTAAGGTTTATTGTCTTATACTCGTCCATTAATTCATTGAAGGCATCATATAATTCATCGAAAGTAAAGTCTAAATGTGTTCCGGATGTTACCTCATTGTCGTTAGCCATAAAACATAGGTTGGCCTTTTCTTCTTGTTCCTCATCCGATGATGATGATGATGTGTCGGAGTCCGATAGGGTGGAGACGAGGACTTTCTTTTTCTTGTACTTGCTCCCCTTCTTCAGCAAAGGACACTCAGCTCTGAAGTGCCCCGGCTTCTTACACTCATAACATCCGATCCCCTCATTTTTCCTTTCCTTACCTTTATCCTTGTGATAGGAACTTGAGGGGCCTCTCCTTTGATGTGAGAACTTCTTCCGGTTGATGAACCTACGGAATTTTCTTACAAGGAGAGCCTCATCATCATCTCCCTCATTGTCTTCCTCTTCACTGCTACTGCTGCAAGACAAATCTTTGTTAGTAGAAACAGATTTAAGTGCTATTACCTTTTTCTTGTGAGATGACTCTTCTTCATTGTGTTGTTTCATCGTTAGCTCATGCGTCATGAGGGATCCAAGTAGCTCCTCTAGTGGCAACTTGTTTAAATCCTTGGCTTCTTGGATTGCCGTCACCTTGGCTTCCCATGACCTTGGTAGACAACGAAGAATCTTCCTGACAAGCTCACTGTTAGTATAATTTTTGCCAAGGCTTTTTAGGCCATTGACAATATCAGTAAATCTAGTGAACATGCAAGTAATTGTTTCATTAGAATCCATCTTAAATAATTTATACTTATGAACTAATATATTTATTTTGGATTCTTTTACTTGATTTGTGCCCTCGTGGGTCACTTCAAGTCTATCCCAAATCTCTTTTGCAGAAATGCAAGTAGAGACTCTATTGAATTCATTTCTATCTAATGCACAATAAAGCACATTCATTGCTTTGGCATTTAGTTGTGCCTTCCTTATGTCATTGTCATCCCAATCCTTTTCAAGCTTGGGTATAGTGACACCCTCTACAAAAATGGATGGGATGTATGGTCCATTTAGAATGGTGGTCCACATCTCATAGTCTTGGGCTTGGATAAATATTCTCATCCTAGCCTTCCAATATGAGTAGTCGGATCCATTAAAGAATGGAGGTCTATGTGTGGACTGGCCCTCAATGTGAGAAGATCCAAATGGGGTTGTCATTTTGATCTTTTACTCTTTGGGTAATAGAGTTTCGGCTCTAATACCACTTGTTGCCCAGATAGACAACCCAAGAGGGGGGGTGAATTGGGTTTTAAAATAATTATTGCAATTAAATGGTTTGTGAATAACTAATTAATACTTTTTGCAAGTTGATTAATTAGATGCTAAGTGCAGTGAATGAAATGAAAGTAAGAGACAACAAAGCAATCACAAACACAATGATTTTATAGTGGTTCGGAGCTAACCCTTGCTCCTACGTCCACTCCCCAAGCCTCACTTGGGAATTCACTATAATCCCTCGGATTACAGCCGGTTGTTTTACAAGCTCACAACCTAACTTGTTATTTTACGAGATCACAACGAACTCGGTCGGTTTTCCCAGGCTCACCGACTAGAACCACCCGATTGTTTTCCCGGGATCACAATCAAACCCTTACACGTTGGTTTCAACCTAGGCTCACCAACAAACCTTTATACCCTTGATTCAATCCCCTGATTGAATCAAGTAAGGACCAAATGGATTGAAAAACAAACAGAAAAATACAGCTTCTAAACAAGCAGATATTCAGCGATATAAATAAGAGAGAAGTTAAGAGCCCTCAAACAAATTTATGAAGATGTAGAGGAGGGCTTCTCGAACTCTGGGTCTCCTCTTGAATGTCTTTAAGACTTGAAGGCTGAAGGAGACTTCTTTTATGCTGGGAAGAGTTGGTTGAATGGAGTTAATGGCCCTCTTCCTTCTTTTCCTTTGAAATCCTTTGGTAGATGAAGATTTCTTGTTTTCTTTGAATGGAATGTCGCTTCACTACCTTGCTACAGTTCTCTGTGGCTATTTAAGCCATTCCCCATGGAAACTAGCCGTTAGACACAATCTTCTAGCCGTTCTGCACATTCTGCACATCCTGACAATGTTTCCGTTGGGATCGGAGTCAACTCGCGCGATCTGGAGTCGACTCGACTGTAGCAGGAGTCGACTCATGCTTTTCTGGAGTCGGCTCGGCAACTGTTCCGGATTTGAATTAAAGTGGTCTTCTCGACTGGGAGTCGACTCGACTTAACCCGGAGTCGACTCCCCAAAGTCTGGAGCTGACCTAGCACTTTTGGAGTCGACTCATTCCAAGGAATCCATAGAGGTATTCTTCAACTTTGCTCACTCGAGTCGACTCGGAAATTCTGGGAGTCGACTCGGCGCTTAGAGCCCGAACTCCCGATCTTCTGTCTTTTGGCTCGTGCAGTCTTGGAGTCGACTCGGACTGTTTGGGAGTCGACTCGGCTCTCAGTATCCGAAAACCAGTCTTCTGTCTTTTTGGAGTAGCGCTGCCTTGGAGTCGACTCGAACTGTCTTGGAGTCGACTCGCGTCTCAGAGACAAAAATACTGTCTTGTGTCTTTTTGGAGTAGCGCTGCCTTGGAGTCGACTCGAACTGTCTTGAAGTCGACTCGCGTCTCAGAGAAAAAAATACTGTCTTCTGTCTTTTTGGAGTAGCGCTGCCTTGGAGTCGACTCGAACTGTCTTGGAGTCGACTCGCGTCTCAGAGACAAAAATACTGTCTTCTGTCTTTTTGAAGTCGCGCTGTCTCGGAGTCGACTCGGGCTTTGCGGGAGTCGACTCGACTCTCAGTGTCCGAAAGTTGCTCTCTGACTTTTCCCTTGTATAACACTGAGAGTTGAGGATGATAGTGTTATTTTGATGATTAACAAGCAATTATCTAGAGCATGCCATAAGTTAAATTGATACTTCATTTATAAGTTCATTACTCTCAGTACATTTGTTTAATTGAAAATATATATATGGTCTTGTTCATTTGGATGAATCTAACCTTGAGAATGCAGCAAAGTGTGGATTGAGTCGACCCATAGGTTGATTGGGTCGACCCCGGCACATCTAGGAATTATCTGGCACACTCCTGCAAAAACAGCACAAATGAACAGTGAGTTGGGTCGACCCAAGGTAAGCATGAGTCGACCCAACCTCCAAAGAACCTCAAAACGCAAAGAAAAAATGCTCTCTGGATTCACTGAGAGGGTCGACCCACACAGTGGTTGAGTCGACCCAAGCTTGAGTCGACCCAAACTCTGAGAGGGTCGACCCAAAGGGCAAGACAGAAAGACAGACAGAAAACGGTTCTCTGGAATTACTGAGAGGGTCGACCCAAGAAGAAGTTGAGTCGACCCAAGTGAACTTTGAGTCGACCCAAAGAATGGTTGGGTCGACCCATGGGAAGGAAGGCTGAAATTGAGGTTTCTGTGGTTACTGAGAGGGTCGACCCAAGAAATGGTTGAGTCGACCCAAGGCAAAGTTGGGTCGACCCAAGGACAGGTTGAGCCGACCCAAACACGGGCTGAACATAACGGTTAGTTGTGCAGAAATGCTTTTTGGACTCCCAACGGCTATAAACGGCTAGTTTCTTCAATCCAACGGTCAGAAAGGACTATTTGGAGGTTGGAGAAGTATTTAAGAGGAAGTATTCATTAGAGGAAGTAAGCCTTTGGGAAAATACATCAAGTGCATTCAAGAGAGAACCCTAGCAAGGCAAGCTTCATCCAAGTGCTTCATTCAAGAATCAAAAGAAAGGGGTTGAGCAGATTCAAAGAGGCATCAAGAGCTCTATCTTCCCCCATTGAAGAGTGAAGCTTCCTTGAAAAAGAAGAGCAAAGCGACTTCAAAGCGATAATTTCCTTCTAACTCTTCTTTATTGTTCATATTGTTTTATATGCTCATTTAGGAGTTTGAATCTTTCTTTTTGTTTATCAAACTACTTGTTGTAAGGTTTGTTGGTAAGCCCGTAAAACCAACATTGTAGGTTGTTGGTAAGCCCGTAAAACCAACGTAGGTTGTTGGTAAGCCCGTAAAACCAACGTAGGTTGTTGGTAACCCCGTAAAACCAACATAGGTTCTTGGTAAGCCCGTAAAACCAATTGTGAAGGTTCGTTGGTGAGCCCGTAAAACCAACATAGGTTCTTGGTGATCCCGGAAAACCAAATTGTAAAGGTTTTGGATTGTGAGCCCGAAAAACAATCCTACTGTAATCCGAGGGGTTATAGTAAAATTCCCAAGAGGACGCTTGGGGAGTGGATGTAGGTGCCTTGGGGTGCACCGAACCACTATATATCGCTGTGTTTGTGTTGTGCTTGTTCTTATGCTTATTCTTGCTTTATCTTTCATCTTTACTCTAGTTTAATTCATTCAAGTAATTTATGAAAGCATTCACCGCTCTTAACTAAGAAAGCATTTAAAGCACCAAAAAATTTAGAAAAACCCAATTCACCCCCCCCCCCCCCTCTTGGATTGTCACCTTGGGCAACAAGTGGTATCAGAGCAAGGTGCTCTAATAGTACCCATTGATCTCACAATCAAGAGTTAAAGATCATGACAACCCAAGTGGGATGTTCTATAGGAGAGGGACAATTAATTGATAGACCACCTCTATTTAATGGCACAAACTACACTTATTGGAAAGCTAGAATGAGGATATTCATTCAAGCTTCAAACTATGAATTATGGTACATCATTACTAGAGGCCCTCACTCACTCTCTCACACTATTAATGAAAAAGACTTAGCACAATTGAATGCTAATGCTATGAACATACTATATTGTGCTATCCATGAAACTGAATTTAATAAAATCTCTGCATGCTTATCTGCTAAGGAAATCTGGGATACTTTAGAAAATATTTATGACAATATTCAGATTAGCTCACATGTGCTTCAATTACATACTAACAGTGAGCCTGCAGAAAACGATGTTGAATCTCCCAATCCGGAAGAAAGAACAACAAATGAAGAATTCGGTGATGAAAACAAGGATCCATACCCAAACACCGAAAAATTCAAAAGCTTCCTAAAGACAAAGAAGAAGAGGAAGCAAGAAGAAAGGAAGAAAGAGATAAAAAGCAAGAAAGCCTTGACCAAGGAAGAGTCAAGCAAGAAAATGAAAGTGAGAAGCAACAATAATGATACTAGCTCCAAAGAACTACAAGAGGTAACTAACTTATGCTTTATGGCACAAGAAGATAAGGTAAAATCTGAATCTGATTTCACACCTAATGAATTTCAAGAAGAATTCTCTTATGATGAACTATTAAATGCTTTTCATGATTTGTATGGTGAATGTAGAAAATTAGCTACGAAAAATAAAAATTTTAAAAAGCTAAATCTGGAAATGTCAGAAGAAAGAAATTCTTCCGCTAAAATGAGAGACAAATTAAACTCTGAGAATGAACGCTTAAGATTAAATTCGGAAGAATTGATTCAGAAAAATCAGAATTTAATTAAAGAAAATCAAAACTTAAGTGAGGAAGTTAACCAATTGAAATCTTTTATTAACCAATTCACTGTAAGTTTAGAAAGATTAAAAATGATATTTGAAAGCCAACATGCTGTTTTTGATAAATCAAGACTTGGTTGGATTCCTTTGCTCAATAATAAACCCCTAAAGAAAAAGGTTATCAATTCGCCAAGCAAACCATCAAATAAGATAACTTATTTCAAACATAAAAAGATTGGGCATAAAAACTTTACCTATGGTTCTAATACGAATAAATCAAATGGTAAAGTTATTGCAATTAAACAGATTTGGATTCCAAAAGGAACCATATGCACTAACCCTCAAGGACCCGAGCAAGCTTGGGTACCCAAAATGAAAATATGAGGGTATAGATGTAGGTGTGCCAAGCTACCCATGGAACAAATGAAATTTTCATACAAATGGGTGCATTGACACATAATTAAAGATAAGTCTAAATTTATTCATTAGATCTAGTATAAGATTTAACATTCTACATCGTGTATCAAAATTATCCTTTTATAAAATTACGATACTCTCTGCATCAAAGTTTTTAAATGCCTCATATGTTAAATCTTATCTCAACGATTTTAGCATGAAATTTTCTAGTGCTTGCATCATGATAAGAAAACAATGAATGGATATATATATAACCTTCTTCTTCAAGTTTACAAAATCTAAATTCCCTCTATAGTATAAACTCTTGATGCTGATTTCATACCTTCATGTTAAAACTTTATTGAGCATAATACTTATGAAATCTTATTTCATTATTTGTGAAGGTATGAGTATAATTTATCATTATATCACTCATTCCTTATGTGATGATTTGAAATATATTATGATCTACTCCATAAGTCGCATGTATGCATCATATGTTTCAATCATAAATGATTAATGTGTCGTGATCATAATGGAAATTCTACTAAAAAGTTTTATAACAATGGATTGTTTTTCCTTTATAAGTAATTCTCAAGACTATTCTAAAAATCTAAGATTAATAAATCTGATCTTTAAAGTGTTTCATTTAGTATAATCATTGTATCCTTGATTGAATGATTAATATCCTTACATAAAATTATCTCAAATACTACTGATTAATGTTAACACGTCATGTTTAATCTGAGCATAAAAATATTCTAAAAGTATGAATATTAATTCCTTTGAACCATCTCCCATAAGTCAAATATAAAATCTTAATAAATCTAAAAGAAAATTGCCTATCTCTCTGAAACAAGATTATTTGTATTGAAAGCCGAACCATAACCAGAATTGTGATAGAAACAACTATTTAAGATAATTTGATTAAAACTTAACTGGTATATCTTATTGATAATTATCTTAAGCAAATAGAATCTAAGCTGAATTGCTTCTGAAAATAAGAAGTTGGTTTGACTTTAATAAATCTTCTTATTGCCTCACATGGGTGTCCTTGAACCATATTATTCAATAAAATTATCTCTTTAGTTCAAGTGATTTGTGCTTGCTTATATTTAGGCAATCTCTTGAGTAAAGTGACTCAAATTCAATTATTGTTATGTCTTATGTTGAGTCATCTAGTTAAGAAATATGTTGTATGAATGTTTTTGTATCCTAGAGAACCTAATGAATTGCCTTCAAGAAAAGAAAAAGATTTTGCTAATGATACAGGATTTGTGAGCAAGAAATTTCAACTTGAAGGACACCTCGATGAAAGATACAATAAACATTCTCTTGGAAACAAAAAAAAAAAGAAAGATTTTCTTCAGCCAAGGGTGTAAAGAATCTAAAAGGTATTTGGCTTGAAGAATGCTAAATGCACTGGTAATCTAAACTCTTCTCTTGTGAGTTAGTTGAGCAAAATCAATAGTCTGAAATTATATGGTAGCATGATTAAACCCTTAATTGCTGATCATCTTGATATCATGCTTCATTCTCATGCTAGTGATGATTGTTTCATGGTGTGATTAAATTGAAGTTTACTTTTTCCTATATAATGCATAACCATGAAATACACAAGTTTATGCCTCAAATCTCTAATTCAAAATATCTTGTGATAAGCTATGAATTCTTGAGCACAATGAAAATGTTGTTTGCATAATATACATCTATATGATACATAAGATTATCTCTTTATTCTACTCTTTCATGTAAATTACTTGAGAATGACAAAAAGAGAGAGAGATAAAGAAAAGAAAATGGACATTGTTCAAGAGATGAAAAATCTAAGCAAAGGCAAGTACTTCAATCTTAAGGAAAAGCAAAACAAGCATAATATATTCGGCACACTTATGAGACTTGGGTGAGCATTCTTTTGGAAGGGATAAAATCCATAATTAATTACACTTAAACAGGGAGAGTTTGAAGTAAACATTTTAAACTTTCTATATTGCTCATCATAGGGATGGTGCCAATGGGGAGGCTAGTGGTAGTACCCGGCACTATTTGACCCAACTACTCGGTGTAGGGCATATTAGGGACGGCACAAGAGGGAGGCTAGTGGTAGTACCTCGTGCCCCTTTCCAACTCCACCGGATAGGGAGCAAATAGAGTATAAAGCATAAGAAAGTAAAAATGAAAGACAAAGTAAATAATAATATACAAGAAAGAATCAATTCAAATTTTTAGTCACATGGAAACACACTTTAAGGATGAAATCAGTGCAAGATTATATATAAATAGGGAGAGTTTATTTGAAAAGAAATTGATTTTGATTCTTGACATGCTTATTCTTAGTATTTTAATGCATGACTCAACACATGATATATTTTGCATATGGTATGATATCTTGATCTATGGGTTCTCAATATTTTGTAATGTTTCATACTTGGACAATTTGATTGAATGTTTGAATTGCTACATAACATCTTTTGTTTAGTTTTATTGAAAAGAAATTTCAGATTTGTCATTCACAATCATCATTAAAATCTGAAAGTTAAATAAATCTGTAAAAAGGAGAAGAGAAGGATATCTCTATTGATCCTTCAACTTGCTTAATTTTGGTATATAATGTTCTAAAACATACCAAAACTCAACATAAATACAAATATTCTGAATATGCTCTTATAAATGTTTGAAATATGTGTTTTCAATCATAATGATTTAAGATGAGCTATAATGTGGAAGATACATATCTCAAATTATGATTTTGAAAGCCTCAATTGAAAATCCTATATAATTCAGAATCTGATTTTGTATAAAAGCTTAAACTCAATATGATTTCTAAATAAAATCTTAATGTAAGAAAAACAGAATTTATCTTGATGCCTTTTGTTGATTGCTCCGATACGCATCCGAAACATATCATTTCTTATCTTCAAAGTATACCAAAATTGGTCTAAATGATGTGTCTTTCAATAATCTTGATTGTAAGTGTTGCTGGTGGTCCAAACCGAGAACGATTGGCACTGCGGTGTGAACGGGGTTCCGTCTGAGTTGTCTTGGTTGGTGTTGGTTGCGCTCCACCTTCCGCCAAGAAACCTGCAAACAAGCCTTGCACCACCACCAGGGTGGTGATGGCCCTCCGACGGTCAAGTCAGAGGAGATCGGAGGAGGAGGAGAGGTGATAATCGCAAGTAAGAGAGTGCTCTGGGAGATATTGCTCACCCCCCCCCCCTTTCTCCCCCCAGCCGCATATATACCTGGCTGGGGGGTCTCTCAAGGGGGTTCGTTATCGTGGGGCACGATGGTGTGGCCACTGACATGGCCGTTACAGGGCGTCGCGGAGCAGCACCGGGTACGGCCACGTCAGGGGATAGTGGGGCTCCGCTTTGTACGGCTGATGCAGGAGATCGTGGAGCAGCATCGGATACAGCCGTTGCAGGCAGTAGTGGAGCAGGAGGCCGCGGCGTGCCTCTGGGGAATAGCCTGTCGTTATCAAGAGATCTCCGACTCGGGGTCGGAGCGCTGGATCAAGGGGCAGCCGACTCGGGGTCGGGCTGCGGAGCCGAGGATATCCGACTCGGGGTCGGATTGCTGGATCAAAGGGCAGCCGACTCGGGGTCGGGCTGCGGAGCCGAGGACGTCCGACTCGGGGTCGGAGCGCTGGATCAAAGGGCAGCCGACTCGGGGTCGGGCTGCGGAGCCGAGGATGTCCGACTCGGGGTCGGATTGCTGGATCAAAGGGCAGCCGTAGTCTTCCTGGGCGCGCGTGCCGGTCACGTGGGGCATGGCGGCTTAGTTCCCCCGTAACAGTAGCCCCCCACTTCCGAGCCTGGAACCAGAAGGGGAACAGGTGAAGGGAGTGATGTTTCGGGATTGCCGCCGTTCCTCGGAGAGGCGCGCGCGCTTCGAGGTCCCCGCCCTTTTTATCGCGTATGGCGGTTATTGCTGACCTGGCAGTCTGAGGATTTCGGCGGACATCCTTCCTTAATGGTGTCGATTCGCCTTTGGGGCGCGAGCGACCCTTCGGCAGCCAGGCGTCCTCTGGCGTCATCGAGGCGTCACTTGCCTTTCCGCCTATTTAATCGGGGGCCTTTCCCCGTCCGTCTTCTTCTTTACAGATATTTTCAAGTTTCCCCTTTGCGCAGCTGTTGCTGCCGTCGGACTGTTCACTTGTTTCTCCTTTGGCGCTCTCGGAGCCGTTCTTACCTCTTTTCCGGTGAGTTTTCCCCATTCTTCTACTTAGGGCTCTCCATACTTTCCCCTCTTATACTAGTGTACTCCAGTCGCTCCGGTCTTTCCCCCCTTCCTGTCCCCGTCCTGACCGTAGGTTTATTGGCCATTAGGAATGGGCGAAGTGAGAGCAGACCAAATTAAGTCGGAGCTGGTCGCCACAGATTTAGACAGACTCGTGGCTCGGTACCACCTTCCCGAGGCCTGCAACGCCACGCTCCCGGGGCCTGAGGAGAGGATGTCCCATCCTCCTCCAGGGAAGATCGCCATCAATGAGGGCATTCTCCAGGCCGGGTTCCGCTTTCCCCCTTCGGACTTGGTCATGCAGGTGCTACGGGGTTTAAGAGTGGCACCGACGCAACTGGTGCCGAACTCGTGGCGGGCCCTGACGGTCTTCCAGGTTCTCTGCCGTATGCACGAGATCCCCGCCACCCTGAATGTTTTTTGGGAGTTCTACAGCCTGAGCGGCCACCCCCAGGACAAAGGGTGGTGGTGCTTCGCAGCGCGGCGAGGATGCGGCCTTGTCAAGGAGGCTCCTACCTCCATTCACAAATGGAAGGAGCGCTTCTTTTTTGTTGATGCAGATCCCTCTTGGGAAATCAGGGCGACCTGGGAGACCCCGATGAAGTCTCCGATCGGCCTATCGAGACTGTCAAGGGAGGAGTCCGATGGCTTGGCCGCCTTGAAGGGGTTGGTTGCCGAGGGCCAGCTCCCCCCGGTGGCCCGCCTTATTTCCGAGGATACTTTGGTGAATGTCGGTCTGAGCTCGGTCCCCACCGACCGTGAGTCCGCCACCGATTCTTTCTTGACTTTTTCCCTTCTTTCGTCCCGTTCTTTCCTTTGGTTTCTCTGTCTCCGACTATCCCGTCCTTTTTGCAGAGATCGACGACGTCATGCGGTCGGTGAAGACAAAGGCTGTTGGTAGGGCGTCCCTGCTGGAAGCAGCCCAGAGGAGGAAACGAGCTCTTCCGAGCGGGGCCCCACCGGCGAAGAAGTCCCGTAAGGAGGTGCCTCCGACGCCGACCGACGAGTCCGGGCCCACCGATCAGGGAGACGTCGTGGGCACGGACCGGCAGCTGACGCTGTATCAGCCCTCCGGTGGTAAGATTGCCGCTACTCCGGAGGTATCATCCGAGCCTGCCCGAGACGGACGGGTCGGACGTGATCGGTCCCCGACCCGGCCTTCGACTCGGTCGGCTCCTGATGACTCGAGGAGGGACGCGCCAAGGCCCCGACCGAGCGGGACCCTATCAATTTCTGGGGTGACCCCCGCCCCGAGCGCGATCGGCCGGACTCTTCCCCAGGCGATGGATAGGGGTAAGGCTGCAGAACCACCGTCCGGCTCTGGGGAGAAATCGGGGTCTGCCTTCACTACCGATGGCGCCCGAAATCTCATCGAAACAGTGCTGCTGGAGAAGGACCGTCGGCGGGTCCGGGAGTTGGAGGTCTCTGACGTTGGGGCTGCCAGCTGTGTTTGTCTCATGTCGGTGAGTGTTCTTCTGGCCGCTTTTCACCATTTATTGGCTCTGTTGTTCTCCGCCTGACTCCCTTATTTTTTCTATTTCTTAGCTCGCCCAGTACATGATCCGTCTGGAGGAGTGCTACAAGGAACAGGCGGGGCTTCTGGCGAAGGCCGAGGACCGGCTGAAAGCAGTGGAAAAGGGAGGCCAGGCTGTGACAGGCAGGACGACCGGGGACTTCGAGGCGAGGCTCCGGGAGGCCGAAGAGCGGGCACTCGGCTTTGCTGCCCTCGAGAAGCAACTGTTGGAGGCTCAGGAGCAGCTCAAGGTTGCCTCGGGTCTCGAGGGCGAGGTCAAGAAGGCGGATGAGCGGGCCGAGAAGCAGTCCCGGAAGGCTGCCGACTACCGAGAGAGGTGGGAGAAGGCCCAGCGGTCAGCCGACAACGCCCGCAACCGAATCCGGTCTCTTGAAGCTAAGCTGGGCGAATTGGAGTCGGCCTTGGAGAAGTCCCGTGCGAGCGATCAGGAGCTTCATTCGCGCCTGACGGAGGCTGAGGCTGCTCGCATTGCTGCCGAAGCGAAGCACAAGGAGGCTCGGGCTGAGCTGCTGAGGGTCTCCACCGAGGCGGAAGGCCGGATTGTGGCGAAGGTCTTGGAGGCGAAAGCCCAGATTATGGAGCGGGCAGAGGCGGCGCTGGCCGAGAGGAGTGCGGAAATCGGGCGTCAGGCGGTAGAGGCTTATCGCCAGTCCGCCGAGTTCGCTCATGATATGTCGGAGGCAGTACAGACCTATCGTCAGTCCGACGAGTTTGTCCGTGACGCGTCGGACGCGGGGGCCGAAGCCTTTATCTTAGGCTTCGAGGAGGGCCTGGCAAGGGTGTCGGCTAAGTACCCCGAAGTTGACCTGAGCGAGATTTCCCTTCTCGACTCCTCTCCGGCGCCATTGCCTGCTGGTTCTCCTGCTGCTTCCCTACCTCCTGCGGACGAGCCCGACGTTCCCGACCCGGGAGTTCCTCCAAGCTGACCTCTTGTACCTTTCGTTGTCTTCTTTTTTTTTGTATACCGGGGTTTTGCCAAATTGTATGGGCCTCGGCCCTGAAACAATGAAAATTAATGCAAGTTGAATGTTTCTTCATCTCGCCTTCGTCCTTCTTTTTCTTTTAACTCTCGGTAGCGTCTTGCTGACTCCTGGCTCCCGAAATTCTTCCGGCGCTAGGCCAGGCATCCGAGGGTTAGGCCTCAGGAAACTCTTCCGGCGCTAAGCCAGGCATCCGAGGGTTGGGCCTCAGGAAATTCTTCCGGCGCTAAGCCAGGCATCCGAGGGTTAGGCCTCGGGAAATTCTTCCAGCGCTAAGCCAGGCATCCGAGGGTTAGGCCTCGGGAAATTCTTCCGGCGCTAAGCCAGGCATCCGAGGGTTAGGCCTCAGGAAATTCTTCCGGCGCCAAGCCAGGCATCCGAGGGTTAGGCCTCAGGAAATTCTTCCGGCGCTAAGCCAGGCATCCGAGGGTTAGGCCCCAGGAAATTCTTCCGGCGCTAAGCCAGGCATTCGAGGGTTAGGCCTCAGGAAATTCTTCCGGCGCTAAGCCAGGCATCCGAGGGTTAGGCCTCAGGAAATTCTTCCGGCGCTAAGCCAGGCATCCGAGGGTTAGGCCTCAGGAAACTCTTCCGGCGCTAAGCCAGGCATCCGAGGGTTAGGCCTCAGGAAATTCTTCCGGCGCTAAGCCAGGCATCCGAGGGTTAGGCCCCAGGAAATTCTTCCGGCGCTAAGCCAGGCATCCGAGGGTTAGGCCTCAGGAAATTCTTCCGGCGCTAAGCCAGGCATCCGAGGGTTAGGCCTCAGGAAATTCTTCCGGCGCTAAGCCAGGCATCCGAGGGTTAGGCCCCAGAAAATTCTTCCGGCGCTAAGCCAGGCATCCGAGGGTTAGGCCTCAGGAAATTCTTCCGGCGCTAAGCCAGGCATCCGAGGGTTAGGCCTCAGGAAATTCTTCCGGCGCCAAGCCAGGCATCCGAGGGTTAGGCCTCAGGAAATTCTTCCGGCGCTAAGCCAGGCATCCGAGGGTTAGGCCCCAGGAAATTCTTCCGGCGCTAAGCCAGGCATCCGAGGGTTAGGCCTCAGGAAATTCTTCCGGCGCTAAGCCAGGCATCCGAGGGTTAGGCCTCAGGAAATTCTTCCGGCGCTAAGCCAGGCATCCGAGGGTTAGGCCTCAGAAAATTCTTCCGGCGCTAAGCCAGGCATCCGAGGGTTAGGCCCCAGGAAATTCTTCCGGCGCTAAGCCAGGCATCCGAGGGTTAGGCCTCAGGAAATTCTTCCGGCGCTAAGCCAGGCATCCGAGGGTTAGGCCTCAGGAAACTCTTCCGGCGCTAAGCCAGGCATCCGAGGGTTAGGCCTCAGGAAACTCTTCCGGCGCTAAGCCAGGCATCCGAGGGTTAGGCCTCAGGAAATTCCACTCGTTGGTCGACCAAGGCTGGCGCATGCCGAGGCAACTGGTCGGGGCTTCAGGCTAGTCTGCTCCCGGGATGGTCATCGGGTTAGCCTGGCATCCGAGGGTTAGGCCCCAGGAAATTCTTCCGGCGTTAAGCCAGGCATCCGAGGGTTAGGCCTCAGGAAATTCCGCTCGTTGGTCGGCCAAGGCTGGCGCAAGCCGAGGCGACCAGTCGGGGCTTCAGGCTAGTCTGCTCCCGGGATGATCGTCGGGTTAGCCTGGCATCCGAGGGTTGTCAAGCCTCAGGAAATTCCACTCGTTGGTCGGCCAAGGCTGGCGCGAGCCGAGGCGACCGGTCGGGGCTTCAGGCTAGTCTGCTCCCGGGATGATCGTCGGGTTAGCCTGGCATCCGAGGGCCGAGCCTCGGGACATTCCGCTCATTGGTCGGCCAAGGCTGGCGCAAACCGAGGCGACCGGTCGGGGCTTCAGGCTAGTCTGCTCCCGGGATGATCATCGGGTTAGCCTGGCATCCGAGGGCCGAGCCTCGGGACATTCCGCTCGTTGGTCGGCCAAGGCTGGCGCAAGCCGAGGCGACCGGTCGGGGCTTCAGGCTAGTCTGCTCCCGGGATGATCATCGGGTTAGCCTGGCATCCGAGGGCCGAGCCTCGGGACATTCCACTCGTTGGTCGGCCAAGGCTGGCGCAAGCCGAGGCGACCGGTCGGGGCTTCAGGCTAGTCTGCTCCCGGGATGATCATCGGGTTAGCCTGGCATCCGAGGGCCGAGCCTCGGGAAATTCCGCTCGTTGGTCGGCCAAGGCTGGCGCAAGCCGAGGCGACCGGTCGGGGCTTCAGGCTAGTCTGCTCCCGGGATGATCGTCGGGTTAGCCTGGCATCCGAGGGTTGTCAAGCCTCAGGAAATTCCACTCGTTGGTCGGCCAAGGCTGGCGCGAGCCGAGGCGACCGGTCGGGGCTTCAGGCTAGTCTGCTCCCGGGATGATCGTCGGGTTAGCCTGGCATCCGAGGGCCGAGCCTCGGGACATTCCGCTCGTTGGTCGGCCAAGGCTGGCGCAAGCCGAGGCGACCGGTCGGGGCTTCAGGCTAGTCTGCTCCCGGGATGATCATCGGGTTAGTCTGCTCCCGGGATGATCATCGGGTTAGCCTGGCATCCGAGGGCCGAGCCTCGGGACATTCCACTCGTTGGTCGGCCAAGGCTGGCGCAAGCCGAGGCGACCGGTCGGGGCTTCAGGCTAGTCTGCTCCCGGGATGATCATCGGGTTAGCCTGGCATCCGAGGGCCGAGCCTCGGGACATTCCGCTCGTTGGTCGGCCAAGGCTGGCGCAAGCCGAGGCGACCGGTCGGGGCTTCAGGCTAGTCTGCTCCTGGGATGATCATCGGGTTAGCCTGGCACCCGAGGGCCGAGCCTCGGGACATTCCGCTCGTTGGTCGGCCAAGGCTGGCGCAAGCCGAGGCGACCGGTCGGGGCTTCAGGCTAGTCTGCTCCCGGGATGATCATCGGGCTAGCCAGGCATCCGAGGGCCGAGCCTCGGGAAATTCCGCTCGCTGGTCGTGCGCTTGTCGCTCGCTGCCCGACGGGGTTTCTCCGTGGCCAGCCGCGATCATGTTTCTCCTTTTCTCTAAGCGTTGCCTGGGGAAACACGAGAAGGGCATTAAACGCTAATTAATGCGTTACCTGGGAAATCGGATCGCCAGCTGCTGCTTGCGAGGAGTGTTAGTTGAGCGGCCGCGATACGCGGGTTCTTCGAGGAGGATACGGCCTGGGCGCGAGCGGAGATATGTGGATCTAGGGGTACATGACACCCGGATTGTCCTGCACAAAGAATGCGGTTTAAGGAGAATGACGCTTAGGAAATCGCGGGGAGATACACCTCGGGAGCCGGAACGGCTCCGGTTTCAATGCGCCTGCATTTATTGGAGCCACCCGCATCGGAACGACCAGGGGGCCGCAGTTTGGCTATAAATACAGGTGCAGGTACGATGGAGTTTGCCAAGCCGGAGCTGTTCAGGTTGCCATGGATCGCGGACCTCCTCCTTGGCATATGACTGAGAGACTCCTGTTGAAGGAAAGGGGAGGCGCTCCCCTTGCGACTTCAGCCAACTAGCCGTTTCATCTGGGATCAACAAGGAGGGTCTTCTCGGCGGAACTCCGCTCTAGGCGTTTCATCCGGGATCACATCTCCCCTCCTTGAAGTTCAGCCTCCCGATTGAGCTCTGCACCAGACGCTCAGTCCGGGACCGCGCCTCCATATGCTCTTCCCCCTCGAATTCCTTCTCTTTCCTACCACTGGGGAGGATGGAAATATCCTTTGGAGGCGGCGTTCCCCTGGGGGCAGCGGGAGCTTCTTCTGCGGCGGCTCCTCGTCTTTTTGGTGAGGTGCTGGATGGCGCCTCCGGTTAGAAGCACCCACTTCCGGTGGGATTGCAGCTGCTTTGGGTTGAGGGTTTGGGATCCTCGGTCCTCAGCTCCACGGATTCTCCACCTCTTCTTTGCTTTCTTTACTCCCTAATTCCCCTCTGGGAATTCCTTGTAATCACACGAGCACGCCATTGTAACCAGAAATTATTGAAATGAAAAGTGTTGCACCTTTTCAAATTGTCTTTCTGGCCTTGTTGTTCTACTGGTAATACATCCGCAGGTTAGCGGAATTCCAGCCCCTTGGAATTTCTCGGCCATCTAGGGCTTCCAACTGGTAGGAGCCAGGTCGGTTTACCCAACGAACTTTATACGGGCCTTCCCAATTCGGCGCTAGCTTCCCACCTTCCGTAGGTTGAGATGCCTTAGCTCGCCTCAGCACCAGATCTCCAATTCTGAAAAGCTTCGGTCAGACTTTGGAGTTGTAATATCGGGCCACCCTCCGCTGATACATTGCCATCCGAACCTGCGCCATTTCCCTTGCTTCTTCCAAGAGATCCAGGTTCCCTCGGATTGAGCTCTGCACCAGACGCTCAGTCCGGGATTGAGCTCTGCACCAGACGCTCAGTCCGGGACGCTCAGTCTGAACCCCCTTTACATCTTCATCACAAAAAGCGATTACATTTCCGACCCGCTGCCTCTTCGCGACGGCCACTCCTGATGCTTCCGCCGAGCCCCCTGCGTTCCTCACGGGCCGAGAGCAGCCCCCAGTGATGGTGTGGATCACTCCCGCAACGGGTCGATTCTGCTCCCGAGGCTCCTGAGGGGCCGGGTCGGCCGGACGCGGGTCTGCCGGGGGACGTCGGTCGTTTACATATCGACCGAGACGCCCTCGGCGAATGAGAGCCTCGATCTCGTCCCGAAGCTGGAAGCAGTCTTCGGTATCGTGGCCGTGGTCTCGGTGGTACTCACAGTACGCCCGAGAAGGCCTCCTCCCAGGGATCTTCTTCATCTGCCTCGGGACCGGGAGGTCCTCCCGCCCCTTGACCTCCATGAGGATCTGGGCCCGGGGGGCCAGGAGTGGGGTGTACCGGTTGAAGCGTCGGTGCGGAGAACGAGGGCGTGTGGCGCCGTGGTTCCTTGCTGGTGACGGGCTTCTGCGCCGGCGTTGAGGCGTCGGGCTCCTCCTCTGGGGTGCTTCTTTTTGCCTTTTCTTCCCGGGCTTTAGAGGGGCCTCGGCGGCCTCCTTGTTCCGGTGGGAGGCTGCCTCCTCGGCGTCTGCATACTGGTTTGCCCGAGATAACAGCTCCGGGAAGCTCCGCGGCAGGCGTTTGTCCAGGGAGAAGGTGAGTCTGCCCTTCCGGAAGCCACGCTTCAGGGCTGAGAGAGCCACTTCCTGGCTCAGGTTCCGGACCTCCAGTGTAGCCTTGTTGAAGCGGGTGAGATAATCCCGCAGGCTTTCTCCCTCGTTTTGCCGGACATCAAAGAGGGAGTCGGAGACTAGTCGCCGCCTGCTACTGACGGCGAAATGGCTGATGAAGAAGCGGGTGAACTGGTCGAAGGACTGGATGGAGTTAGCCTCCAGGCCGGCGAACCATGCCCTTGCCGGGCCACGGAGGGTCGCCGGGAAGGCCTTGCAGAGGAGCGGATCCGATGCTCCATGGAGGAGCATAAGAGTCCTGAAACTCTCCACGTGGTCCCGCGGGTCCGCCGCCCCGTCGTAGGGTTCGATCGCCGGCATTTTGAACCCCGGCGGGTTCGGGGTCCGCAGGATCCTCGAGGCAAGCGCCGGCTGGGAGGAGATCTCCAAGTCAGCGAAGGGATCTTTGGAGTGGCCCTTCAGGACCTGGAGTTGTCTGTGGAGATCGTCCACCCGCCGGTCCAGGGAGCGCGACCGGTGGGTGGGGGACAAGGAGCGGCGCGAGGGGGACCGACTGGAGTGCGGGCCCCTCGAGGACTGGGGTGTCTAAGAACGCGCCCGGGTCCGCCTCTCGTACCCCGCACAGCTCCGATGAGAAGGTCCTGGCAGAATGGACCGCACTCGAGAATCCTCCTCGCGCCGGCGCTCCTCTCCATGGGAGAGGAAGGAGCGCGGGTTGTGAGGAAGAGAAGAGTGCTCGGGGGGCAGCGGCTCCTGAGCCCGTTGCGGCACCCGAGAGATCACACCCTGCAGATTCTGCACTGCCTCCGCGAGGGTGCGAACCTGCTGGGCTAGCTGGTCGAACTGAGCAGCTTCGACCGTCTGAATGGGAGGAGGGGCGGTGGAGTGCTGCTGAGAGTGCGTTGGGGACGCAGCAGCCTCCCGGCCGGAGGCGCGAGAGGCTCCGCGACCGGAAGCATTGGAAGCTCCACGACCACCTCGCCGTGCCATTACGATCGTTCTAAGATTCGGCCCTTCCTCTAGCGCCAACTGTTGCTGGTGGTCCAAACCGAGAACGATTGGCACTGCGGTGTGAACGGGGTTCCGTCTGAGTTGTCTTGGTTGGTGTTGGTTGCGCTCCACCTTCCGCCAAGAAACCTGCAAACAAGCCTTGCACCACCACCAGGGTGGTGATGGCCCTCCGACGGTCAAGTCAGAGGAGATTGGAGGAGGAGGAGAGGTGATAATCGCAAGTAAGAGAGTGCTCTGGGAGATATTGCTCACCCCCCCTTTCTCCCCCCAGCCGCATATATACCTGGCTGGGGGGTCTCTCAAGGGGGTTCGTTATCGTGGGGCACGATGGTGTGGCCACTGACATGGCCGTTACAGGGCGTCGTGGAGCAGCACCGGGTACGGCCACGTCAGGGGATGTGGGGCTCCGCTTTGTACGGCTGATGCAGGAGATCGTGGAGCAGCATCGGATACAGCCGTTGCAGGGAGTAGTGGAGCAGGAGGCCGCGGCGTGCCTCTGGGGAATAGCCTGTCGTTATCAAGAGATCTCCGACTCGGGGTCGGAGCGCTGGATCAAGGGGCAGCCGACTCGGGGTCGGGCTGCGGAGCCGAGGATATCCGACTCGGGGTCGGATTGCTGGATCAAAGGGCAGCCGACTCGGGGTCGGGCTGCGGAGCCGAGGACGTCCGACTCGGGGTCGGAGCGCTGGATCAAAGGGCAGCCGACTCGGGGTCGGGCTGCGGAGCCGAGGATGTCCGACTCGGGGTCGGATTGCTGGATCAAAGGGCAGCCGTAGTCTTCCTGGGCGCGCGTGCCGGTCACGTGGGGCATGGCGGCTTAGTTCCCCCGTAACAGTAAGCAAATATTTTTTTAAATATATGATTGTATTTTGATATTAAAAATATTTATTGTGATGCATGTATACCTTGCTGAAAAACTATCATTAAGAAATTGAGTTCTATAAATATATATACCTCAATGATCATCTATATGTTTTTTCTCTCCTACATTCTTAAAGATTTCCATCTGAATATATATAAAGTGAATGATCTAAAAGATAGAAATATTTCAGTTCACACAAATGACTCTAAAAGAAAAAAAATGTAAATGCTTTTGAAAGAAATTGAGCTTCAATTGAATCATTTTCTGATTAATACTTTTATACATTTTCTCTAAGATTAGGAGAAAGCATAACTTGTTCTTAAAGGATTAGAAAGAGTGATTACTATAAATTCTGAATAATTCTAGATCACTCTACATTCTTGATATTACAGAATTTCAGTGTTATTCACGTTTATCACCAAAAATCTGAAATTCAACAATTAAAATGATTAAAGAAGAATGCATCTTTTGAGGGGGAGCTTTAGATATTCAGTATCCTATCCCAAAGATACTTTATTTTGATGCATACTTTGAATTTTATGGATTGATTTTGATGAACCTCCTTATATTGCAAGACATGCTTTAATTTTCTTGAGATGAGTTCTATAAAGGTTGTCTTATCTCAAACCTTGAGTCTTATGAAAATAAGCTGAAATATATTTTTGAGATTGACAATCCTATTGAACATTATCTTAGGATTCTAAACTCTTAAATGGAATGATCAATTGAGGGGGAGAAAGAAAATTTGAAAATTTCAGAAGGAGAGGTCTTATGGAACTTAATTACATAAATCTATAGGAGAGAGAAAAGAATACTAAATGTAAAGTGGTATTAAACTCTGTGCTTCATTTGAATATCTTTTGAAAGTTGGATTTTCATCTGTACTTAATTGGTAAATCACTTGTTTTGAAAACTAAGTGAAAAGGATTCCATTTGTCTTAGTATTGGAAATTTACTTTGGAATCTACTAATGAGCTCTTATTGGCTTGCACTTTAGCGTTTCAATCATGAGCCAATTCATTTTAATTGATTTTGATGCTATGATCTTTAAAGGAGTAAAAGAAAGTCTTTAAGAGAGCTTTAAAAGAACTTTCAAAGCCCTGAATTTTATGTATCCTACATTGCATAAATTCACATTTTGGTATCTATGCTCCAATACTTTTATATCATGAAAGAATTTTGAAGTCATTAAGAACTAAGGATTCAACATGATCTTATGTTTTTCGAGTAAATAAGTTTTGATCTTTATCTGCTCTTATACTATACTCTAAAAATTAATTAGATTGCTCTAATGTGGCTATATACTTAATATATTAAAAAAAAAGGGGTATTGGATTTTCATTCGTGCTTTCTTTGAATATTATTCTTGATACTCCTTGAAATAACTTGAAAAGGATTCCATCTACACTTGATTTCAAAACTATCTTTGGAATCTACATTTAGAGATCACTTCTGGCTTACATCCTAAATATCTCATTTCTAAAGCCAAACACATAGAGATAAGATATCATTTTATTAGGGATCATGTGCAAAATAGAAACATATGTATTGAGCATATATGCACTGAAAAACAATTAGACGACATATTCACAAAACCCTTGAGTGAAGATAGATTCTGCACGCTAAGGAGGAAATTAGGCATATGTGATCCTTTTTATTGCAGAAATATAAAAGGGAGCAAGTAGTCTCATGATACATTCATCCAATTTCTAAAAACCCATGAAACATTAGTCAAACTTGTTATCTATAGATTTCTTACTCATGTATCATTGTCCCAGAAAGAATTTATAAGGATTGGAAGCAAGGAAAATTTCTAGAAGCAAAAAAAAGAAGAGAAAAGAAAAAATTCTGCACTTGGGTCGACCCAACCCAGAATAGGGTCGACCCAACGTTGAGTCGACCCAAGAAATTTCTTGAGTCGACCCAACGTCGGGATCCCACTGTTAAAAGGGGGACCCGAGAGCTCTATTAGGGCACTGTTTGCCCTTGTCCTCTTCTGAAAACCCTATTCCCCACTCTCAAATCTTCTCCAATCATCTCCAAACAGTAGATTACTTCAAGATCTTGGAGAAATGGGACCCAAGAGAGTCGTAGCCAAGCGATCCGGGAGAGTCTCACGATCTTGTTTAAAGCCTAGGATATGTATTTTTTTCTCATATGTATCTTGCTTTTTCCTTATATCTTTAAATCTTGATTGAGGAACATTGTACTTATCTTTATTTTGGGCATTAATGTATGAAAATGTTCCTATTGTGATCAATGAAGTCTGAAGTTTGTTCTTAATTGCATCTTTTCCCATATATATGTTTTTGATGATAACAAAAAGGGGGAGAAGAGAAGGAAAGAGTATATAAAGGAGAAGAGAAGAAAAGAATATATAAAGGGGGAGAAGAAAAGATAGAATATTCACTTTAAGAAAAGAAAGAGTATTTCATTTGAGAAGTTAAGAAAGAGTATTAATTTTGGGAAAAGTAAAGATAGTGTTTAGAATATGTAAAGATAGTGTTTAAAGAAAGAGTATTAACTTTGTGAGAAAGAGTGAGTAAAGAAGTTATGAAACGAAAAGAGAAATAAATGGGCAAACAAATTGAAAATCATATAAGAAAGCTTATATATCTAAGGGGGAGCAATTTGTAACAATGAAAATCATCAGATCAAAAATTTCTATCATAATTCAGAATTTGGCACGCTCCTCTCTCACCCCGATACATAAGCTGAAACTCATATTTTATCTCAAATTTTTGAAGTTTCATTGCTAATGAATTATAAATGAAAGGGGGAGCCATTCAAAAAGTCAAATTGGCAAATTTTGAATAATATAGGGGGAGATTTCACTTATATATATGAAAAGCTGAAATTCAGAAATTCAATCCCTTTTATAAACTGATTTTAAAGACAAGTATCAATAGGCTTATACTCTTTATTTTGTAATCATCAAAAAGGGGGAGATTGAGGATGATAGTGTTATTTTGATGATTAACAAGCAATTATCTAGAGCATGCCATAAGTTAAATTGATACTTCATTTATAAGTTCATTACTCTCAGTACATTTGTTTAATTGAAAATATATATATGGTCTTGTTCATTTGGATGAATCTAACCTTGAGAATGCAGCAAAGTGTGGATTGAGTCGACCCATAGATTGATTGGGTCGACCCCGGCACATCTAGGAATCATCTGGCACACTCCTGCAAAAACAGCACAAATGAACAGTGAGTTGGGTCGACCCAAGGTAAGCATGAGTCGACCCAACCTCCAAAGAACCTCAAAACGCAAAGGAAAAATGCTCTCTGGATTCACTGAGAGGGTCGACCCACACAGTGGTTGAGTCGACCCAAGCTTGAGTCGACCCAAACTCTGAGAGGGTCGACCCAAAGGGCAAGACAGAAAGACAGACAGAAAACGGTTCTCTGGAATTACTGAGAGGGACGACCCAAGAAGAAGTTGAGTCGACCCAAGTGAACTTTGAGTCGACCCAAAGAATGGTTGGGTCGACCCATGGGAAGGAAGGCTGAAATTGAGGTTTCTGTGGTTACTGAGAGGGTCGACCCAAGAAATGGTTGAGTCGACCCAAGGCAAAGTTGGGTCGACCCAAGGACAGGTTGAGCCGACCCAAACACAGGCTGAACATAACGGCTAGTTGTGCAGAAATGCTTTTTGGACTCCCAACGGCTATAAACGGCTAGTTTCTTCAATCCAACGGTCAGAAAGGACTATTTGGAGGTTGGAAAAGTATTTAAGAGGGAGTATTCATCAGAGGAAGTAAGCCTTTGGGAAAATACATCAAGTGCATTCAAGAGAGAACCCTAGCAAGGCAAGCTTCATCCAAGTGCTTCATTCAAGAATCAAAAGAAAGGGGTTGAGCAGATTCAAAGAGGCATCAAGAGCTCTATCTTCCCCCATTGAAGAGTGAAGCTTCCTTGAAAAAGAAGAGCAAAGCGACTTCAAAGCGATAATTTCCTTCTAACTCTTCTTTATTGTTCATATTGTTTTATATGCTCATTTAGGAGTTTGAATCTTTCTTTTTGTTTGTCAAACTACTTGTTGTAAGGTTTGTTGGTAAGCCCGTAAAACCAACATTGTAGGTTGTTGGTAAGCCCGTAAAACCAACATTGTAGGTTGTTGGTAAGCCCATAAAACCAACGTAGGTTGTTGGTAAGCCCGTAAAACCAACGTAGGTTGTTGGTAACCCCGTAAAACCAACATAGGTTCTTGGTAAGCCCGTAAAACCAATTGTGAAGGTTCGTTGGTGAGCCCGTAAAACCAACATAGGTTCTTGGTGATCCCGGAAAACTAAATTGTAAAGGTTTTGGATTGTGAGCCCGGAAAACAATCCTACTGTAATCCGAGGGGTTATAGTAAAATTCCCAAGAGGACGCTTGGGGAGTGGACGTAGGTGCCTTGGGGTGCACCGAACCACTATATATCGCTGTGTTTGTGTTGTGCTTGTTCTTATGCTTATTCTTGCTTTATCTTTCATCTTTACTCTAGTTTAATTCATTCAAGTAATTTATGAAAGCATTCACCGCTCTTAACTAAGAAAGCATTTAAAGCACCAAAAAATTTAGAAAAACCCAATTCACCCCCCCCCCCTCTTGGATTGTCACCTTGGGCAACAAGAGTCGACTCTCGCTTCCTTTGGAGTCGACCTGCCAACCATCGGAGTCGACTCGCGTTCCTCAGGAGTCGACTCGGCTCTCAGGGTCCAAAATGACTTCTCTGTCTATCTGTCTGTAACTCCCTGGAGTCGACTCATACTACTCCGGAGTCGACTCGGCAAGCATCGGAGTCGACTCGCGCTCTTCAGGAGTCGACTCGCTGACAGGTTGTGAGTTGAGTCTTTCTGTTCGTCTGTCTGTTCTCAGTCGGAGTCGACTCGAAATGTTCCGGAGTCGACTCGAGCCTGTGCCAGTGCTTCTGATACGCTTGGAGTCGACTCGTAAAATCCCGGAGTCGACTCGAGTCTCAGACTTTGGTTCAAATTGACTTCTTAACTTATCCAAAATGTCTTGAACCAAATCTAGAGACACTTAACCACAAATTTACAAGATTTTCACTGAAACACTAGATTGAATTCATTAGTAAACAAAAGATATACTCAAATGCTTTGAGCTCATCAAAATCAAATAGGGTTATAATCAATCACTCCACAATAGCGCCATTATTATTGCAGTAGAGTATGATGGCATCTGATGGCATTACATCTAGCTCTGCAATGAATTTTTTGAACCAGAAGGCTTCCTTTGCAGCTTCAGAGGCGGCGATATACTCAGCTTCCATGGTAGAATCAGCAATGATCAGTTGTTTGGAACTCTTCCAATTTACCGTACCACCATTGCACAAGAACACATATCCAAATGTAGATTTTCTATCATCAATATCAGTCATAAAATCTGAATCTGTGTATCCTTCTACCTTTAACTCTGATGATCCTCCAAAAACCAAGAACAAATCTTTAGTTCTTCTTAAGTACTTAAGAATGTTCTTCACAGCTGTCCAGTGCTCTTCGCCTGGATTCGACTGATATCTGCTAGTGATACTCACAGCAAGGGCTATATCAGGTCGTGTACACAGCATGGCATACATGAGGTTCCCTATTGCAGAAGCATAAGGGATCCTGGTCATGCATTGAATCTCTTCAGATGTGTTGGGGCACATTTTCTTGGAGAGATGAATCCCATGCCTAAGGGGTAATAGACCCCTCTTGGAGTTTTCCATACTAAACCTCTTCAGTACCTCCTCTATGTACATCTTCTGTGATAGGCCAAGCAACCTCTTAGATCTATCTCTATAGACCTTAATCCCCAAAATGTAGGATGCTTCCCCAAGGTCTTTCATAGAGAACTCTTTTGATAACCAGACCTTGACCGAGGTTAGCATGGGAATATCATTTCCTATCAGGAGGATGTCATCCACGTATGGTACGAGGAACACGACAGCACTCCCACTAATCTTTTTGTAAACACACGGTTCCTCTTCGTTCTTGATGAAATCAAACGATTTGATCGCATCATTGAAACGAGTGTTCCAACTCCGAGATGCTTGCTTTAGTCCATAGATGGACCTTTGCAGCTTGCAGACCTTGTGATCACCAGACTTGGTTGGAATACATGGAGTCTATCTCTGACTTCATGGCTTCCAACCATTTCTCGGAATCGATATCTGATATTGCCTCGTTGTAGGTATTAGGATCCTGTACATGTTCCCTATCTCCCATGAGGAACATTTTCTCGGTGTCCTCTACTAGTATACCTAAGTATCTATCGGGAGGATGGGAGACCCTACTAGATCTACGAGATGGAGGAGGTACAACATGTACTGGCTCTGTATGAATAGGTTCTATAGGATCCAAGACTCGTTGCTTTTCAGAGACTCTCTCTTCAAGCTCAATTTTCCTCCCACTGCCTCTATCAAGGATAAACTATTTTTCCAAGAAGACGGCATGTCGACTCACAAACACATTGTGATCCTCTGAGACCTAAAAATTGTATCCTAATGACTCTTTAGGATATCCTATGAAACGAGCACTTATGGTCCTAGGCTCTAACTTGTCCGCCTGTTGTCGCTTGACGTGGGCCGGACATCCCCAAATCTTGAGATGACCAAGACTTGGCTTTTTACCATGCCATATCTCATACAGTGTGGTAGGAACGAATTTAGATGGAACTCTATTCAATAAGTAAATTGCGGATAATAAAGCATCTCCCCAAGGAAACATAGGTAGATCAGTGAAGCTCATCATGGATCGGACCATATCCAATAGAGTCTAATTCCTCCTTTCTGACACCCCATTGAGTTAAGGTGTACCTGGAGGCGTCCATTGTGAGACTATGCCATTCTCCTTGAGATAGTCCCGGAATTCCCTACTAAGGTATTCTCCTCCTCGATCTGATCGAAGAACCTTAAGGGTTTTTCCGGTCTATTTTTCTACTTCATTTCTGAACTCTTTGAACTTTTCAAAAGACTCAGATTTGTATCTCATAAGATACACATACCCATATCGTGAATAGTCATCGGTAAAGGTAATAAAGTACGAATAATGACCCCTGGCTGACACATCAAATGGGCCACACACATCAGTATGTACCAGGATAAGTATTTCAGTGGTCCTCTCCCCATATCCTACAAAAGGTAATCTAGCCATTTTTTCTTGAAGACAGGACTCACAAACTGGATATGACTTGGAAGTCAATGGGCCGAGAAGCCCATCTTTCTCCATTTTGTTCATTCTGTCCTCTCCAATATGGCCAAGCCTGAGGTGCCACAAATACTTCTAGTTTATCTCATCTCTGAATCTTTTAGATCCTATGGCACTCACAACTTGCTCAGACACATTCACAGACACATCAATATGCAAGTGATAGAGACTGTCAATCATGAAACCACGTGCAACTAATTTATTTCTGAAATAAATAGAACAGCAGTCCTTGTCAAATGTCATAATATGACCATCCTGTGCTAAACATGAAATAGAAATCAAATTTCTGCTAGCAGCAGGGACATAATAACAGTCTCTAAGCAATAAACTAAATCCAGACGGTAATCGCAGAGGACAGGTGCCCACAGCTACAGCAGCAACTCTTGCCCCGTTGCCGACCCGAAGGGTCACTGCACCTTCCGCTAGCCTCCTACTTTCCTTTAGACCCTGCATAGTAGTGCACAAATGAGCACTAGAACCAGAATCTATAACCCAACTAGAAGTAGAAGAAACCGTAAGATTAGTTTCAATTACGAGCAAGTTTAACATACCTTCAGAAGGTGTGTCTGCCTTTTTGTTCTTTAGGCTCTCGAGGTATGAAGGACAGTTCCTTTTCCAGTGGCCGTTGACGTTGCAGTGGAAACATTTTCCTTTATCATCAGCCTTTTTCTTATGAACTTCCTTCTTAGGCTTCTTGTCTTTCTTCTGCTTCTTTGCAGGCTTCTTTTTCTTCCAAGTAGATTTTCTCTTGGAACCAGAAGTTAACTCAGCAGCCAGAACAGAGCCCCTTGAACCTTTCAAGGCTCCCTCAGCAGTTACCAACATGTTCAACAATTCGGTCTTAGTGCAATCAATCTTATTCATGTGGTAGTTTACTATAAACTGCCCAAATGAATCAGGAAGGGATTGCAGGATCAGATCTATCTGCAGTTCCTTATGCATGGTCATACCGAGCTTCTCAAGCTCCTCGAGGTCCTTGATCATAGTCAAACAGTGATCGTGGACAGACTGCCCCTCGCGCATCTTTGCCTTGAAGAGCCTCTTGGACACTTCAAAGCATGTAGTGCGGCTCTGCTCACCATACAACTCTTGCAGGTGAGCCAGTATTTCCCTAGCAGTCTTCATGTTCTCATGCTGGCATTGAAGTTCATTAGTCATGGATGCCATGATGTAGCACTTGACCCTAATGTCGTCATCTGTCCACTTTTGATGCGTCTTACGCTGATCATCAGTAGGACGTGCTGGTAACCTGGGGACTTCGTTCTCGAGCACATACCCTAGTTTCTCACAATTCAGAATAATTTTCAGGTTTCTAAGCCAGTCTTTGTAGTTGGTTCCGGTCAGTCGGTTGGTCTCAAGAATACGGGTCAAAGAGTTTGAAGCTGACATTGTGATCTGTAGAGAGTAAAGATTCTAGTTAGACTTTGTACTTGAACTCTATTTGTTTTAGGATCTTTTAAAACAAATATGCTCCCACTATTTTCTCGAATCCCTCATACTCCCTTGATGGACAAACGAAAACCCTATGTGACTAGGATTTCTAGTGGGTACTGCGGTCCACCGATTTACATGCCACCTCACCTAACAGTTATTGGTGACATATAAATGGATGAGTGTACAACTTTTGTACAATGCTTTTCAAGCATATTGCAGTGATACTTAATCTCTAAGTGATGAAGACCTCACCTAACAGTTATTGGCCCCATTACTTAGTTAAGTCAGACCCACCATATAACCGCAGAAATAAAGTCGTCATTGGGTCCTCACCTAACAGTTATTGATGCCCAACCCCACCTTTACCCCACAACATCTCATGTCTAATAGAGAGGTCCAGTCCTCCGATGTAACTTGCCCAATGTGTCCAGCCGAGACAAATCAACACCGGAAAGACCTTAGCAACTCTACTACGGTGGAAGACCTATGGACTTAATATTGCATAATCATGTCTTAGTGTTTGCAACTTGAGTTCTTCATAAGAGGTAATCGAACAATTGGCCAGGTAAGCAGGTGGAAGGCTCCCCTTACTCGGAGAGTAAGGTCCTAATTAAGTAACCACCTTTTAGGCTTGCCTAGACACCAATTAAATCAATTAATCTAATATGACTAATTCATGTTGGTTCACCCTTGACTGATTAGGGAGGTTTCGATTTAGGTCTCACTCGATCGTGTATTCACATCTCATGCAAATATAAATCTACCTGCATAAACATAAGAAGTAAACATCCAGGCATTTATCAAAAATAAAATTAAATGGTGATGATCATGGATCTAGGATGGGGTCATTTTACAAGCACATGCACGTCAATTAGTTTGATCGTCTTCAACTCTTGACTCGATCTTGATCCTCTAGGTCCAATTGTGATCAACTCCTTGATGCATCTTCAATCAACCCTTGATCTCGATCCGCGCATGTTGAGCTTGTTGATGTACATATCGATCAACCATCGACGTGCAACATACATCACAGATTACATTCCAGATTGCTTTAAAAATTAAATTAAATAAAAATAAAAATAAAATTACAACCCTTTTTCATGAGACACGCAGGTCTCTAATACATGAATTTAAGATGCATGCAGGCATCTGAAAATTAAAATTACATACATCACAGAACATCGCAGAACATTTCAGCACATTCAAAGGGTCCATCCATGATCATCACCATACGCATCATATGCATAAAAATTATTTTTAGATCTGTAATTTAATTGATTATTTCATCTCATGACTTGCTGATTATGCAAGATTTGATTCTAAATATTTGTAATCGCATTATCAAAGCATTAGAATTATTAATCTAAGCATCCATTCATTAGTATGCAAAAAAATAAGCAAGCTGAAAATTCTGCATACATAAATTTCAGCAAACATAATCCCTTAAATTTCAGATCTAAAATGCCTTGAAAAATTTAATTCTAATCTTAATCTACATAACCATGGCTCTGATACCACTGTTACCATCCCTCATATGCCATGAAAATTTCGAAATAATTTTCAGATTGCAGCGGAAAACATATGCGGGATCCGTTCATCGTATGAACGTGTTTTAAAACCTTTCGTTTGTAGATATATTAGAATTAAATTATTTTAAACCATTTTAAAATCATTAAGAAGATCAGATCTTCACCTTGTGCGGGTAGATGGTTTCCGCAAATCTGATTCACGTGGTATTCGATGAGGGTTCAGTGGAAGCCGCACACGCGTCCGGCCTCTACAGGTATCCACACGAAGTATTGAGTCAATCGAAGCCTTTGGATCTTCCCGGGATGCTAGCTCCCTTGCAGAGAAGGCTATTGATGGCTGAAGTCCTCTCTTTTGAATCAACCTTTGATTGCCTTGAGAGGAGGAAGAAGAAGGAAAGATCTAGGAAGAGGAAACAAGGCTCTTTGCAGCCTTTTCTTTTTCTCCTGCGCTGGACCCAAAGAAGAGGAAGAAGAAGGCCACACCACCCTTTCTTTTTCTCCCTTTTCTCTTGCGGCTGAAAGGAGGAAGAAGATGGGAGGTTGCTGCCGTGAACCCTCAGAAAAAATATTAGAGGAAGGGCCAAAACACCTCCTCCTTTTAATTTCCCATGAGATAAGGATGAGCTCTTATTTTTTAGGAGCTCACCCTTATCTTTTTTATTCGGCAGCAAGGAGGGGCTTACGCCCCTCCTTTTTCTTCCATGCAATTCCCTAGGGGAGGGGCCCACCCTCATATCCCATTTTATTAGCCATTTAATCAAATTAAGTGGCAAGATGGTTTGGGTTCATTTCATGAGTCCAATCCTATTCAAAATAGGATTTTTATGAACCCATTTCAATTTCCTCCTTATCCTAATCTAATTAGGATTTAATTGAACCATGACTCTATTGAACTCTTCAATCCTAATCCAATTAGGATTCATGAAATTAATTAGATTAAATTTAAAATTAATTAGGACTTAAGAAAATCCTAATCTAATCAGGACTTGTTCAAATTTCAGCCCTAAGACAATTAGGACTTTAGAAATCCTATTCCAAGTAGGACTCTAATTTAATTTGAAATACTAATCCAATTAGGACTTCATGAATCCCACTCCAAGTAGGACTCATGATCAAGTCCAATTAATTAAATCCAATTAATTAAAGTAAATTGTAATCCGATTGCAATTATTCCTTCTTCGAACCACTAATTCTTAGCGGATTTTCAATTTATCAATCTAATTGATCATTTGTGATTCCTAATCACATTCAACCATCGGATCGATCAATACCTCTAATGTGTGTGACCCCATAGGTTCTATTCTGACTGGTAGTGAGATATATTGCAATCTCTATCACAATATCATTGAAAACTCCTTTCAATGGGTTGAAACAATTTCAACTCAACTCACCAGGGATTATCGACTATCAAGATGATCCCTGTGAGTCTCACCATCCACCAGTGACACCTAGCAGTATGTAGTGGCCACCCAGCAGAATATAATGATGAACCTCTAGGTGCAGTTATCGTATGATACAGTCCTTCTATCGTGGATCCCTACAGACCGAGGTCATGGATAACTCATCAAACCCCGTCGTCTGTCATATGTCTAGATTTATTCGATTTGAGTTCGAGAGTGGAAAATTCTTTTTCCACTTTATATTACTACCTTGGCCAAGGTCTTAGAACTCAGTCTAATAAATCACATAGGATCACTCCTCTTTTATCAAGGTCGATAGATTCCATGTAAGTGCATACCCTACTCCTACAGTGAACCTACTGCAGCCAATCTACACAACGAGGATCCATATAACTAGAGACCATGTATATGTGCAGTCAAACTACAATAGCCTCACTGTGAATAGCCGAAGCATCGCAGGTCAAAGGATCAGTCACACTACTGCAACATCAAGCAAGTCACTGAAGAGTGGATAGACATCTAAGTGACTTCTTGTCTTGGTCACGCTCAGTACCCTTGTTCTTTAACAAGCACCTGCACTATCACTTCAGTGTTCCTACACTGTGAACTCGAGTCTCTTCCATCCATAAGGAAAGCGATCGGTGCACTGATCGGATCGATCACCGTCCTCGTGATAATCCATTGATCAGGAGCATTTAGAAATTAATCACCAATGATACATGGCTCAAATTCTCAACTCTTGAAAATATGTATCATCATCTTATTAATTTCTTGGACGATTCATAGACACATAAACAATATGAATGAAAAGATGCCCATTTATTATTCAATAATAATAAAATCAAGTACAAATTTATGTTCCAGAATTAATAATGTGTCTGCCAGATTGGCTTCTAGGGCATACATCTAACAGGAACTTCCCCTTTAAGTTGGTTGAAAGAAAGATCTCTGGCCACTTGAAGCATTCAAGTCTTCAAGATTTGAGTCGCCGGAGAATTCAAAATTTAAGTAGCTCAAAAATGACAAAAAGTTCAAGTCTTCAAGAGATTATGGGATTGGCTTTGATCCAGGAGGATCCTTAGATCGATGTGAATTACTTTGGCCATTTGAATAGGGCTAGACAGAGTCCAGGAGCAAAATCCGTTTCATCGGGAAGCCGAATCGCATGACAAAATTTTGGAAGTCATAACTTAGTCATACGATGTTCGATTGAGATGATATTTTTTTTAAAAAAAATCAGATAGTTTTTCGAGATCTATGACGTGACGCCTCGCCCTCTAGAAGGTGGCGCCTCTAGCGATCGAGCCTAAATTTCATTGTTTGGGGCCTAAAATAGGCTGGTCAAACCAAAAGTTTTCGTTTCAAGTAATTTTTTATTTTTTTAAAAAAATTTAGATAAAACTTTAACTAGGTGTAGCTCTCTATCTGAGCAGAGTCAAGAGGAACGATAGAAAGTAGAGTTAATGTTGAGATCTACCTCTTCAAGAATTTTAGTTTTCTAGTAAGGAAAAGGGCAGACCGCTTATCATAAAACAGAAGATCGATATCTACTAGTGATGTACATTTTAGGAAAGAGAGTTATTAGTTATTAGGAAGAGAAATGAGACTTAAATTGTATAAGAACGGAACTTACCATTATAAATAGAAGCTATGTATCTCGTTATTTTAATCATCAACAAAAAAAGAGGACTTAAGTCCTACTTTCACAATGCTTCTATCTTCTTCTAATTATCTATTGAGAGATTCGAGTTGAGCGAGTTGAAGAAAATCTTTTTTCTCTCCAATTGGATCAGGCTCAGAAAGGTAACTGTGTGAGAGATCCTATGCTTGAAGGTCCTTCATGTTGCTCAAAGGTGAAAGAATGGTCCGTGTCAGGTGATTTGATGATAGAAAATAATCCTATGGGCCCTTTATGTCACTGAGAGATGGTGGAATGCTTCCATTGAAAAAGTTATTGTTCATAAATAGGGGTTCAAGGACTTCACATTTGCCAATTGTGTTTGGTATTTTACCAGACAACCTGTTCCCAGAGACGGCAAATATTTTGAGATTTGTCGAGTTGCGGACTTCTTCTGGCAGTGGCCCAGCCAATGAAGACTGACGATTTCTTTAGGTATGTTACCACTGAGATTATTTTTAAAATGGTATCAACTACTTCCAGCTGCTAGAGTTTCCGAGGCTTGGGTGTGGGTCCTCGTAGGCCATCGCCATATAGCTCGCGATCGATCAGCTGAGTTAGGTTGCCAAGGGAGGATGGAATAAAACCTGTAAATCTGTTGTTGTATAAGCCTAAAAGGCGTAACCGCCTAAGCTTTCCAACACCTTCTGAAATGGTGCCCGTTTGGAGATTTTCGAACATTCCTAGCACCTTCAGATTGAACAGGTTTTCCATCCCGAAAGCAATACTCCATGATATTTGGTTAGAACCCCCTAGCAAGTTGTCACCCAGACCTAATATTTTTAAATAACTGCAATTTTTCAGATTGGATAGATATTTCAATCTTCCAAGATCAGTAGGCATAAACCTGATAAAATTGTTGTCCGGGAGATCGATGCTCAAAAGTCTCGAGGCATTGAATAGTGAAGTTGGAATTGGTCCTCTCTGGTTTGAACCAAGTAAAAGGTACTGGAGATCTGGAAGTCTGATGCTAATAGCCTAATACCGGATAGGCTTCCTTGCTGCTGGTTTACTCCAGCAGCCAAAACATGCAAGGATGAGAGATTGTAGTGGGACGCAGGGATGATACCTGAGAGCATATTTTCGTGCAAAGCTAAGAATTCTAGACGTGCAAGACGGCCAAGTTCTTCTGCATGGATGCCTCCCTCCAGATTATTCGTCCGTACAGACAGCATCGACAGATATAAAAGATTACCAAGCCAGTGTGGGATGACTCCTTTGATGTTGTTATCGGAGATATTTAAGCTTGGATATCTTGCTGATCTCATCAGATATCCTCCCCACTAGCTGGTTGCGGCCTAGGCTGAGGACCTGAAGGTCTAAGCAGTCAGTCACAGGTTCGCAGTGATCACTTTTCAAATGAACTGGAGCTCAAACTAGGATAGTGCAGTCGGCGCAAGCAACGGATCTCTGGCGGGATCTCTGTGAGAATAGGCCTAAATAGGCTGAAGCCGGCAACCCAGTCGACTTCAGCCTAGGCCCAAAACAGAGCAGGGGAGCATCCGCTCCTTCTTTCTCAGAGCGGTGAACGCTCCGACTCCGCGGGGAGTTAAGAACAGCCGCCGGCCGTCCCATAATGCCGTTGCCCACGATCGTTGTGGGCAATGCAACCGCCATAACCGTCCAGGAGCCTATAAAACCCCCCATTCCTCTGAGATCACCACCCGAGAACCTTCTCCTCCCTCTTCCTCCAACTCCTCTCTCCTTCTTCTCCTTCTCTAGTGGCCGGCGTGCCACCTCGGCCAAGCACCACCACCCGAGACCTCTCTCTCCCCTGCTCCTCTGTTCCGAGATCCATTTTTTCTCTTTGCCAGAAGCGCCGCCGTCCCTATCCCAAGATTGCCGGATTGACCACCCATGGCTGAGATCCGCCGCCTCCGTTGATCGCCGGTAAGCTTCCTTCCCTTTGCTCTTTGATTTCTAGCCGAACCAAACTGCTCTTCTTCCTCTATTCCGGCCCCAAACCGAGACTGCGCTCGGTCTCTTCCTTCCCACCAGCCACCGCAGCGGCCGTAGGCCGCCACTGCGGTCAGGTGGCCGTCGATCTCCAGCCACCCAGGCCCGGCCGCCACTGAGGCTCTTCCCTCTTCTTTTTTTTCCTTCTTTCCTGTTCTGAGCTTAACGGGATGAAAAAAACCATTTTGTGTCGTGAACGGTCATTTGGGCCCTGTTCAAATCTGGGCCAGTTCGGTGACTTTGGGCATGTTGGGCCATGCACATTATGGGCTTGTGCCCTTTGTGGGCCGAGTTTGGGCCTGTTGGCGAGTGTCTATTGCTCGCCGATTTCGGGCCCCATTAGGCCGTGTCCATTATGGGTCGAGTTTTGACTATTCACCTTGGGTCTGTTCATCAATTACAAGGCCGTGTCCAATAGTATTTTTGATTTTACTTAGCTCTAAAATTAATAAAGAAGTTAATTATATTTAATGATATTTAAACAGGTGAACGTGATCCGCCTGCCTGAAGTAGGATTTAAAGCGAGAAGAGGTAAGTAACCTAATATTTCAAAGTGTGTTTTTTAAGTTATTTGATAAAATAATTATTAATTTTGATATATATTTTATACTTAGTTAAAAGGGTCAAGCATGTTATTATTATGATAGTAATTATTTTAAATTATATTTTGTGTTATATTATGAAATTTAGAAAATATGACTGGGCAACTTATGGAAACTGTTTATATATATATATATATATATATATATATATATATATATATATATATATATATATATATAGTCGACTTGTATCCGTGAGAAACTAGTTTCGACACTGCACCACCGGTGAATATAATAGTGGTATTTGGACACCATTACCACCGGTGGTTAATAATAGTAGATTTTTACACCATTGTCACCGATGGTTAATAATAGTGGATTTGGCACTTTGTGAAACCCATGTCACTGGGTTACGTGGTCGTAGCCTATTTTTTTCTTATAAAATAAAAGAATGTATTAGATAGATTTCTCAAAAGAAAAGAAAATGAATTGGACAATTGAACTTGGTAACTCAAGCAAGTTTAATCCATTTTGGCTCAAATATATATATATGAAACATTGGTAGTATATTATATAATATATGAAACATTTGAGCATAACATGAAGATGAAATTGATCCAAAAAAACTCGGTTGATTCACCAAAAAACCCCTGATCTATTAAACTCTAAAGTTGCTCAAATATTATCTACTTTAATTCTCAAAAATTTTAGATCAATCGGATCTAACATACCTCAGTTTTTATTTAAATTAACGAGTTGAAATTCTGGTCCGTGGACTGAGGAAGGGTAATGCCAATAAACCTATAATTTTACATGTAAATGCCATATTACAAGTCTTCTCTCTTAGATTTGCATTGTAAGCAGGGGCGGCCCAATGCATTTGGAGGCCTAAGGTGAACTCGCTAAGAGAGGCCTTTTTTTTTTAAATGATAAAATATTTTAATAAGTGCAAAATGCTTTAAAAATTTATTTAAAATAATGAAGTACTTTTCAGAATTTAAACAAATGAAGAGTAAGGAGAAAAACACAAATAGCCCATATATACAACTAAATATGGTCTTACAAGCCAAAACTCCAAAGCCAACCTAGGTTTTGGATTGGCTCCAAGCAAAACCAAGAAGTTCAACTTTTCAGATTTAGAGCCCTGGATGGAACTTAAAACTGTGTTTATAAATATATTGCAAACCAGACTAAGTATGTTTATTACTAAGTAGTTCTTTATAATGGATGTTTATTAGGAAGCTTCACCAGAAAAAGAAACAAACATGCACTGGGTGATAACTAAAAGCAATAACAAAAGTAACATCGGCACAGCAGGAAATAAGCAAAGAAAACTGTATCTTAATCTGAATATGTGAATGGTACAAAGGAAATGATACATGCTGCATTTAACCTATTAATGATACTGATACTTCCAAAACAGTAGGACGAAACAATGAATTATGCACACAACCAATATGTTCAACAACAATGTCACAATTACGTGATTTCCTTGTTCAACCAAAACATAGGTTAGAATTAAGCCAATGACTTTACCTGAATATTATTGCATTGGACTCCAAAGCCTTTTTCCAATCAACATAGATTGGCAATGTTAAGAGATAGTCATTGTTCAATGCATATATCAACAGCAAATCTTGTGCTGATAGTTCTTCAAATTGAGCATCACATAGAAGTTTCATAAAAGACCGTTGGAATTGAGTTGCAACAGCTACAACTCTGCATGTGAAAACCAATTATGAGTTAGGCAAAAACAACAAGCAAACACTAGATGGAGAATGATATGTATTTTACTTTGTAGAGAACTTCAAATCAGGAACAAAAAAATAATACAAGAATCCTATCTAAACGCATTGGACCCTGAAATGCATTGGACCAATGCTATATTGTCTATGAACAAATCACTGCAGCAAATTAACAAACATCTGATGCGCCAACAGTAGATTGCTATATAACAATTCCAAGAGCATGGACCAGCAACAAAAAGCAAGAGATGCAGCCGATCTAACCCATACAGAGAGACCAGAGAGGGAAAGGGAAGTAAAGAAGAAAACAGATAAAAGAAATCAGATAGAACGGCAGGAGAGAAAAGAGAATCAGGGTTTTCTTTTTTATATCTTGCACTTGATCACAGGAAATCAGAAAAAAGAGAAATCAAGACTTACAGGTTACAGCTCTACAAGTTGGGCAGCGACGATAAAATTGGAAGCTTCCCGTAATCCCGTTGGAACTTGGATGCTCCCGGGCCCGGCTTAGAGTTAGTGGCTGGCTAGCTGTGGAGAGATCGAGAGGAGCCGAATGCCTTCTTGTCGTCGGGTTCTTGCCTTCTTGGAGCCGGAGGACGGTCGACCGTGGACCACTGACGAGATCGAGAGGAGCCGACTGCCGAGGAGGATGAGACTTTAGAGCGGAGCCATGGAGGCCAGAGCCTGGAGGTCGGAGGAGCCGAGGAGAGCTGGAGAGGAGATCCGGACTTCGGAGCAGGGGCAGCCCAAGAACTGAAGATTTGAGAAGCCTCAAGCCGTCGACGGTGTCACCATCGAGCCGAGAAGGGAAGGGTCGAGCCACAGAAGAACTGAAGAACTGAAGAAGGCAAGAAGCACTGGAGTCTGGGGGGAGAGGAGAACTGAAGAAGCCGAGAAGGTTCAGCAAAAAAAAAAGCACCGGGAGAGAAGGGGTGAGGGAATGTCCGTTGTTTATCATAGCCGTCGCCCACCTTACCTCACCTCAGCTACCTATAGCCCGTAGCCTATCTGTCATCGGGGACGCAGTGTAGCGGCGTAGCCAGGCGGTAGCCGGTAGCTTTCGGATGTGAAGCTGTGCAGCGTTAAATAGAAAAAAAAAACTGTGCAGTGGGTGGCAGAGCGGGGCCTTCCTTGGGCCAGGGGCCTTAGGCGACCGCCTCAGTCGCCTAAGGCTCGAGCCGGCCCTGATTGTAAGGGGCTATATCTCCGAATCTAATATATCAAAAACACCGTATAACATCTCTTGCCATGGCTCTGAGATTTGGATGTAATCATTTTTTACCAAGTTGTCAAGAGATTGAGTTTGATTCTTGTTGGAGTCAACAGAATAGATATTGAACAGAAAAGATGGAGATTAATTCCTTATCTCTCTTTTTTTTGTTAATAAAAAATAAAAAATTACTCTGATTGCTTAAAGTATAAACAAGGAAATACATGAAAGTTTAAGTCCTGAAACAATGGAACCTCTTTCTTAGAAGTTTCCTTTTCTTAAAATCTGCCCAACCTGTTGACGGAAGCGCCATTTTACAGGACCCAGCCCACGGTAATCGGCCGTAACTTCTCTTCTCCGCCGCCTGTTTCTTTCTCTCTGTCTCCCGTCAGAAGCCTCCACACAGAGCGATTCAAAATTCCCGGCGCGGTCCATTTTCTGGTTAATGGGGTTTTGATTCAAAACCTCCGGTGGGGTGCATATTCCTTCCAAGCGGTGAGTGGGCGAGAGAGATTTCCTTGTTCCGAGAAATCTAGGGTTTTGATTCCGATGGGAAAGGTGGAAACTGGCGGAGTCGGCGGTGGCAGTTGCCGGAGATGGCTCTGGGCTGCAGGGGCTCTGATCGCCGTCCTCCTCGCGGTGACAGTGAGCTTGAGAAACGTCCCTAAGATCTCTTTCTTTGGGATCACCGAGAAGCCCTTTGAATGCTCGGTAAATTTTTGATCGACTTTTATCTTCTTCCTCAATGCGTTTTAGTTTACGATCTTTGGTTAAAATTAAGAAGTGCTTATCTGATGGATGGTTGGGTTTGCTTGAAATTTTCTTTTCTTTTCGTCTTCTGTTTTTTTTTTCTTTTGATGTTATTGAGAACATATATTTTGTGCAGGATTCGAGGAAGTTCACAGGCATGGTGGAGGACTGTTCCTGTGACTATGAAACTGTTGACTCTCTTAACAAGGAAATGTTGCATCCGATACTTCAAGAACTCGTGACCACTCCATTCTTCCGATATTTTAAGGTAAATTGATCCTTTCTTTTTTAATCCAGCACCACATATGAATAAACACAGGATGATTATGTGCTTAAGTGTGATATACGTTTGGAATTTGTGGTTTGTTGTGTGTTTACGTGCGACATTTTGTCAAATTCACGATTTGGCTGCGATAATGTGTCAGCTGAAGCATTTTTATGCAATAATAGAGATCCATGATTAAGTGTATCAATCTTTGATCACGCTGAGCATTACATTATAATTTGTTCTGTACAATAAAGAAAAAAGCTATTACTCGGTTATGGTCCGGCCGATGTAAGGTCCTAGGAGGGACAACTGGTGACAGAGCTAAACTTTGTTATCACACTGTCATGATGTGACCTGGCTCATAGATTCTTGTACTTTTGGCTAGTTCAAAGAGTTCTGTTATGTAGGCTGGTTCCAAAGTCATTCTTCTTGTGAACTAATGAAAAAAGACATTTGGTGAAACTAATCAATTGGCAAGAACATTTCCTTTTCCATTTGCAACCAGTGACTGATTTCTCCTCTATTGGATCATCCGCATCTTATTTGTAATTGACTCCAAGGTTGACACCTCCAAGAGGTTCAACTTACTTTGTTAGTCAGTGTCAACCAAGTGAAGAAATAATATTGTTGTCTATTGATTCTATAAATCCCCACTAATTTGACTATTGAATCAATAACCCTTATTTCCAAATCCTTTTTCTCTACCTGAAAAAAAGAGTCAAATGTTACGGGAATGATCTTTACGCATCAATTCTTAAATATCCAGTTTGTCGCTATGTAACATCTAAGTAAACATTTTGATGTCCTCGGAATTCAAATTGAAATGTTTACGGTCCTGAAGGATTGAAAAGCGAAAACACTGCACCACTTAATCAAAATCAACAAGGTGTTACCTGGATGACTTTGGTATAGCCCCAGCTGTCTAGGATCTCTAGTTTGGATGATTCTGTTGATGAATAAATCCTTTGGGAATTGTAAAATGACCCATCAATGGGAGTTATTGCTATTTCAGGCTAGTTGACTTTAAAACTACCAAAGTAGGTGAGTTAGCATCAGAGGTTGGTGATGAGATATTCAATTCTAGCAGATGCCTTCGTTGCCAGGTCAGCATATCCTTAATCTTCTCTAGCATGCCTTCCTTTCTAGTGATATGATCCTTTAATCTCTTCCTGATGGCTTCTGAATGAGAATCCATGTCTTCAAGGTCTGCTTCCATTGTGTCTACACTTGTTTAATTCTAGCCACCTCAAAGTGCCATCTCATATGATGTAACCCCCATCGACATTAGGAATATCACAAAATTAACAGCAAAGAAATTTGACTGAGATCTGAATTTAGGTATGAATTCTTCACAATTTTGAAGCTTCCTTTTAGTTGCTCATACAAACAACCTCAGTTTTGATGTCAGATCTTGTTTAATTCTAGTCACCTTGAAGTGCCATCTCATATGATGTAACCCCAGTCGACATTAGGGATATGACAAAAGTAACAGCAAATAAATTTGACTGAGATCTGAATTTAGGTATGAATTCTTCACAATTTTGAAGCTTCTTTTTAGTTGCTGATACAAACAACCTCAGTTTTGATGTCAGATCTGATCATCAACAGCTATTCGTTGCTTAACAGCAGTGTTTAAGCAAAGAAATGAGAGAGAACAGGGCAGAGGTGACTGGTAGAGAGGAAAGCATGTAAGAAGAATTCACGAAGAAGATAGGGAAAAGAAAGAATCCCTACAGCCACTTTTATTCATAACAAAATCTAAATAATAATTCCAAAGACTGCATTAGGTCTCTATTTATAACAATAAAGCATGACCTGACATAAAATCGTCCACGCTACCCTAAATGCTTTTGGTTACTGTTCATACTGCAACAGTTCCATGGCTTGATAAGTCCCTTGATAATGCTCGAGATCTTTTAACCTCTGCCCTTTACTCAATAATATCAGTATACAACTTTAGACATCCCAAATCACATATAAAATGAAATAAAATGACATAATTAAGACTAGAACTAAATCTTCTAGCTTTCCAGATGATCTACACTCCTACAATGCATCATCAGAATACCAACTTGGCATAGTTCTATTAGTTTAATATTTCACACTTTTTGTGGCTTAGAAAGGTGGGAAAAGATGGTTACAAGGAAGTTGAGATAAGAAGATTACTCTGGCAAATTACGTAGGGAGAAAGGAGAAAAGAATGAAAAGTTTTTATAAGGGAAAAGGGAACTTAAATGCAGATATCTCATGCTTTGACAATGGGTCTGGTGGAAGGGTTGAGATTAAAAAAGAAGATACTGAAGGATTTAATGCAGTGAAATAGAGGCTTATAAGATGGGTTTGTCATTAAGAAGTTCCAAAGTATAATATAGGACTGAATGGGATTGTTAAATCTCACTTTAGGATAGCTTCTATGAATGCGAAAAGGATCTAATGCTGTTGAAGAAAAGCAAGCCTAGAGATCAGGAGAAACGCTCTACAGGGTGATCTTTGTATGGATATGTGCACAATGAAACTAAACAAGGCTGAATACAGAAAACTGTTTCTCCCCCTCCCCCGCCTCCTTTTTGGAAAGAAGATGCTAGGTAAAAAGGTAAAATAGTGAATAGAAAAGACAGAAACAAAGAAATATAGATGGCCTCCCTTTTCAAAGATTAGGAAGGACCAGTTTAGTGTAAAATTTGAATCCTTATATCTCATACCAAATCAGAAGCGAGGTGAGACTGAAGCTAAGCATGCTAAAACAATTAGTATTTGATTGGATGGTGTATTGCCCGGATCAAGGTTTTAAATACTAGTTGGATGGCAGAGCATCCCACCTCCCTGAATGTCAGGATGGGATAAGTCAAGAAATAGACTGGGAATGAGACATCCACTGCCTCGTGTGTTGGTATGTGGGTTGTCCCATTCCACCGGAAAAGTGGACAGCCCTGTCCAGCAAATATTTAAAACCTTGGCCCAGATTCTTCTCCCAACTCATCTGATCATTAATCTTTAATTTCTCACAAATGGTCCTTTGCTGATGCAACTGATAGTGATTTTGGTCACCTCATGGTTTTTATCTGCTCTGAGCCCTTATTGGCCATCGATCTTCTTATTCCTCTTCTTGGAAACTCTGGCATCAAGAGTTACCTTTGAAAAAAGTCCTGGCAAAGAGAGAAGCAGGTAAGTTTAGGCATAGGGCATTGCATGCATTTTCCAGAAACAAACTATAACTGAAGAGCCAAATTACCTCAAGAAACCAAAGTCCTCGCACCTTGCAAGATTAACAAACTTCACAGTGACTGTGAACAATAGAATAATCTAGTGAATATCTTGTCAGTTTAAGTTTGTCAGTAATGGTGCACAATAAAGCTATATGGAGCATTGCTAGGAATTACATGGAGACATCTTCTGGTTTTGCTCTACATTTCCCTACTTGCCTTCTCCTTCTTCTCTGAAGTTGTCCTCTATGCAAGTTCTTTGTATATTGTATCTGCCTCATTCTTGTGTCAAGATATTAGAACTTTTGGCCTGTTTTGAATGTGCACAAAATATTGTCCACTTAGGAAGTTGCATTTTTGTACTCTATGAGGTAAAACTCTCTCTCTCACTCACTTTATTCTCTGTTTGTTGGTGTGATAAAATAATTCTACATTGTCTTAGTTTTATATACTAAATATTGGAGATAAACTTATTTTTCCAGATGTATATACTTTAATGGTTGACTATCAAATCATAAATTCCTAATAATTTCAGGTGATTAAACAGTTACTCTGACCTGTGCTCAATAATAATTAGGTTACCATTTGTGTACGAAAAGAACTAACTTTTTTATTTGGTTGTGCTAAAACATATCAAGACTTAACAGAAAGCATGACATTAAGATCTTTTAGAAATATCCGAGTATTCTGCAGTTATGGCCTCCAATATCAACTTGTGACATCATTTAAAACGATCGAAATAGTTATGACCTGTCTGAAACATGATACTTGATTATTTTCTTTTTCTTATGTATGTATGTATGTATTGTTTTATAATGCTCTTTCCTTGTTATGCTGCTATGCTGCAACTGTAGCATGTTACCCCACTTGGAAATCTTATATATTTGCTTTTCATCTTTGAATAAAGTGTTGGATTTTTACTTTGATAGGTTAAATTGTGGTGTGACTGTCCATTCTGGCCTGATGATGGGATGTGCCAACTTCGAGATTGCACTGTTTGTGAGTGTCCAGAAAGTGAATTTCCAGCACCATTTAAGAAGCCTTCTGGTGGGCTTCCCACTGATGATATGATTTGTCAGGAGGGGAAACCACAGGCTGCTGTGGACAGGACACTTGATACTAGAGCATTCAGAGGGTGGATTGAAATTGACAATCCATGGACATATGATGATGAAACCGATAATGGTAATTTTGGTTTCTGATAACTTTTGTGTTTCCTTTTGTTTTAAATGTTGTTATTGCATATTTCTGAGTTTCTAAAGAGTAACTCATGGTTTGTTTTATTTTGCAGCCGAGATGACATATGTGAACCTACAACTAAACCCTGAACGCTACACTGGTTATACAGGTTCCTCAGCTAGGAGGATATGGGATGCTGTTTACAAAGAAAATTGTCCAAAATGTTAGTTCTATGCATATTATACATTCTTAGTTATCTAGATATTTTTTTTATGGTTCTTTTGGTTGTGGTCAAATGCTAGTTATTAATCAAGTTTTATGTTTTTTTAGTAGTTTAATTTTCAGTAGATTTTTTTCCCTTTTTGCTGTTTAGAAAGAAAACTTTCCAAAATGTTAGTTCTGTGTGAATTACATATTCTTAGTTGTCTAGGCATTTTTTATAACAGTGGTTTTGGTTGAGCTTGAAATGCTAGTTAATAATCAATTTTAATGCTTTTTTCCTAACAAGTTTAATTTTCAATAGATTTTTTCATTTTTTCCTTATCTGCCATTGATAAGTTCGTGGAGTCAGAGGTCATGTTACCACTTAAGACACAAATGATACTATTAGATAAACATTGGAACACATAAATGAGAAAACTCTCTTTCTCTGTGTGTGTGTGTGTCTCGCTCTCTTTTATGAAGCATCATATGAGAAAACTTGATTGTTTATAGGCATACTTATGCAAATACTGTTAATTATCTGACAGTTTTGAAATCAGTTGGTTTAGAAGCTCCAGAACATCATCATAACTATATCTGAAGAACATATTTAGTTTAAGTATTGTTAGGCAATATTCTAGTCATTGGGTGTGACATCTTAAACGCATCTTACTCTTCTTCTTTCATACTTTGACTTTTTTCTGAGTACTATATCTTCAAGGGCTCCAAAGATAGGTGAGGGTTCAAGGAGGATGGTGATTTAACCTCTCCCACTTATGTTGCAATAAAGATTGAAAGCAATGGACTTGAATTGATTGGACCTGCTAACAGACAAAAAGAGTAGAAATTTGTTGCTAAAGCTCTAAACAATGAATGTCATAATTAGTGTGAAGGATGTGGATGCTTGAATTTGATTACCACTTTAAGCTGATGTCTCTGAAAGTCTCCCAATCGGCATTTTTTTCTCCTTGGAAATCTAAGGATGGTTTGGGTCACTAAACTTCATTATCGTTGATTTTCTTCTTTTTTTCATATAAAAAAATGGCTTGTTGGCTAGGTAATTGTTTGTTATCCCAGCTGATCACCTTCTTCTGTTTCTTTATTTTATCATTGCTGCTTACTACAAGCAATAATATATTTTCTAGACATGGGATGTCCTGTTACATGTTTACCTTGGTTTACTGGGTCTGTCTTTACTTTGTAAGTCTAGCCTATGTAATGATGATATTTACCCCACTTCCCCTTATCCCCCTACCTCCCGTCACCCCCCTTACTTTTTACCTCTTTTTGTTCCTGCAACGATCAAACTCTTCTGTCCAGACTCTAAATGTCATCACTTATTATAAGTAAACTATAAATGATGTGTATCTATGAGTCAAAAGTATAAATTCTTTTATTCATGTATACTCTCTTAGTCTGCTTGCTTGCCGGGAATATGAAAGAAGTGAAATTAAATAGGTCTATATCTTAGTAGGGTAGGCATAACTATCTGCAGACCTATGAATACCAAGCCCGGTTATCATTTTCCTTACCTTTCCTTTAGTTTCTCATCATAGAATCTCAGGTCCATGCATATGTATGAACAATTATGCACAAGCAAACATATGCATAAGCTTAGATACACACAAAATCTGAAGCCCATTGTTCAGTGTGGTAGGTTGTGCGAATTGTGCTAATCGATGTGATATATACCCTTTTCTCTTCATGGCCTTAACTCTTCTACTCATATTTCCGGTCGTATAACATTATGAAATGTGAATGAAAATGTGTTGAATGACTAGTAGATAACTGTATTGGTCTGAGCTGTCATTTAGTTCTAAGCTTGGTCTTTTTCAGATCCTTCAGAAGAACTTTGCCAGGAGAAAAGAGTGTTATACAAGTTGATTTCAGGATTGCATTCCTCAATTTCAGTTCACATAGCTTCTGATTATCTCATTGATGAATCCAACAACTTGGTATCTTCCGCACACTTTGAAAAATTAATTTCAGAAATCTGTTTGTTTTAGAAAAATGCTGTTGTTAATGAGTCTCTGACATCCATTTTTCTCAACGGTTTCAGTGGGGCCAAAATCTTGAATTATTGTATGATCGCGTGTTAAGACATCCAGATCGTGTTAGAAATCTCTACTTTACATTTCTCTTTGTTCTGCGAGCAGTGACAAAGGTATTTTTTTTTAACCCTACAGATATTTCTAGATTTGATATTTCCATGTGATTAATGCCTTAATAAAGTTATATTCTAGGAAAGTAGGGTAGTTTTGTTCTCCCATTTTCTGTTTTCCATGTCACTCTCAATGCAAATGACATAATATTGAACATGTTGCTTACACATTTGGATATCTCACATATAAGTTCTGACAAATTCTATAACTTAACCATAAAAAATTTCACTTATAGCATGGAAAATGCCCGGTTCTTCTGAGACAACTTTCTGATATTTTTTTTCTTTTGCAGTCTTGTGTCCTAATGTCATATCAATGCCATGTTCAAGCATCGGGTATCGGTACCTAAGAAAGGTTCCATTATTCTAAATTATAGTCCTTGTGGGGTTCTAGTTCAAAGTGAGGAAAGAATATATTATTAACGGGTTTGGTTGGTGGAGCATCAAGATCAATGTCTCTTTCTTGAATTCATAGAGGTAGTTTCTGAAAGGATTATTTAGAGGGACAATGAATTTATGAGAGCCTGGGTTAGAAAGTATTTATTAAGATGTGTTTTTCTTGGTACTCAAGAGGAAGAAGAATGCAACAGGTGGTCTTGGTCTGGGTTTTGCAGTAAAATCTTAAATTTTTAATTGGACAGTCATAAATTTTTCTTGATTGCTAATATTAACCTCTAAAACTGCTCAAAGAGACTGAGTTTAAATTATTAGCTACTACAAAGATTTAACTCTTGATAATCTTCTTTTAAAGGGGTGCATTGTTGGACCTCCTTTTGACATTCAGGACAGATGCAATGTCCATCACCATTATTTTGGATGAGATTGTAGAATCTCTGGTTGTGGGTCCATAAATTAGGGAGATAAAGGGTTTTTCACAGACCCATTTTTATGTTAAGCTTCAGCTGGAAGATGGGTTTTACTATGAGTTAGATGTCTTGGCTTATGTTTCCTTAACTGCCTTGTGGTAAAAGAGTAAGAATGTTTTTGAGAAGAGGTAATGATGGTCTAACTATGTTAACTATTTTTTATTGGCACCAGTACATCTTCTCCTAGAAAGCTTTAAATTTTATCTTGATTTAGTTTCCTCCTTTATGGTTTAGGTTTAGTTGGCACTTGGGACTGCTTGATCCATTGGAACATCTGGATTCTGTAAATATCTAGCATCTATGTGAATGATTGTATCATTTGGATTCTTTCTTGTCTATGGATAATTGAATTTTTGAACTAATATGGAGTGCTTTGATATATGTAGAAGGAAAGAGGGGTAGAGGGAGACTAGAAATCGCATAGGATGAAGTAGTAAGGAAGAACTTGATATCTCTACATCTTTCAGAAAGTTGGCCCTAAGCAGAGCAGAATGGAGGAAAAGGACTCATGTAGCCGGCCCCAACTAGTTTGGGATTAAGGCTTAGTTGAGTTGGGTTTTTCTTGTACTGTTTATATAGTTATGAGAAGGAATTGCCATTCACAGAATTGATAATGATGATTAGATCAAATTATGGGCTGTTGACATGAAAAAGAGTAGCAGCAGCTTACAGCATTAGCAGTTGAGATTATATGCTTGTATAGTCAGGCTCGAGTGGAATGATAAGAATAGACACCCAGAATGCATAACATGGATTATTTGAGCAAGTTCACTGGGGACATCAAGTGGACAAAAATTGAGCAGTCGAGCTGTCGGTTCACTGAACGTGCAAGTGATGATCTGACGTGGATGACTTAGTGGAGTCTTGTGCTTAGACTAAAGAAATATATAGACAATTGAATTCGAGAAGGGAAGGCACAGGGAGAGGGAGAGTGGGAGGGGGGGGGGGGTGAGGAGGAGGAGAAGAAGGTATTACTCTATTGCTATATGAGATGGTTATTGAATTCTTATATTTTTTATATTATTATTTCATATTAGTCACATGAAAAGAAGCCGGATTCTTTTTCTTTATAAATTGCAGATACATGACAAAGTTCGTGTTTGTGCTGGAAGGCTGTGCATTTCTTTGCTACATGGTCCAATAATATGTTCTAATGCATGGTCCCTTTCTTAATTCAAGAAAGAAAAACTAGTTTAAATGCAAATCTGTAAACCCATCCTTTAACTCGATCTAATATCTTCGCTTGCATATGGAATTCTTCAATCATGCTCATCCACTCGGATCTATAGATTAGAAGTTTATACTCTTCCTCAATATGCATGTGTCATATGCTTATGTGCAGCTGCTTTTCTGTGGTCTGTACATGTACCTGCATATGCACATAAAAAAATATGCTTAGGTATAATCATTAAAAAGATCAATGCGGGCATCCAAAATAACAAACATCTACTTTTGGAAGGAAGGAGATGATTCAGTATTACATGCACATCCTAAATAGATGTGCAAACAAAAAGTTCTCTGTTTATCAATTCATATCTGCCCTTCTATGTGGGTGTTATGTATTCATCATATTTCTTTGTAAAACTGCATTTTCACATGCATGCACCTCAAGAAAATTTATTTTTATTAACGTAGTTCTTATGATGGATCTGCTTGTGCAACAGTTGGTTTGTGGTTCTGTTGGTTTCTGTATTTCGGTAACTCTTCTCCTTGGTGAGTTTTAGGCTGCAGATTACTTGGAACAGGCTGACTATGACACTGGCAACCCTGAGGAGGACCTGAAGACACAATCATTGGTAAGACAGCTACTCTATAATCAAAAGTTACAGTCTGCTTGTCCTCTACCATTCGATGAAGCCAGGCTTTGGCAAGGTGAAAATGGGCCAGAGCTGAAACAGCAGATTCAGAAGCAATTTAAAAACATCAGGTATATTTCACAAAGTTGACATGCTATATGAACCTACAGACCTAGAAATTAACCAATTTCATATGTTGTGCCTATTGCAGTGCCATTATGGACTGCGTTGGATGTGAAAAGTGCCGCTTGTGGGGCAAGCTTCAAGTCCTTGGTCTTGCTACATCGTTAAAGATCCTTTTTTCTGTTGATGGAAAAAACCGCATATATCAGCCTGTATGTTACTTTCTTCATTAACCTTTTACACTCAGCAAGAGCATATTAATATTACTTCTCCATTGAAATTAAACTAGGTTCAATATTGTCTTAAAAAGTGCTTCTGTGAATTAAAGGCAAAAGGGGACTTCTCTAAAAAAATAAGTGTTTGGTAACATTATCTAAAAAGTGCCTCCATTAGAAGAAAAGTCTAGAAAGCACTTTTAGGAGAAGCTAGAAAACCTTGCTTCTTCCTTCCCTTCTTTCTAAAGCAGAAGCAACAGTAAGCACACCCTGAATAGATAGTCCTGGCACCGTTTGGTCCTACCAGACAAGTAATAAATCGAATGAAATATCGACATCAGGAGTTTCATTTTTCATTATCATGTCATTACATGTGTATACATATTTGCATTCAATTAGTTACTATTACCTTTGAAATCCTCTGACTGGTACAGGCTAAAACTTTGCCTTCCTTCCCCTGAGAAATTAAACATTATGCTGATCTTATAACCTGTTGCACCATATAGACAATGCGTGGAGAAATCCCTTTCTCATTTTCCCATACTCCATTACAAGCTATTCCTTTTAAAGAATTTATTAAGGTCATCTATAGTTTAAGCTAGCCCTTGAGAACCATCTTCATGCTTTGACCATATGGTCTAAGATGTTGGTAAATTTTCATTAGGTGCTGAGGGGGCATTATGGGTTGTTGTGTGGGTTATCTTTCTTTGTACATCAATAATCATATTTTTCTCAACTCATTAAAAAGTATGTAGTATCTAGTGACCAGGAAACTACATTTATAATGTTTGCCTCTTTTAGACACACGAGAAAATTTGTGCCAGTATACTTTTATTATATAAATGGTAATTTAAATAAACTTATCTGTTGAAGAAAATTAATGAGGAAACAGAATGAAACAAATGAAAATGCAGTTGATGAGTAAACATATTTAAAGAGGAATTTATATATATGGAGTCACAAATATATATCCCTTTCTAAAATCTAGCATTCATTGCTATGGGTAAAACTATTTCTTCTCATTTAGAAAAATGTTTGGTATTGTATAATACATTCCAGTTAATCTGTCTATTCCTCATATGCATTCTTCGAGGAAGTTCTTTTTTGTGAAAGTTATAATGGGCTTCCTGGTGAAATTTCAGCTTCAGCTGCAACGAAATGAAGTCATCTCTCTACTGAACCTTCTCAATAGGCTTTCGGAGTCTGTAAAATTCGTTCATGAGGAAGGGCCTTCTGCTGAGAAACTATTTGAGGGACGAATGTCTTCACCTACAGGGAAGAATACCTTTTTGCAATGATGGTTTTTTTGCAATTACAATGTGGTGAGCCTTCTTAACACGCTCAAACTTATGCAAGCGAACTTTTTTGTGTTACGACTCTTAACAGAACGTGCATTTTGAATTGCCAGATTTTTGATGCTGTGTGAGGAAAGAAGCAACTGTAGTACCTTTTCCTTTGGAGTATACTGTATACATCATGATGGTCTATTTATAGGGAGCACCCTGTGAAAAAATGTTCTGAGGAGGTACAGAAATTGGGAGCTGAAGGTCTCCCTTTTGAATTGAAAATTAAACAGAATTATCGAATATATAGCATCAAAGATTGCATTCAATTGAAATCTGGCCATTGCAATCAGTCGCAAAGCATCAACGTTGATAATTTAGTTATGTGACGGTAAAACCCTCTCTCCAAGTCGTCCTCGCTTTTTAATCAGCCTATATGTTCAACAGGCAGACATGATTTATAAGCATCAGGTCGATACCCTGCAATCGATGTTTTGCATGATTCAGAAGAATTAGTTTCATGGATTTATGTTAGAGGGAGTTTAATTAGATTGGTAGTCGTACAGGTAGGGAGATTAGTGTTAAAAATTTTCGGAGTGTTCGTCAATGGGATATCATTAGGCTTCAATTTTTATACTCGTCTTTGTTTAGAGTCATTTGAGTAAGGGAGTCGAGCCTGGCAAGCGCCCACCTCAATCTGATCCGGAGCCACTGCCACTTGCCTACGTTTGAAAAAAGAACTAGTGACTTCCCCAGGGAAGTTACCCGTCGAACGCATGGAACGCATTGAACACAGGAAAGCAAGTCCATCCCTTTTTAGAATGGCAGTTTCAAAAAAAAAAATGTATTTCTATATAAAAAACGTATTCGTAGGAATATGTAAAAGAAAAAACAGATATTTAACTACAGTAAAAGTTTTTTTTTTAGCCAAATTGTTTTCTACGGGACGTTCAAAAAGTTCTTGTAGACGATTTCTCCATGCAAGCTTCCACACGAAGTTTCTTGTATGCCTCCTAGCCCACTTATGTTGCCACCGTACGAAGTTTCTTCATCTCAATATGACTGTGAGCACTCCGGCAATACTTTACTGTCATCGGTTAGACGTTGCTAAACCCTCCAATCTGAATTAGTGGTGTAAGCGATACGTGGGCTGAGGATTTGGTGTACAAGAGCGTAACCAACTACTCTCTCAGCTTAGCGATATCTTATGAGCCAGCAATCATCGTATTATTCTGTGTCTTCCATTGCAAGAGCTACGAAAATGGGTTTGTTCTGGATAAGAAGATCGAAGGTCCTTCCAGCATCAGCAGACCTCGCATTACCGACTATTTAGCGAAGTCTATAATGAATACCCCTCAGTGCCTACTCGGTCGCCTGAGACTGGGCATCAAAATCAGTTCTCCCTAGTGGGAGCCATTATTTGGGCATTTGACAGCCCTCAAGTGCAGCCAAATTGTTTCCAAAGTAGTCCATAACGGGAGAAATGACGCCAAGTATTACATTGTCCTAGCTAACTAGCTTATAACCCGCGCAATCGGCGGGGTATGATTTTTTTTTCAAACTGATTTTTTAATATGTAATACATTTGATGTAAGATATGCTTGATACATTTATTTAAAATATATCAGAAAATGGAATTATTTTGCATGCACTTTGCATATTTTCAAAGAAAAAATTTGGTTAGATTAGTTCCCATAAAATCGGTTTATATTTTTAAGGTTCCTAGAAGAAGAGGGAAAACAATAATACTTATAGGGTATTTTCCTTCAAGATTTCTATCTTCCTGTATTATTTGGATATCTGTTTACTTATACTAACTGGATGATTTTTTTAATAAACAAAATTTGTTCCTTTCTAATTTTTCTAATTAAAATAAAAAAAATTTCTACTTCTAACTGTGTGTATATGAATTATTCTTATTTTGAGGCTCTTGCTCGCACTTTTTTCTCCCTTCTTTGTTGAAGATTGAAGTATGTACCACTTTTATTGGAATATTTTGTTTGATTTGTGTAATGCTTCATTTTGAAATTTATAAGGTATTACCAAAATTAAATTGATCTCTGACTTATTTGTTCATCATTTTATGTTTGTTTTTTCTCCTCTCTCTTGAGTTTTTTCTTCGATTTTGTTATGCCCCTAACCCGAGATCACGAGCCGGTGGTCGCATCAACCGCCGCATACTCATAAGAAATTCTCCCCACAAGCATGCAAAACATCTAAACATGATATCATAAATATATAGCGGAACAATTTGACTAATAATTTACAAACTTTATTTATTTAATTAACTCAATTACAATGTCTCATAATTCTAACATTAGTCTAAGGTAATACATTAGTTTAGATAAACTCTAATCTAAGATAACTTGTGCCACTATTTTTCTAATTACTCTTCCATATTGAAAACCCTAGTAGGCTAGCTCTCTAAATCTGTAAAAAAATTAAAAAATCGTATAATAAGCTAAACAGCCCATTAAGCATTGATCACTTAGCTAAATAAATCAAACAATCAAATAGATAATAATTTGTAGAAAAGCATGTATGCGGATCAAATCTTTATTAAATTCTGTTTATGAATTCATATTCTTTCAAATACTCAATCATCTTATCAATCCTGAGCTATGACTACATCATCCTGTGGCAGGATCATAACACCGGCTAATCATCTTGCGGTGAGCTGCTCATCATTTTGTAGCAAAGTCCTTCAGGACCGCTGGTCTACTGGCGGTATGTCACTAATCATCTTGGACATGACTTTTAGGATAAATCATGTACTAACGTATTAGCCCTCATTGGCAGGGTCCTCAATATAGCCAGGTCGAAATTTATATAGTTCTATATTCTATATTTCAGTTCTAAAATCATGATGTGCCAAAATCAATCGATCAAATCCGTAATAAGATCATATATCGTCGTAACCTTCCAAAATAATATATTGCATAATAATATACTATGCATCAAATTCATGCATTATGACTAATACCATTCAAAAGTCATGAATATAATAATTTAATGATTGCTAATAAACTTAGAAAAAGTGATACATTACTTACCGAGCCTAGTCCAGGGTCTCTCACATTTCTCCACCCTAAAAAAAAATTCATCTACGAAATTTTTCTTTCTTGCGCTTTCAAAAAAAATTTGAGATACATAGTCCTAATCTCATCAATAATTCCACTTATCAATACAACTTCATCTTTAGTTCTTATCAGAAGAATAAGGTCCAACACCTTTAGACTTAATTCTTTTTGTAGATGATGTAAATCAAACTTCTCTCTCTCATAAACAAAAATCAATATCTTAATTTCGAATAAGAACATCAAGTTTTTATATCAAAATATTAAAACTGCTCTTGATTAAATGATCTATCCCAAGATTAGATCATAAACAACTCTAATCCACCCCTAATAGAATATTCATCAAAATGCATTGATAACCTCAATTTTTTTCAATCAGATAGAGAGTTGATATTAATTGAAAAAGTTGATAAGTGCTAAATAATGCATAAATTAATATCTTATTCATAGTACTTATCATTATTTTAATTCACATATTTTGTAAATTTAACTAAAAAAATGTATTACCTTCATCATTGCATTTTAATAAATTAATAAAGGTAATTCGAGTTTCACTTATTTATTTACTGATTGAATCTAATATATGCAGGTCGAGTCAAACTTATTTCGGATGATCCCTGAACCCGAATGACACACACCCCGGTCCAGCCCCGCTCCCCTATTTCTTTCGCATCCAATCGAGTTCAAACCTTCGTTACGTTGTACTATCTCGTCATTATCACATCTGCGATTAGCTATTCAAAGTCTTCCTAAAATTCCACGTGCAAGCCATCCATGTGTCAAGTCTTACACATCATCTCCCTGTTCTTCCACCATGTCTCAGCCACGTCATGACCTCCCCTGTTCCATGTCCAAAAAAAACAGTGTCATCCCAAGACTTCCCAGCCGACCATCATGGCTCACGATTCTCTTCTTCCTTATCATCTCCAACTAAAATCCTTTCTCCCAAACCTCCCGTGATGCATGCAAAAGCTGTTAGATTTTTATTAAATAATGATTAAAAGTTTTCATACTTAAAATATATATATTATACATATATGTTAATAAGGGAGTTTGGCTTGGTGGTTGGTGCGTTGTTTGGGTGGGGATGAGATACCAGGTTCGATTTCCATTCCCTCCTTTTTATTTCTATTACGTAAAGCTTAGTTTTTTTGTGCTCGTTGGGATGTTCCCTCCTTGTCCGAGCCGAGCTCGGTTCTCTTGTGCTCGTTGGGCCTGTGCTTGTCCGAGCCGAGGTTCTCTGCAGCCGAGCTTGTCCGAGCCGAGGTTCTCTGCAGCCGAGCTGTGCCTGTGCTTGTCCGAGCGAAGGTTCTTTGCGCATGTGCTTGTGCTCGCTGGGCCCTGCCCTGCTCGTCCGAGGTTCTGTGCGCCTGTGCTCGTCCGACCCACCTCAACTAAAGCGCGAAGAGCCGAGGCCGAGGTCGGACCACAGGTGTGATGAGCCCAGAGGAGCCGAGGTCGGACAACGGGTACGATGAGCCAAGAGGTGCGTGGGCCGTGCCTCGCACCCATAGCACGAGGAGCCACGTCGCTTCCTCGTTAGCACCTCTTCGCAACCAACGTCGCATCCGCTGGCCATACTCCCAGTGTTTTTTCAAACTTTCTTACCGGTTTTGACCGTTGGATCGGTTTTGGGTCGCATCTGTCCCGAAGAAGTCTATAAATAGACCTCTTCGGATTAGACAGGAAATATATATAATTTGAAAGCAGAGAACTTCTATTCTCCCTGTTTGCTATTTTTCTTTCAATCAACGGGCTTGCTGCATACTGATTTTGGGTTCGAAAGCTTCTTTGATCCGTGCAAATCATTGAGGCAGAAGGAACAGTGCGAGAGGCTGTTGTATCTCAGGAGTAGAACGCCATCCAAGCCTAGTGCACTGTAAGGCGGCGAAATCTACTTCAAGGAAAGTGACCAACATACCACGCCTCAGCATCTCGGGTTCCATTTTTCCACTTTCTCTATTTATTTTCTGTAAGCCTATTTCTGCCTATTATTTATTGAAGTAGAGTATTATAGATTTAAAATTTTCTGGGACAGTAAATTCCCAACATTCTTGAAGTAGATTATTTCCTACATATAATAGGCTAGTACTTAGAGTTACCCCAATGGCCAATGCAAGTGACCCGGTTCCTCCTGAAAAATTTAATGGAAATAACTTTAAACGTTGGAGACAGAAGATGGAAATCTTCTTAACCACACTTGGGTTATTTTCCATAATCTTTGACTCTCCTCCAAATGAGGAAGAGAATGAACCAGCTAGAACTTGTAATTTGGAGGAATTTAAGAAGAAAGACTACCTATGTAGGGGAAGGATTCTGTCCTATCTTACTGATCCCCTTTTTGATGTCTACTGCACTTTTAAAACCTCCAAGGAGATTTGGGATGATCTTAATAAGAAATATGGTATCCAAGATGCCGGAATGGACAAGTATGCTGCTAGTCAATTCCTGTCTTATAAGATGGTTGACACCAAGCCCGTAGTTGACCAAGCCCATGAGTTAACAGTGATTTATCATGAATTAGGCTTAAGGGGAATGGGAATAACTGAGAGCCTTCAAGTTGCTTGTACCATTGACAAGCTCCCACCTTCTTGGAAAAACTTTGGGTTATCCCTGAAACATAAAACCGAGGATATGACAATGAAAACTCTATTGTCTGCCATTAGGATCCAAGAACAACACCTTGAGAAAGATAATGAGCAACTCATGAATCCTGAGCTTCTAACCAAGGTGAACTTTGTAGAAGGCCAGAATAAGACCCATAAGTTCAAGAACTCCAAATTTGAAAAGGGTGGACCTAGAAACAAAAGAAAACCTATGAAGCCAAAACATCATATCAATAAGAATGATCGGAAGCCGATTTGCTACAATTGTGGGAAACTCGGTCATATGGCTCGAGTATGCCGAATGAAGAAGAAGAAGTATCAGAACTATGAACATGCGCCTTCTCAACCTGCAAATCCACAAACCAACATGGTGCTATCCAGTACTGTTCCTACTAGTACTGATGATCGGTATGTAACTTTAAGCCCAGAATTAAATTTGGCAATTTGCTCTACCGATTGGTTAGTGGATACAGGTGCGAATGTTCATATGTGTACTGATCATACCCTTTTTACTACTTATCAGGTCCGGAGCGGCCTAACAGTAACTATGGGGAACTCCACCTCGGCACGAGTGCTTGGAACTGGAAAAGTACTTCTAAGGCTTACGTCTGGAAATGTGCTTACACTATTTAATGTGTACCATGTGCCCGATGGAAGGAGGAATCTGATCAGTGGTTCTCTTCTAAATAGAAGTGGTTATTCTTTGTTATTTCAATCTAAGAAAGTGATTATAACAAAGAATGGAACATTTGTAGGCAAAGGCTATGAGTGTGATGGCTTGTATGTAATAAATAATGTATCTTTGGATTTTTCTTCTGATAATAATAATAAAATTGTGCTTTCAATATGTTCTTCATCTCTTTGGCATGCTAGATTAGGACATGTGAATAATAATACTATTAAAAGAATGATTAGCTCTGGTTTATTGCCTAATGTTTCATTAAATGAAAAGGAAAGGTGCCAAATTTGTGTTCAATCTAAACAACCTAGAAAACCATTTAAAATAGTAAATAGAAATTCAACTTTATTAGAATTAATACATTCAGATGTATGTGATCTAAATGGAACTTTGACTAAAGGGGGTAGAAGGTATTTCATTACCTTTATAGATGATTATTCTAAGTATTGTCAAGTTTATTTAATGAAATCTAAAGATGAAGCATTTGAGATGTTTAAGACTTATAAATCTTTAGTAGAAAATCAACTTGACAAGAGAATAAAGATTCTCAGGTCAGACAGAGGAGGAGAATACACCTCTAATGACTTGAATGAATTCTGTAGAGTTAATGGAATTCTACATGAAGTTACACCTCCCTATTCACCTCAGTCTAATGGAGTGGCTGAAAGGAAAAATAGGACTCTGCAAGATATGGTAAGATCTTTGCTTGCCAACTCAGGTTTACCTGAGGTTTGGTGGGGGGAAGCAATGCTTACTGCATGTTTCCTGCTTAATAGGGTTCCATTTAAAGGTTCTAATGAATCTCCTTATGAACTTTGGAAAGGAAGAAAACCTAACCTAAACTTTGTAAAAGTTTGGGGTTGTTTGGCTAAGGTTAATATTCCTTTAATCAAAAAAAAAGAAAATTAGGACCTAATACTTTTGATGCTGTGTTTCTTGGTTATTCTCTTAATAGTGTTACTTATAGGTTCTTAGTCATTAATTCTGATATTAATGGCATAGATAAGAATACTATAATTGAATCTAAAGATGCTTCTTTCTTTGAAGACATTTTTCCATTTAAGGATAAAATAGAAAAGCATGTAATAGATAGATCTAATGATGCATCTTGTAGTTCGCCATCTAATTCTCTAATTATTCCTAATAATGAAAATAAAAATGAACTTAATGATATTAATGAACTTGGTAAAGGAAAAAGAATTAGGAAAAAGAAAGATTTTGGATCTGATTTCTATACTTTTATGGTTGAAGATGATCCTAAAACTTATAAAGATGCTATGAACTCATTAGATTCTATGTTTTGGAAGGAAGCTATTAATAGTGAAATGAATTCACTTATGACTAATAAAACATGGTTTTTAACTGACTTACCACCTGGTAGTAAGGCTATAGGTTGTAAATGGATATTTAAGAAGAATTAAGACCTGATGGTTCTATTGAAAAATATAAAGCAAGATTAGTTGCTAAGGGCTTTTCTCAGAAAGAGGGTATTGACTACTTTGATACATATTCTCCTGTGACTAGGATAACCACAATTCGTACTTTAATTGCACTGGCTTCAATCCATAATTTGATAATTCATCAAATGGATGTCAAGACTGCCTTCCTTCATGGTGATTTAGAGGAAGAGATCTATATGGATCAGCCAGAGGGATATGTGGCTCAAGGACAGGAAAGAAAAGTTTGTAGGTTAGTCAAATCCCTCTATGGTTTAAAACAAGCTCCTAAGCAATGGCATAGGAAATTTGATAAAATAATTGTTTCTTATGGCTTTAAAGCAAATGAATCAGATAAGTGCTTATATTCAAAGTTAGAAAATGATTCATGTATTATCTTGTGTTTATATGTTGATGATATTTTAATTTTTGGTACTGATATGAATATGGTGACTGATATCAAAACTTTCTTGTCTAATAATTTTGATATGAAAGATTTAGGTCAGGCAGAGGTAATTCTTGGTAACAGGATTACCAGAATACCTGATGGTATAATTTTTGATCAATCACAATATATTGAGAAAATATTGATGAAGTTTGATAAGTACAACTGTAAACCAGTGAGTACACCTTATGAGCATGGTTTGAACTTGAAGTGCAATAAAGGTGATCCAGTGGCCCAAGAGAAATATGCTCAAATTATTGGGACACTGATGTATGTTGCAAATACAAGTAGACCTGACATTTCTTATGCTATAGGAAAGCTTAGTAGGTTTAATAGTTGCCCTAGTCTTAGTCACTGGGAAGCACTGGATAGAGTACTTAGATACTTGAGAGGTACAATGTATTATGGTTTACATTACTCAAGATTTCCCACTGTACTTGAAGGATACAGTGATGCTAGTTGGATCACTGATTCAGTGAACCGAAAAGGAACTAGTGGATACATATTCATGTTGGGTGGTGCAGCTGTTGCTTGGAGATCATCCAAACAAACTGTGATCACAAGATCCACTATGGAGGCTGAGATTGTAGCCTTAGATTCTGCAAGTCAAGAAGCAGAATGGTTTAAGAAACTTATGTCTGAAATACCTATTATGGAAAAGCCTATACCTGCTATCTCTTTGTTATGTGATAATGAAGCTGCAATTAATACTTGTAGAAATACTGACTATAACAAGAGAAACAAAAGACACATTAGTGTGAGACATAAGACTATTAGATACCTAATTAAAAATGGTATCATAACTTTGGAATTTGTTGGATCTAAAGATAACCTAGCAGATCCTTTAACTAAAGGACTGGCTAGAAGCAAAGTCATAGAAACATCAAAGGGGATGGGACTGAAACCCATAAGGAATCATTGACAATGGCAACCCAACCTATTCTGACTGGAGATCCCAAGATGAAAGGTTCAACGGGAAAAACAAGTTGTTTAATGATTAGTTAGCACTATTATAAAATGACTTTATGTCATTTGGTCTCTCCCTGTGATGTGAGTGCTAAATACAGCAGAGGTATACGGAAGAGTTTAAAACTCTGAATGAGTCCGAGTCTATGGCAAGGTGCCGTGCTGCGAGCACCCTTGGAGGACTCACCTATGTGAGTGTGACTGTGTGGCCGCAGTCTATGGGGATAAGGGTTTAACCCCTAGAGCACTCATGAAACTGAGATATTGGTGCATAAGGCCAGAAAAAGCACCACCTATAATGAACCCAGTATTTGCATTTGTCATGGGTGAAGTATATAGAAATCTGAACCAAAAGATTTGGTTCAAAGCTTTTTAGCTACCACTATACCTTTCATATGAAAATATACTTTCACTAGGTAAAGGTTCAAAGCCGCAAGCTACCTTTATTGAAGTCGTGACATAAACAAGCCCGGTTTGACTATTTTTTATTTTATAAAGTTTTGAAAACATTTTAATCAGGTGGGGGAATGTTAGATTTTTATTAAATAATGATTAAAAGTTTTCATACTTAAAATATGTATATTATACATATATGTTAATAAGGGAGTTTGGCTTGGTGGTTGGTGCGTTGTTTGGGTGGGGATGAGATACCAGGTTCGATTCCCATTCCCTCCTTTTTATTTCTATTACGTAAAGCTTGGTTTTCTTGTGCTCGTTGGGATGTTCCCTCCTTGTCCGAGCCGAGCTCGGTTCTCTCGTGCTCGTTGGGCCTGTGCTTGTCCGAGCCGAGGTTCTCTGCAGCCGAGCTTGTCCGAGTCGAGGTTCTCTGCAGCCGAGCTGTGCCTGTGCTTGTCCGAGCAAAGGTTCTTTGCGCATGTGCTTGTGCTCGCTGGGCCCTGCCCTGCTCGTCCGAGGTTCTGTGCGCCTGTGCTCGTCCGACCCACCTCAACTGAAGCGCGAAGAGCCGAGGCCGAGGTCGGACCACAGGTGTGATGAGCCCAGAGGAGCCGAGGTCGGACAACGGGTACGATGAGCCAAGAGGTGCGTGGGCCGTGCCTCGCACCCATAGCACGAGGAGCCACGTCGCTTCCTCGTTAGCACCTCTTCGCAACCAACCTCGCATCCGCTGGCCATACTCCCAGTATTTTTTCAAACTTTCTTACCGGTTTTGACCGTTGGATCGGTTTTGGGTCGCATCTGTCCCGAAGAAGTCTATAAATAGACCTCTTCGGATTAGACAGGAAATATATATAATTTGAAAGCAGAGAACTTCTATTCTCCCTGTTTGCTATTTTTCTTTCAATCAACGGGCTTGCTGCATACTGATTTTGGGTTCGAAAGCTTCTTTGATCCGTACAAATCATTGAGGCAGAAGGAACAGTGCGAGAGGCTGTTGTATCTCAGGAGTAGAACGCCATCCAAGCCTAGTGCACTGTAAGGCGGCGAAATCTACTTCAAGGAAAGTAACCAACATACCACACCTCAGCATCTCGGGTTCCATTTTTCCACTTTCTCTATTTATTTTCTGTAAGCCTATTTCTGCCTATTATTTATTGAAGTAGAGTATTATAGATTTAAAATTTTCTGGGACAGTAAATTCCCAACAAAAGCATCTCCCAGCTCACGGTTCATCATCCTCTTCTTTGGATCAAGCCGGTCACCTCTTCCCAAATTTCCCTCGCGGCCGTGTTTATCTTCCACGTCACCTCCTCCCAGATTTCGTCCGCATCACCCAAAGATCTCTTCCCATCCCGTGAGCATCAAAGGATCTCGTTTCAGCCGATGTTCAGATCCCATCCTCTCCACGATAGCTTTCTTCCCGAGCTTCACAGCATCCTAATACATCTTCCCCTGCTTCGAAACTATCAACCCAGTGTTCCGGATTGAGATTATCCACAACCGCAAATCAAATTCGATTCATCCTCATCCCCTGTGTCCAGCAAACCGAGCACTCCTCGTTTCTTCACAACGTTCCGGAATCTCCTGCATCCACGATCCAGTTCCATCCTCTCTGCATCTTTCCCAACTTTCAAATCAAGCCAAGCGTCCTCCCGATTGCTTCCAATCTTCTCTTCATCCAGCTCGGATTAGCTTCATCTCCAGCCATGCTTATCTCCCACGGATAAGGTCCAAGTCATCTTCCCTTCCGTCCGTATGAACCCAGCAGCCTACGTATCTTCTCCATCTTCATCTCCCCTGCTTCCAAATCTCCCAGATTTCTTCTCATCCACATCCAGCCAACGGCGACATCCCAACCTCCTACGGATTCGATCTAAGCTTCAACTCCCAGCTGCCAGCCGTGAGCTTCACCCGCATCCCCTGTTCCGCGTGAAGTTTCGCGTCCAAGTTCCCTCCACGTCCACGGCCTTCTTCCCGTTTGGATTGATTCATTCATCCACGGATAAGCTCCAATCCCAGTAAATCTCAGTATCCCAACCTCTTGCCGGATCAATTCCATCCTTATCCCGCTGCTAACCAACTTCAAGCTTCTTCCCGTTTGCAAGATCAGCTTCGGCGTCTGAGTACTCCGCGATCAGCTCACAGCTCATGCTCTCCCCAGCGTCCGGATCAGATACGCAGCGGATCAGATCAACCCTTGACAACCTTATCCTCCCACCTACGTGAAGAAACAGAGGAGGAGGGAGGGGGAGCTTGCAGCTATAAAAGGGGAGAAGACGGACCCCATGAACCCATCTCTCTCAGGCCAAATCCCACGGGAAGAAGAAGAAATAAAAGGAGAGAGAAACATTTTGGGTATTTTGGGAATGATTTCCCATAAGTGCTAAGAAGGAGTTATTCTCAGGGGAATCGCAAGAAGAAGAGAAGAAAGAGATGGGAGTCCGCTGCTGTGCTGCTGCTGCCATCCACCACTGCATGGAAGCTTAAATTCCCCACTAGGGCTGAATGAAGCCCTAACAAGGGCGACAACGATTCTTGTATTTTTTATTTTATTCTTGAAATTGTATGAACTTAATTGATCTTATTGAATATCTTTTTACCTCATGCTTAGGGTTTGTGATTTTAAGTATGAAGTTTATGCAAGTATTCTTCATGATCACTAAGTAAATATAAGATAATCCATGCTTAAGGAAGATGTGGTGTGCTACCACCTTAGATTAGGGTAGACACTTCATGCCAACTGAAGATGGATTATTCCCAAATTGCTTTTGTGAATTTCTATTTAAATGCTTATTAGGCTTGTAGCCAATTTGCATGTTAATCCAAGAATAAATTAAAATACAATTAATCCTTGTTCCGATGTTAGTGGTGAATTTCTTGCCCTAGGTTCCCTCAAACTGATATCATTTTAATTGCATTTTTTATTAAATTCCTTAGTTTAATTTCTTCACAAACTCTTCCTTTTAAATATTTTTATTTTTAAGAAAATAACTGTACCTCAATCCCTGTAAATCGATACCCGTAATCACTATCCTACCAGATACGTGCTATTGCGTGGTCTTTAAAGTTGACTATCAATTTTTGGCGCCGTTGCCGGGGATTGCTAGCATAGTTGTTTTTCTTTTCATAAAAAAAAACTTTCAAAAATATATATATATCTAAAATAAAATAAAAATATTTTCTATTTTACTTATCTTTTTCTCTTACTAATTTTTGATTTTTCTCTTGGTATTATTTGATCAGGAATCGAAGAGGAAGTCTGGGACGATCAAAAAGGGAACTGCTGGAAAAAGAATGCTGTAGAGGTTTGCTTAAAAAAATAAAAAAAATTGCTGGAGAAATTCTCTTTGGTAACCTCTAAAATTTTCTTATTTAAATTAATTCCCAATTAACTTGAAATTTTGTGGTGATTGTTTGATTTTAATTTCAGCAAAAGTGTGAATGCATGCTTGATACACATACACCAATTAATCCGCACATAGTAAGGGCAATCACCCCAACAAGATAAGAACTGGATTTCATCATCAGATTCTTGCCCAAATTAGGTGAACCAATTCGTACATAGCTATCACTTTAATTAAAATCAATTAGACGTTGGCTCCTAGGGACATTCGAGCTCAATAGGACGAAGATCACCGAAAGTTGCACCAATTTCGCTCTGTGGCTCAGTTGATGTCTAGGCAAGCTTTGTCCCAAGGGAGACAGTTCATCTGTTCGAGGCAAGTGGTTTTTAAGTGGGACCTTTGCAACGCATCATGACCCCCCACTTACCTGGGAGCTTATCTGGTCAACTCAGTTCATTAGACCGGATTGGAGGCTTAGGTGCCCTCTTCAAACCAGTTAGGAGCTGTCTAGTGATTTTAGGGCAAACACAAGGATTTGATGTGTTTTTCTTTTAATGCATGCTTGACTGCACTTGATTGATCAGAAGAGTTTTAGTGTATGCTAGGGTGTCGTTCCAGATCTCCTGAATTAATACCTTTTGATTCTGAAATAGAGCGTTCTATTAGGGCCCTTCGAGCCGAAATCCGCACCTATAGAACCATAGGATCTACACCACTTGTCGAGATAGCTGAAGAACAACCCAAGCTGTTAAAGGAGTACTTTACTCCTTCCATTTATACCTCTCCATCTTGTATTCGACTACCTGATACCACTGCTGCTGTACAGTTTGATATTAAGTCTAGTGTCATTCTCTCTTTTTATGGACTTAACAATGAAGACCCATACAAACATTTAGATGAGTTCTTTGAGATCTGCACCACTGTCAAAATTCAGAACTTCACTGATGATGCTCTGAAACTTAGGCTATTCCCTTTTTCTCTTAAGGATAGAGCTAAGCAATGGCTCCATTTATTAGAAGCCAATTCCATTCTTTCATGGGCCCAAATGCAACATGAATTTCTAAAAAAATATTTTCCCATAGGAAGAACGAACCAATTTAGGCGTGCTATCACAAGCTTCTCCCAATCTGACGGGGAAGAATTTCATGAAACTTAGGAGAAATTTAGAGATTTACTCCGGAAATGCCCGCATCATCAAATACCCAAATGGCAATTAGTGCAATGTTTCTATGACGGGTTGTCTGAACGAAACCGTCAGATGGTTGATGCTTCTTGTGGGGGTACTTTCATGCTTAAAAGTGAACATGAGGCATGGTAATTGTTTGAGAACCTTAATGAAAATTTCCTCCACCATGTCTCCTCCGCTCGTCAAGCACCCCCCGAGTTCTCAAAGAAAAGGGACCATATATGAAGTTAGCCAGCCCATAGGTCTATCCGACAAAGTAGATGCACTGTCCCGCAAATTGGACCAGCTAATGTCTAGAGAACAGCTTCCAAACTTTTTCCAAGCACAAGTTTGTGCTCTTTGTTCTAGCCCGTCTCACCCTATTCATGAATGCCCTTCGGCAGCTCAATTCCCTGAATTTGTGCAAGAACAAGTTAATGCTGCCCAAGCACAGTTCCGGCCGGGTAATGATCCGTATTCTAACACTTATAACCCGGGGTGGTGCAACCGTCCAAATTTCTCTTAGAAGCAGCAAACTTTCAATACCTCCCAGCCTTATTCCCAAAACTTCCAACCGTTCCAGAATGTTCATCCGAACCGTCCTCCTACTTACTATTCACAATTTCAACATGTCCCTCCTCCAGCACCCCAAAGAGATATGGCTTTTGAGCAAAACGTTTTGACTGCCCTTCAAGGACTCGAAGCCAATACACAATTGTTGCACTCCCACACCCAGTCTATTGCCAAATTAGAAACCCAGCTAGGGCAGCTAGCGAGTGCACTAAATAAAAGAGAGGAAGGCAAGCTTCTAAGCCAACCAGTGAGTAACCCGAGAGGGCAGTACATGGCTCAAGAGACTCACCCGAATGTTGTTCACCATGAACAAGCTAATGCCATGACTACTTTAAGAAGCGGACGTGTAGTGGACAATAAGGTTGGAGAAAAAGAACATAAAGAAAATGAAGACATGAGTGTGACTGTGCCTAAAGAGAACCCATCTAGGCCAGTATCGACCACACCTCTTACACTAAAGGCCCCTTTTTCTCAATGTCTGAAAGCACCTTCTCCCTTTGGCATGAAAGGAACTTCATCGGAAGAAATAATGGAGGTCTTCAAACAAGTCAAAATCAACCTCCCTCTCCTTGATGCCATAAAATAAGTTCCATCGTATGCCAAATTTTTCAAAGACCTTTGTACCCAGAAACGAAAATTTAGGACACATGTGCCTAAAAAGGTCTTCCTAACTGAACAAGTGAGCTCCATCCTCCAGCACAAAACCCCTCCTAAGTTCAAGGATCCTGGTGCACCTACCATCTCTTGTGTGGTAGGAGACAATTCTATTGATCGAGCACTATTAGATTTAGGGGCAAGTGTTAACCTCCTTCCTTATTCAGTTTACGAGAAGTTCGGATTAGGTGAATTAAAGCCTACTTCGGTGCCCCTGCAATTAGCTGATCGATCTGTTAAAATACCACGAGGGACAATTGAAGATGTCCTAGTCAAGGTAGATAAATTTTATTTTCCAGTTGATTTCATCGTCCTTGATATGAAACCTGTGCCGAACCTTAAAAAATATATCCCTATGATTCTTGGTCGTCCCTTCTTAGCTACAGTCAATGCATGTATTAACTATAGAACTGGGGTGATGGATATGTCTTTTGGAAATATGAAAGTCAAACTAAATGTATTCCATGCCTCTGATCAACCTGCAAGGGAAGATGAGTGCTTCCTAGTAGACAAAATGGACGATCTTGTAGAAAAAGCCCTTCCCTACATTCTGGCAGATGACCCTTTGGAAGCATGTTTAGCCCATTTTGACATTGATAATTTTGATTTAAACAAGGCCATAGAAGAAGTCAATGTCCTACTTGACAATCCGTCTCCCACAAATTTTCATCCTTGGCGTATCCGATATGAACCTCTTCCTACCCTTTCTAGTACGCCACAGTGCCCCTCCATCGAGTCCCCTCCCAAACTTGAGTTAAAGCCACTTCCGGTAACCCTTAAGTATGCTTTTTTAGGACCCGAAGATACCCTACCTGTAATCATCGCGGCTGACCTGTCTGACAAACAAGAGAGTCAACTTTTGAGTGTACTCGGAGAACACAAACATGCAATTGGATGGTCCGTAACTAATCTGAAGGGGATTGACCCATCCATTTGCATGCATCGCATTCACCTAGAAGAAGATGCAAAACCGACCCGTGAAATGCAAAGGAGACTCAATCCTAACATGAAAGAGGTAGTCAAGAAAGAAGTAGTGAAGTTGCTAGATGCCGGAATCATTTACCCTATCTCTGATAGCAACTGGGTGAGACCGACTCAAGTAGTACCAAAGAAGTCGGGCATTACTGTGGTTGAAAATGCAGAAGGAGAGTTGATGCCCACACGCACGACCACTAGCTGGCGTGTTTGCATTGACTATAGAAAGTTAAACTCCATGACTAGGAAGGATCATTTTTCTTTGCCTTTTATTGACCAAATATTGGAAAGACTAGCCGGTCAGGATTTCTACTGTTTCTTAGATGGTTATTCTGGATATAATCAAGTGGCCGTGTATCCCGATGATCAAGAGAAAACCATTTTCACATGTCCATTTGGGACATTTGCATATAGGAGAATGCCATTTGGACTCTGCAATGCACCTGCGACATTTCGACGATGCATGATGGCAATTTTTTCTGACATGGTAGAAAAATTTCTGGAAGTATTCATGGATAATTTTTTAGTTTTTGGCCCCTCATTTGATGATTGTCTCAGTAATTTAGCACTGGTTCTAAAAAGATGTAAGGAGACCAATCTAATACTAAGTTGTTCAAGAGGGTATAGTCTTGGGACACATTGTGTCCAAAGGGGTATTGAGGTAGATAAAGCAAAAGTTGATCTTATTTCTAATCTTCCTCCACCCAAATCTATGAAACAAATCCGTTCTTTTCTTGGCCATGCTGGTTTTTACCGTCGCTTCATTAAAGACTTCAGCAAAATCTCTAGGCCCTTGTGCAATCTCCTTGCCAAGGATACACCCTTTGTCTTTGATGAAGCATGTAAAGAGGCCTTTGAAAACTCCGATCTAAGTTGTCTACAGCACCTGTCATACAACCTCCCAATTGGACCCTTCCATTTGAACTTATGTGTGATGCTTCTGACTATACCATTGGGGCGGTTTTAGGGCAACGACTAGATAAGTTACCTCATATCATCTACTCGCTAGTAAGACACTCTCCGATGCACAATTGAACTACACTACTACTGAGAAAAAATTACTAGCTGTAGTATTTGCTTTGGACAAATTTCGGTCCTATCTCTTAGGGTCCAAGGTTATTGTGTTTACTGATCATTCTGCTCTCCGGTACCTTCTTTCAAAGATGGACACCAAGCCGCGTATAATTCGATGGATCCTGTTGTTACAGGAATTTAATCTAGAAATTCATGATAAGAAAGGTACCACAAATGTTGTAGCAGACCACTTGTCTAGAATCCTTCTCGAGCCTTCTCATAGCACTTCCCCACGTCATGACTCCTTTCCAGATGAACAATTGTTTGAAGTGCAACAAGAAAAAACACCATGGTTTGCCAACATAGTAAACTATCTTGCCATAGGACAAATTTCCGATCATTGGTCCAAGCAGGACAAGGATCGATTCTTTTCGCAAGTTAAGTTCTACTTTTGGGATGACCCCGATCTGTTCAAGTACTGTCCTGATCAAGTAATCCGTCGATGTGTGCCTGAATGTGAATTTTAGAGTATTCTTGATTTTTGTCATACCCAAGCCTGCGGGGGCATTTCGGGGGTAGAAAAACTGCAGCTAAAGTCTTACAAAGTGGATTTTATTGGTCCTCATTGTTTAAAGATGCTCACAATTTTTGCCAGACTTGTGAGCGATGCCAGCGAATGGGCACAATCATCCGTAGAGATATGATGCCACTTAACCCCATTTTAATTATAGAAATCTTTGATGTCTGGAGTATTGACTTCATGGGCCCTTTTCCGTGTTCTTTTGGTTTCGAGTACATTCTTGTCGGGGTAGATTATGTCTCGAAGTGGGTAGAAGCTGTTGCCACTAGGACTAATGATCATAAGGTTGTGATTAAGTTTTTATAAACAAATATATTTAGTCACTTTGGCACACCCCGAGCTATCATTAGTGATGGGGGATCACATTTCTGCAACCGGTCCTTTGAGGCTTTGGTTCGCAAGTATTCAATCATCCACAAAGTTGCCACCCCGTACCATCCCCAAACAAGCGGACTAGTTGAAGTTTTCAATAGGGAGATAAAACACATCTTAGAGAAAACAATACGCCTTAATAGGAAAGATTGGTCTCAAAGATTAAACGATTCTCTCTGGGCTTATCGTACTGCCTATAAGACTCCTATTGGCATGTCTTCCTATCGACTGATTTTTGGTAAAGCTTGCCACCTACCGGTAGAACTTGAGCATAGAGCTTTTTGGGCCATTAAAAAGTTTAACTTTGATATGGCAGCAGCTGGTTCTAACCGGAAACTTCAACTCAACGAGCTTGAAGAGTTACGCAATGAGGCATATGAAAATGCCAAAATTTACAAGGCAAGGATTAAGGCTTTTCATGACAAATCCATTAACCGTAAGTCTTTCGAGCCTAATCAAAAGGTTTGGCTATTCAATTCTAAATTGCGTCTCTTCCATGGTAAACTTCGTTCTAGGTGGGATGGTCCCTTTTTAGTTAGGAAGGTTTTTCCTCATGGTGCGGTAGAAATTCAGAATATTAGTGATGATCGTGTCTTGAACGTCAATGGTCAAAGATTGAAACCTTACATAGAGTGTGTTGCAGATGGATAGTTGATTGAATCCCTTGATTTAATGGATCCTATTTATCGGGATAATTAAGGATGCACTGCGTCTGGCTGAAGACGTTAAACTTAGCGCTTGTTGGGAGGCAACCCAATTTTCATAGGTTATTTTTGCACATTTTCTTGTCGCATTTTTTCAGGTGTCCTCATATTACTGATGCAACTAAGGTACAATGCTTCTATCCTCCATATGCATCATATTTTCGTCCAAAATAAAATAACAAAAAATAAAAAAAAATATAATAATTTAATATTAAAAAAATATTGAGGACAATGTCTGATCTAGGTTGAGGGGTATAGGATTCAAAATTTTTTTCGCATTTTCGCATTTTTGAATAAGTTTTTCAAAAAAAAAACCTAATTTCTATGCCTTAGAATTGAAATGATAAATACACAAAGTATATAAAATCTAAAAAAGCCCAATGATTAGTCAGGAGTAAGACAATTTGAGTTCTTTTCATTAAGAGTTCTTTTAGTGAGTTGTAAGATAATTTTTATTTTGGAATTTCACAACACACATGGCCTGCACTTCTAAGGGTTAGGTTCAACATTATGTTGTTAAGTCTGGTAGCAACTTTGAGTCCTGATGAATCATCCCTATCTAATTCACTATTATCCCATATTTATTTAAAAAAAATTATTAAAAAAAAAAGAAAGTGAATTTAGTCAGGTACATTGAAAAGGGCTACCTATCATTAAAGATCAGCGGACTTGCAATAATGAACCCGAGCACAGGTCCGTAGGGGAGTCTTGATGCCCAACACCTTATGCCATCTGGTGTGGGAGTGTTGACTGAATGCTCGTTACACGGAGGAATCATTACAAGAGTAAAAGTGCATAATTTATTTATTAAAAAAATAGAGAAAGAGAAAATAATATTGACCTTGAAAAAAACGATAGTGTGAAAGCCGTCGTTGTAAAAATTCGAGTAAACTGAAATATTACAGATAAAGCCCATAAGGTATTAAAGTAAACATCCACAACTCTCGAAATCCTGCAAGATAGGATGATTTTGAATCAGTGAATAGCTCTTATCTGACCAATTCTTAGAACCTACTAGCTTTAGCAGTATTTTGGAGAATCTAAAGCCTTAGCTTGTGTATGGTCCACATATCACCGAGCACCCAAGTATAAATAAGTCTTATAACTCCCTGACGGAAACTTAATAACTTCAACTTAAGTTGCATCTTGACCTAGGATTTGGGTTAACTTAGTAATTAAAACTTTGTGTGCTTTTGAAATTCTTGGCACTAATGCATTTGAAATTAGATTGTATAAAACAATAAAATAAATTCTTTAGACAGCAGTTTGTGGGTATCTGCGCCGGAAACCCTCACGAGACAAAATTCGTCCACTAGGGCCACCTAGGGGTTTAAAGCCTTATTGCATACGGTAAATGCAATCGCGATTCCTGCGAAAGTGAGTTAGTTTTTTATTTTGCTCGAGGACTAGCACAACGTAGGTTTGGGGGTGTGATAAGTGCTAAATAATGCATAAATTAATATCTTATTCATAGTACTTATCATTATTTTAATTCACATATTTTGTAAATTTAACTAAAAAAAATGTATTACCTTCATCATTGCATTTTAATAAATTATTAAAAGTAATTCGAGTTTCACTTATTTATTTACTGATTGAATCTAATATATGCAGGTCGAGTCAAACTTATTTCGTATGATCCCTGAACCCGAATGACACGCACCCCGGTCCAGCCCCACTCCCCTGTTTCTTTCGCATCCAATCGAGTTCAAACCTTCGTTACGTTGTACTATCTCATCATTATCACATCTGCGATTAGCTATTCAAAGTCTTCCTAAAATTCCACGTGCAAGCCATCCACGTGTCAAGTCTTACACATCATCTCCCTATTCTTCCACCACGTCTCAGCCACGTCATGACCTCCCCTGTTCCATGTCCAAAAAAAACAAGGTCATCCCAAGACTTCCCAGCCGACCATCAGGGCTCACGATTCTCTTCTTCCTTATCATCTCCAACTAAAATCCTTTCTCCCAAATAAATCTCAGCTCCTCCCTGCCGAGATCCTCTCAACATCCTCAGAGCTCGTTTCCAGCCGTCCGTAGCCTCCCGTGATGCATGCAAAAGCATCTCCCAGCTCACGGTTCAACATCCTCTTCTTCGGATCAAGCCGGTCACCTCTTCCCAAATTTCCCTCGCGGCCGTGTTTATCTTCCACGTCACCTCCTCCCAGATTTCGTCCGCATCACCCAAAGATCTCTTTCCATCCCGTGAGCATCAAAGGATCTCGTTTCAGCCGATGTTCAGATCCCATCCTCTCCACGATAGCTTTCTTCCCGAGCTTCACGGCATCCTAATGCATCTTCCCCTGCTTCGAAACTATCAACCTAGTGTTCCGGATTGAGATTATCCACAACCGCAAATCAAATTCGATTCATCCTCATCCCTTGTGTCCAGCAAACAGAGCACTCCTCGTTTCTTCGCAACGTTCCGAAATCTCCTGCATCCACGATCCAGTTCCATCCTCTCCGCATCTTTCCCAACTTCCAAATCAAGCCAAGCGTCCTCCCGATTGCTTCCAATCTTCTCTTCATCCAGCTCGGATTAGCTTCATCTCCAGCCATGCTTATCTCCCACGGATAAGGTCCAAGTCATCTTCCCTTCCGTCCGTATGAACCCAGCAGCCTACGTATCTTCTCCATCTTCATCTCCCCTGCTTCCAAATCTCCCAGATTTCTTCTCATCCACATCCAGCCAACGGCGACATCCCAACCTCCTACGGATTCGATCTAAGCTTCAACTCGCAGCTGCCAGCCGTGAGCTTCACCCGCATCCCCTGTTCCGCGTGAAGTTTCGCGTCCAAGTTCCCTCCACGTCCACGGCCTTCTTCCCGTTTGGATTGATTCATTCATCCACGGATAAGCTCCAATCCCAGTAAATCTCAGTATCCCAACCTCTTGCCGGATCAATTCCATCCTTATCCCGCTGCTAACCAACTTCAAGCTTCTTCCCGTTCGCAAGATCAACTTCGGCGTCTGAGTACTCCGCGATTAGCTCACAGCTCATGCTCTCCCCAGCATCCGGATCAGATACGCAGCAGATCAGATCAACCCTTGACAACCTTATCCTCCCACCTACGTGAAGAAACAGAGGAGGAGGGAGGGGGAGCTTGCAGCTATAAAAGGGGAGGAGACGGACCCCATGAACCCATCTCTCTCAGGACAAATCCCACGGGAAGAAGAAGAAATAAAAGGAGAGAGAAACATTTTGGGTATTTTGGGAATGATTTCCCATAAGAGCTAAGAAGGAGTTGTTCTCAGGGGAATCGCAAGAAGAAGAGAAGAAAGAGATGGGAGTCCGCTGCTGTGCTGCTGCTGCCATCCACCACTGCATGGAAGCTTAAATTCCCCACTAGGGCTGGATGAAGCCCTAACAAAGGCGACAACGGTTCTTGTATTTTTTATTTTATTCTTGGAATTCTATGAACTTAATTGATCTTATTGAATATCTTTTTACCTCATGCTTAGGGTTTGTGATTTTAAGTATAAAATTTATGCAAGTATTCTTCATGATCACTAAGTAAATATAAGATAATCCATGCTTAAGGAAGATGTGGTGTGCTACCACCTTAGATTAGGGTAGACACTTCATGCCAACTGAAGATGGATTATTCCCAAATTGCTTTTGTGAATTTCTATTTAAATGCTTATTAGGCTTGTAGCCAATTTGCATGTTAATCCAAGAATAAATTAAAATACAATTAATCCTTGTTCCGATGTTAGTGGTGAATTTCTTGCCCTAGGTTCCCTCAAACTGATATCATTTTAATTGCATTTTTTTATTAAATTCCTTAGTTCAATTTTCTTCACAAACTCTTCCTTTTAAATATTTTTATTTTTAAGAAAATAACTGTACCTCAATCCCTGTAAATCGATACCCGTAATCACTATCCTACCAGATACGTGCTATTGCGTGGTCTTTAAAGTTGACTATCAAAAGTGCAAGCTCCAGATTTGGAGGAAAGAGATCTACACCAAAATATTCAAGATCGAAGATCAAAAATCAATGGTCCATTAATTCTAGTTTCATGGTGCTAAGAATTTTCTTAGCATGACATAAAATTGTGGAACCTAAAATAGTGCAGCGACATCCCAAAATTACAATATTTTTCTTTTGTTTATCAAAGAAATTTTACTACACAAGGAAATAGTTTAAGTCTTTTGTTATTAAAACTTGCCGAATCAAAGAGATAATACTTCTGGCTAACTTAGAAAAATAATTCAGACTACTACGTTTTCACTGGATATTCTGATTCAAACCACCAAAATTCTTTGAATTTACTAATAATTTTTTATCAAAATACGACCTTGTATTATGAACTAAAGAGATCCAAAATTTCAATTTTTAGGTAAAGCTCAAAAGAAACCTTTGATTCTCATCCTCTAACTTCTCTCAAGCACTTCCATCTAGATTAATCCTCGAGTCAATTGATACGTTCAAAACCATTATATAGGCTAATTACTATAATTTAAAATAAATTGAATCTTAATTCTCTTATCAACTCAACTAGACGATTGTAAGTCAAACTTTTACAAGCAACAACAACCAGAAAAATTTTTTCAATGCTCCACCAATGAGGATGATAGTGTTATTTTGATGATTAACAAGCAATTATCTAGAGCATGCTATAAGTTAAATTGATACTTCATTTATAAGTTCATTACTCTCAGTATATTTGTTTAATTGAAAATGGATAAATGGCCTTGTTCATTTGGATGAATCTAACCTTGAGAATGCAGCAAAGTGTGGTTTGAGTCGACCCATAGGTTGATTGGGTCGACCCCGGCACATCAAGAAGTCATCTGGCACACTCCTGCAAAAATGGCACAAATGAACAGTGAGTTGGGTCGACCTAAGGTAAGCATGAGTCGACCCAACCTCCAAAGAACCTCAAAACACAACAGAAGAATGCTCTCTGGATTTACTGAGAGGGTCGACCCACACAGTGGTTGAGTCGACCCAAGCTTGAGTCGACCCAAACCCTGAGAGGGTCGACCCAAAGGCAAGACAGAAAGACAGACAGAAAATGGTTCTCTGGAATTACTGAGAGGGTCGACCCAAGAAGAAGTTGAGTCGACCCAAGTGAACTTTGAGTCGACCCAAAGAAAGGTTGGGTCGACCCAAGGAAAGGAAGGCTGAATTTCAAGTTTCTGTATTTTCTGAGAGGGTCGACCCAAGGAATGTTTGAGTCGACCCAAGTGAAAGTTGGGTCGACCCAAGGACAGGTTGAGCCGACCCAAACACGGGCTGAACATAACGGCTAGTTGTGCAGAAATACTTTTTGGACTCCCAACGGCTATAAACGGCTAGTTTCTTCAATCCAACGGTCAGAAAGGACTATTTGGAGGTTGGAGAAGTATTTAAGAGGGAGTATTCATCAGAGGAAGCAAGCTTTTGAGAAAATACATCAAGTGCATTCAAGAGAGAACCCTAGCAAGGCAAGCTTCATCCAAGTGCTTCATTCAAGAATCAAAAGAAAGGGGTTGAGCAGATTCAAAGAGTCATCAAGAGCTCCATCCTCCCTTGAAGAGTGAAGCATCCTTGACAAAGAAGAGAGAAGCCACTTCAAAGCGATAAATATTCTCTAAACTCTTCTTTGTAGTTCATATTGTTTCATTTGCTCATTTAGGAGTTTAAATCTTTCTTTTTGTTTGTTAAACTACTTGTAAAGGTTAGTTGGTTAGCCCGCAAAACCAACGGGATAGGTTTTTGGTGAGCCCGGAAAACCAAAGTATAAAGGTTCGTTGGTGAGCCCGTAAAACCAACAAAGGTTCGTTGGTGAACCCGTAAAACCAACAAAGGTTCGTTGGTAAGCCCGTAAAACCAACATAGGTTTTTGGTGAGCCCGGAAAACCAAATTGTAAAGGTTTTGGATTGTGAGCCCGGAAAACAATCCTACTGTAATCCGAGGGGTTATAGTAAAATTCTCAAGAGGACGCTTGGGGAGTGGACGTAGGTGCTTTAGGGTGCACCGAACCACTATATATCGCTGTGTTTGTGTTGTGCTTGTTCTTATGCTTATTCTTGCATTATCTTTCATCTTTACTCTAGTTTAATTCATTCAAGTAATTTAAGAAAATATTTAAAGCACCAAAAATTTAGAAAAACCCAATTCACCCCCCCCTCTTGGGTTGTCACCTTGGGCAACAAGTGGTATCAGAGCAAGGTGCTCTAATATTAATTATTGATCTCAAGATCAAGAGCCAAAGATCATGACAACTCAAATAGATAGTTTTCTAGGAGAGGGACAATTAATTGATAGACCTCCACTTTTTAATGGCACAAACTATACATATTGGAAAGCACGCATGCGCATTTTCATTCAAGCACATGACTATGATTTATGGAGTATCATAGTCAATGGACTACACACAAACACTGATCATGATAAGAAAATGGCTCAGCAAAATGCAAAAGCTATGAACATTCTATACTGTGCATTAGATGATAGTGAACTTAATAGCATATCTTCTTCCATAACTGCTAAGGAAATTTGGAATATGCTTGAAGGTAAATATGAATGCACTAACATTTTTAGTGAATCTGAAACTAGCTCTGAAGAAGAAGAGCAGCAAACTGAAATTAAAAATCCTTGCTTTATGGCACATGAAGATAAGGTATGTATTGGAACACAAAGTGATTTCTCATTCCAAGATAAAGTACATGCTGAAACTCAATCTGATTTTACATTTGATGAACTTCATGATGCTTTTTATGATCTATACTTAGAATATAAGAAACTTAGTTTAAAGAATAAAAAGCTAAATCAGAAAAATCTATCTCTTGCTGAAAGCTATGATATAACTCAGAAAAATAATAAATTACTTTCAGAAGACAATGAAAGGCTAACCAAAGAAGTTAACAAATTTAAGTCTATAGTTGAAAAATTTACTATCAGCTCTGAAAAACTGAACTTAATGATAAATAATCAAAGAGCTGAATTTGAAAAGGCTGGATTAGGATATCAATCTTGGTACACACAAAAATTCCTTAATGATATATGTATTAAATCCTCCACTATCTATCCTAAAACGGATTCTAATTTATCTGATGAACCTAATGAACAAAAACAGAAAATTAAAAATCCATCATCTACTTATATTAAATCGATGTTTGTTAAATTTAATAAGAGTATGCAGAAATACATTCCTTATAATCCTAAAATCTGCAAGCCTATAGACAAAATAGCCATTAAGAAAATATGGGTTCCAAAAGGAACAATAATATCTAACCTACAAGGACCCAAAAGAGCTTGGGTTCCTAAGTTGAAAATCTGAATATTTTCTATAGGTGTGTCTAGCACTCAAGGCTCCAACAAAAGATGCTAATTTAGAAATTGGGTGCTCTAGACATATATTAAAGAATGAAACTTAAAATATACTTTAGAAAAATAATTGAAATGAAAAGAATAATGAAATTAGTAATCCTTGCATCTCATCACTCTTTGCCTTAGTATCTAATTAAAACATAAATTGGAGGTATTAATCAATTTTGTGATATAGGTAATATTTTTTTTAAAAAAAATAATCAAATCACTTCATTTTATAGTATGCCTTATTTACTGCTGGATAAGTTGCTAAATGATTAATCAATTTATTAAGAATAACTCTATGAATTCTCTATATGCTTGATTGAGAGTTTTTATCAATGGTATTATCTTATTGATCATAGACATGAGAATGTATACTTGGTATGCCTTTAAATATATGCACTATGAATACCAAGATTAAAGAAACCACTTTTGGCGTATAAAATCAACTCATACTAGTATGGACTTAATCTCAAAAGACCTTGTCATTGGTTCACTTAGATTAATTTTTGCAAGGTCAAAGTTTGCTATGTATGTCATCTAGAAAAATAAACTAGAATCATTTCTAAATTTGAAAACATTGTTTCCACCTTTTAGCCATTGGAAATTCTCCATAAGAACTTATTTGGATCTCTAGGATTGTGAACCTAGGAGATAAGCTCTCTAATTTTGTAATTATGGATGATTTTTGAAAGCTAATGTTGGTTTTATTCTTGGCACTTAAATTGAAATATTTTCTGCTTTGGCACAAACTTACAAAAGGTTTCAAATGAAAAAGGTCTGCAAACTGTGAAAATTCATGGCACAGCTTTGAAAACCAATTTGTTGATAAGTTTTGTACAGAAAATGGTATTGAATACAATTGTGCTTGCACCAAGAACACTATTGCATATAGGGGTTATAAAAATATAAAAATAGAACCTTTGTTGTGTAAGGACAATGCTTTGTGATAGCCGTTGATTAATACTATCATCACAGCTTGTCATATTATAAGGTTTCTATTAAATCTATTTTTTAAAGAAAACCCCATGTGAACTCATGAAAAACAGAAAATCAAATGTTGCATACCTTCAGGTTTTTCAGTTATTCATGAAATATATGCCAAAACTGATAAAACAAGTATTTCTTTGGATATTACTCTTTAAGCAATGCATATAGAATATTCAATGAAAAGATACTAGTTGTAGAAAGATCAATTTATATTATTCTTATTAAAACTAGATCTTTTATTAAGAATATAAGTTATCATTTTGATTCTATGTAACAATCTGAATTTTGATAAAAACAATTGTTTAAGATAATTTGATTAAAACTCAGCTAGCATGTCTCATTGATAATTATTTTAAACAAATAGAATCTAAGCTAAATTGATTCTGGAAACAAAAAAAAAATAATTTGATCTTGATGAATCTTCCTATTGCCTCACATGCTTGTCCTTGAACCATTTTACTTAATGAAGTTATCTCTTTAGTCCAAGTGACTTGTGCTTGCTTATACTTAGACAATCTCTTGAGTAAAGTGACTTAATATTCAATTATTGTCATATCTTATGTTGAGTCATCTAGCTAAGAAATATATTGTATGAATGTTTTGTATCTTGAAGAAACTAATGACTTTCCTTCAAGAAAGAAAAAGATTTTATTAATGATACAGGATTTATGAGCAAGAAATTTCAACTTGAAGGACACCTCGATGAAAGATACAATAAACATTCCCTTGCAAACAAAAAAAAAGAGAGATTTTCTTCAGCCAAGGGTGTAAAGAATCTAAAAGGTATTTGGCTTGAAGAATGCTAAATGCACTGGTAATCTAAACTCTTCTCTTATAAGTTAGTTGAGCAAAATCAATAGTTTGAAATTATATGGTAGCATGATTAAACCTTTAATTGCTGATCATCTTGATATCATGCTTCATTCTCATGCTAGTGATAATTGTTTCATGGTGTGATTAAATTGAAGCTTACTTTTTCCTATATAATGCATAACCATGAAATACACAAGTTTATGCCTCAAATCTCTAATTCAAAGTAACTTGTGATAAGCTATGAATCATTGGGCATAATGAAAATGCTGTTTGCATGATATACATTTATATGCAGCATATTAGATTAATTCTTTATTCTGCTCTTTCATGTAAATTACTTGAGAATAACATAAAGAGAGAGAAATAAAGAAAAGAAAATGAACAATTATTCAAGGGAAGTAAAATCTAAGTAAAGGCAAATACTCCAATCTTTAAGAAAAGCAAAACAAGCATGATACATTCGGCACATTTGTGAGACTAGTGAAAGGGATAAAATCCGTAATTAATTACACTTAAACAGGAAGAGCTTGAAGTGAACATTTTAACATTTCTATATTGCTCATCATAGGGATGGTGCCAATGGGGAGGCTAGTGGTAGTACCCGGCACTATTTGACCCAACTATTCGGTGTAGGGTATATTAGGGACGGCACAAGAGGGAGGCTAGTGGTAGTACCTCGTGCCCCTTCCAACTCCACCGGATAGGGAGCAAATAGAGTATAGAGCATAAGAAGGTAAAAATGAAAGTATATAAGAAGAATCAAGTCAAATTTTTAATCACTTGAAAACACACTTTAAGGATGAAATCAGTGCAAGATTATATTTAAATAGGGAGAGTTTATTTGAAAAAAATTAATTTTGATCCTTGACATGCTTGCTCTTAATGTTTTAATACATGATGTTATGACTTAATGTTCTGCATGTGACATGATGTTTTGAATTATGTGTTTTCAATATTCAATAGCAAAGATCTTTCCTAAACATAACTTGTAATGCTTCATGCCTATAAAATTTGATTGAAACATGTTATTACCAACAACAACATCATTTTATTTTAATGAATATATTTTGAAAAATAAAAGAAAAGAATAATTTGAATTTGCAAATTAGGCAAAATGGATTGATTCTAATTTATCTTTCAACTTGCCTAACATTAGTACATAATGTCCTCCAATTTGTACCAAAATTCAATATGAATTACAAAGATTCTGGATGTGCTCTAATGTTTTTGAAATATGTGTTTTCAATCTTAATAGTTTAAGATGAGCAACAAATGAGAAGATACATATCTCAAATTACAACCTTGAAAGCCTCCTTGAGAATCTTTATGAAATTCAGAATCTGATTTTGTATAAAAGTTTAAACTCAATATGAATTCCTAGATAAAACTATAGCTTAAGAAAAATAGAATAATTCTGATGCCTTGATTGCTTGCCCCGATACGCATCTGAAACATATCATTTCTTATCTTCAAAGTGTACTAATATTGGTCTGAATGATGTGTCTTTCGATGATCTTGATTGCAAACAAATATTTTTAAATATGTGATTTTATTTTGATATTGAAAAGATTTATTGTGCTTCATATATACATTGCTGAAAAACTTTGATTAAGAAATTGAGTTCTATAAATATATATACTTCAATGATCATCTATATATTTTTTTTCCTCTCCTACATTATTAAAGACTTCTATCAAAATATATATGTATATATATTATTAAAAGAGTGAATGATCTTAAGTTTAGAAATATTTCAGCTCACTCACATGATTCTTAAAAGAAAGAAAATGTAAATGCTTTTGAAAGAATTTGAGCTTCAAATGAATTATTTTCTGATTAATATTTCAGTACATTTTCTCAAAGATTAAGAGGAAACATAACTTGTTCTTAAAAGATTAAAAATAGTGATTGCTATAAATTTTGAATAATTCTAGATCACTCTACATTCTTGATATCATAAAGTTTCAGTTTATTCACGTTTATCATTAAAATCTGAAATTCAACAAAAGATAAGAATAATTAAAGAAGAATGCATCTTTTAAGGGGGAGCTTTAGATATTCAGTATCTTATCCTAAAGTTACTTTAATTTGATGCATACCTTGAATTTTATGGATTGATTTTGATGAACCTCCTTATATTGCAAGACTTGCCTTAATTATATAATAAGTTTATACCTTGAGATGAGTTCTATAAAGGTTGTCTTATCTCAAACCTTGAGTCTTATGAAAATAAAATATATTTTCGAGATTGACAATTTTATTGAATAAATTCTAAAACTCTCAAATGGAATGATTAATTAAGGGGGAGAAAGAAAATTTCAGAGGGAGAGATCATATAGAACTTAATCATGTAAATTCACAACTAAAGATGAGAGAAAGAATACTAAATGTAAAGTGGTATTAAACTTTGTGCCTCATTGAATATCTTTTGAAAGTTGGATTTTCATCTGTACTTAATTGGTAAATCACTTGTTTTGAAAACTAAGTGAAAAGGATTCCATTTGTATTAGTATTGGAAATTTACTTTGGAATCTACTAATGAGCTCTTATTGGCTTGCACTTTAGTGTTTCAATCATGAGCCAATTCATTTTAATTGATTTTGATGATATGATCTTTAAAGGAGTAAAAGAAAGTCTTTAAGAGAGCTTTCAAAGAACTTTCAAAGCCCTGAATTTTATGTATCCTACATTGCATAAATTCATATTTTGGTATCTATGCTCCAATACTTTTATATCATGAAAGAACTTTGAAGTCATTAAGAATTAAGGATTCAACATAATCTTATGTTTTTCGAGTATATAAGTTTTGATTTTTATCTGCTCTTATACTCTACTCTAAAAATTAATTAGATTGCTCTCATGTTGCTATATACTTAATATATTAAAAAAAAGGGTATTGAAGTTTCATTCGTGCTTTCTTTGAATATTATTCTTGATACTCCTTGAAATAACTTGAAAAAGATTCCATCTACACTTGATTTCAAAACTATCTTTGGAATCTACATTTAGAGATCACTTCTGGCTTATATCCTAAATATCTCATTCCTAAAGCCAAACACATAGAAATAAGATATGATTTTATTAGGGATCATGTGCAAAATGGAAACATATGTATTGAGCATATATGCACTGAAAAACAATTAGCCGACATATTCACAAAACCCTTGAGTGAAGATAGATTCTGCACGCTAAGGAGAGAATTAGGTATATGTGATCCTTTTTATTGAAGAAATATAAAAGGGAGCAAGTAGTCTCATGATACATTCCTCCAATTTCTAAAAATCCATGAAACATGAGTCAAACTTGTTATCTATAGATTCCTTACTCATGTATCATTGTCCCAGAAAGAATTTATAAGGATTGGAAGCAAGGAAAATTTTTAGAAGCAAAAAGGAAGAGCAAAGAAAAATTCTGCACTTGGGTCAACCCAACCCAGAATAGGGTCGACCCAACGTTGAGTCGACCCAAGAAGTTTCTTGAGTCGACCCAACGTCGGGATCCCACTGTTAAAATGGGGACCCGTGAGCTATCTAGGGCACTGTTTACCCTTTGTCCTCTTCCGAAAACCTTATTTTTCACTCTCAAATCTTCTCCAATCATCTCCAAACAGTAGATTACTTCAAGATCTTGGAGAAATGGGACCCGAGAGAGCCGTAGCCAAGCGATCCGGGAGAGTCTCACGATCTTGTTTAGAGACTAGGATATGTATCTAGTTCTCATATGTATTTGGTGGTTATCATGCATCTTTAAACTTTGATTGAGGAATATTGTATTTGCTTTTGCTTTTGATATACTAAAATGTTCCTATTTTGATCAATGAAGTTTGAAGTTTGGTATTTATTGCATCTTTTTCCATGTACCTATTTGATGATAACAAAAAGGGGGAGAAGTAAAGAAAGAGTAATAGGGGAGAAGTAAAGATATCTTTAGAGTAAATAGAGTAACAAAAAGGGGGAGAAGTAAAGAAAGAGTAATAAGAGGAGAAGTAAAGAAAGAAAGAGAAATAATTTGTAAAACAAATAGAAAATCATATAGGAAAGCATATACATCCAAGAGGGAGCAATTTGCAACAATGAAAATGATCAACTCAAAAATTTATATCAAATTTCAGAATTTGGCACACATAATTTCAGAATTTGGCACGCACCTTTCACACCTCGATACATAATCTGAAACTCATGTTTTATCTCAAATTTTTGGAGTTTCATCTTTAATGAATTATAAATGAAAGGGGGAGTAACTCAAAAAGTCAAATTGGCAACATTTAAATGATATAGGGGGAGACTTCACTCTTATATATGAAAAGCTGAAATTCAGCAATTTAATCCCTTTTATAAACTGATTTTAAAGACAAGTATCAATAGGCTTATACTCTTTATTTTGTAATCATCAAAAAGGGGGAGATTGAGGATGATAGTGTTATTTTGATGATTAACAAGCAATTATCTAGAGCATGCTATAAGTTAAATTGATACTTCATTTATAAGTTCATTACTCTCAGTATATTTGTTTAATTGAAAATGGATAAATGGCCTTGTTCATTTGGATGAATCTAACCTTGAGAATGCAGCAAAGTGTGGTTTGAGTCGACCCATAGGTTGATTGGGTCGACCCCGGCACATCAAGAAGTCATCTGGCACACTCCTGCAAAAATGGCACAAATGAACAGTGAGTTGGGTCGACCCAAGGTAAGCATGAGTCGACCCAACCTCCAAAGAACCTCAAAACACAACAGAAGAATGCTCTCTGGATTTACTGAGAGGGTCGACCCACACAGTGGTTGAGTCGACCCAAGCTTGAGTCGACCCAAACCCTGAGAGGGTCGACCCAAAGGCAAGACAGAAAGACAGACAGAAAATGGTTCTCTGGAATTACTGAGAGGGTCGACCCAAGAAGAAGTTGAGTCGACCCAAGTGAACTTTGAGTCGACCCAAAGAAAGGTTGGGTCGACCCAAGGAAAGGAAGGCTGAATTTCAAGTTTCTGTATTTTCTGAGAGGGTCGACCCAAGGAATGTTTGAGTCGACCCAAGTGAAAGTTGGGTCGACCCAAGGACAGGTTGAGCCGACCCAAACACGGGCTGAACATAACGGCTAGTTGTGCAGAAATGCTTTTTGGACTCCCAACGGCTATAAACGGCTAGTTTCTTCAATCCAACGGTCAGAAAGGACTATTTGGAGGTTGGAGAAGTATTTAAGAGGGAGTATTCATCAGAGGAAGCAAGCTTTTGAGAAAATACATCAAGTGCATTCAAGAGAGAACCCTAGCAAGGCAAGCTTCATCCAAGTGCTTCATTCAAGAATCAAAAGAAAGGGGTTGAGCAGATTCAAAGAGTCATCAAGAGCTCCATCCTCCCTTGAAGAGTGAAGCATCCTTGACAAAGAAGAGAGAAGCCACTTCAAAGCGATAAATATTCTCTAAACTCTTCTTTGTAGTTCATATTGTTTCATTTGCTCATTTAGGAGTTTAAATCTTTCTTTTTGTTTGTTAAACTACTTGTAAAGGTTAGTTGGTTAGCCCGCAAAACCAACGGGATAGGTTTTTGGTGAGCCCGGAAAACCAAAGTGTAAAGGTTCGTTGGTGAGCCCGTAAAACCAACAAAGGTTCGTTGGTGAACCCGTAAAACGAACAAAGGTTCGTTGGTAAGCCCGTAAAACCAACATAGGTTTTTGGTGAGCCCGGAAAACCAAATTGTAAAGGTTTTGGATTGTGAGCCCGGAAAACAATCCTACTGTAATCCGAGGGGTTATAGTAAAATTTCCAAGGGGACGCTTGGGGAGTGGACGTAGGTGCTTTGGGGTGCACCGAACCACTATATATCGCTGTGTTTGTGTTGTGCTTGTTCTTATGCTTATTCTTGCATTATCTTTCATCTTTACTCTAGTTTAATTCATTTAAGTAATTTAAGAAAATATTTAAAGCACCAAAAATTTAGAAAAACCCAATTCACCCCCCCCTCTTGGGTTGTCACCTTGGGCAACAACCCAGTTAGAAGACCTTAAATCAATAGATATGAGTAAAATTGACTCAATCATCTCTCCTAGAGTTTCTTGCATCAAGATCTTTAGTATTTATCAAAAATCTTTTATGATAATCATGCTAGCCTCAAATATTCAAATTTTGCCCGCAAAATTAGATTTCATCAGCAATCTCACAACATTATCTCAATGACATTGGCAAAAAATCCCTAGATCAACCTGTAAGTCCAAATTTTGATTTGAAGTTTATTACACACCACATAGTCTCCGATAGACATAAATAAAATCTATTATTTAGATCCAAATATGGTAATCAAAATTATTAATGATTCCACCAAGATAAATAATGTATGATCTCAAAATAAAAACAATTCTTCAATAAGAAAATAACCTTTTTGCAAAATCACCCAGCATATTTTTCTTCTATGTGCTAGTTTCATTCATAATCTACATACAGATTCAAACCTCGAAGAATATTCCAATTGGGTACCATAAAAATCTTTCTTAGCTCAAATCTTAAACAACTTTGTATAAATGGATCTTAATTTGCCTCTAAAAATTATCTTCAAAATTAAGCAATATCATAGTATACCTCCATATCATTTTTTTGAGTTTTTAAGTTCATAACAAATAATCACAATCATGATAATATTCCATGGTCAATCTTGTACTTAATTTAGATCTAAATCTAACTAATTATAACTTGATTCATAGATTGCCCAACCTTTTATCATGTATCAAACCTCATAATAAATTTTATCATAATTCTCTGGTAACCTTTTCATACAAAATCACAAGGCTTAACAAAAAATCTTTAAAGTAGCTTATAATGCCATCGATATAGATGTACGTTCCAATATCCCTTGTGTCTATTGTTCGTCCTTTTCTGTCTAACTAAAAATACGCTAGACAGATCGTTGTTAGAACCGACAAATAAAGTTTAAATTTAATTTTACTCTTACCTGTTCTACTCGAAGAATAGTGGTTGTAAGAGATCGATCCACAGGGAGGCGATTGGAGTTGCTAAAAAATAAAAACATTCACTTGGATTCGAAATCGATTTTTTTTATAACGAAAGAAAAACCTTACGTTGGAGATGTTGAATCATTCCCTGGTCTACCGGAGAATATTTTCTAATTGAAATTAATTGAAAGACAGGTACTTAAATTTTTAGGATCATTTATATATTTAATGAAAAAGAAAACTATGGCATGAAATGGATGAAAACAGTGCTAGGAATATTGAAGACTAGAACATCGATTGCATGAAGGAAGATTTAATTGTATTGCATAACAAAGAAGAAAGATTACAGAATTTGGAGAACGGAAAATAATAGAAATTAAAAACTTTAGCATAAATAGATCTCTCTATTCAACTAAAACTAAAAACTCCAAGATAACATGCTCTCAAAATTAAACTCTTACTAAAAACATTGCTCTCAATCAAAATAAAAATAAATAAATAAGAACAACATGATACCCAAAATAGAACGATTAAACACCAATTAAAAATATAACCTTTAAAAGAAAAACAACTAAAACAAATAAAAAAAAAACAAAAGAAATGTAATGCTCTGTTTTCAAATCTGAAAACAGAGCACTACTCTCCGATCCTTTCTTCTCCCCAACCTCTGTTTCTTGGCCCCAATCCTGCACCAAGCCGAGCTCAACTTCCTCCTCTCGCTCGACTTCTCCTCCCTCCTCTGTTCTTTGGAACCGATCCCCAACCGAGCACACCCCCCTTCCTCTTCCTCCTTCTCCTCTTATAGCCGCGGACGGACTCCTGATGCGGAAGGGAGGCGCGGAGTTCCTTCTTCGGGCGCTGCTGGGATCACAGAGAAGGGGCTGGACGTGTTGATGGCGTGATCCGTGGGAGTAAGGAGAGGGCGGACGCTGGGATTTTGCTGATGGGCGTTGCTGGCATGCATTCGTGTTGATGTCGTGGCGGATTTGGAAGTGATGCCATGGCCGGAATGCTCAAATGGGGAAGGAAGATGGCAGACGCGGTGAGGACGCGGAGGATGCGGACGGCCTGGAATCGGAAGGTGGGGACGCGGGGAGGAGTCGATCACGGACGGAAGGAGCTGAGATTCCGGGATCGATCACGGAAGGAAGGAGATGCGGGCTGAGAGGAGCCGATTACGGAAGAGATCCGGGCGCTGGGATTCTCGCCATGGGTCATGTGCCAGTTTCTGCAATGGAATTGAATTTTGGAAGAAGATCTGGGCCTTTCTTTGCCCTCCTGAGAGGGAGCTGGGAGACACCAAGTTCTGTCCAATTAGTCATATAGATAATAATAAGAAAATAGTATGATATGAAATTTGGCTTGTAGACGGATGGACTTAGTTTGTTACGGGTCATCTATTCTGACTGGAGGTCAATTACAAGTCTTTTAAGTCATGGGTCACCTAGCACCTCATAGTTATGATATGGTCAAATTAGATTTGCCCAAAATTCTTTCCTAAAAGCATAAAGAAATTGGACCCGATTCGGACCCGAACCCGACTCGGACCCGACCCGATCTTCAACCGGGTCGGATCTGGGAAGGGATCCTTCTTTAGTCAAATTTGTACTCAATGTGCATTTTATCTCTAATTTATGAAAATCTGTGCCAAACCCAAATATAATATTAATCCAGTGAATTTATCATTATCGGTTAGCAATAATACTAATTTAGGTGACATATAGGTCACACTTTTGTGTTCTCATCACACCCCCCAACTAGCTTATTGCTAGTCTCTAGCAATTTAGTGCGAAAATGATAAAATAAGAGTGCAAAAGTTTAATTTATTATATAAATATACTAAGATAAATACTCATTTTCGTAGAGCATTACGATTGCACTTAGCACGTGCAACAAGCCTTTAAACCCCTAGGTTACCCTAGTGGACGAGTGTTGTCTCGTGAGGGTTTGCAGTGAAGTTACCCACAACTTCAATCCCAAAATAAAATTTGGTTTGTGAAATGAACGTCTTATTTCAAGTACATAACTGATAAGAATTTCAAAAGCACACAAGGTTTTAATTACTAAGTAGCCCAATTTCTAGGTTAGTATGCAATTTGAGTTGAAGTCATTAAGTTTTCCGTTAGGGAGTTGTAAGACTTATTTATACTTGAGCGCTCAGTGAAGTTTGGACCATGCACAAGCTAAGGTTTTGGATCTCCAAAATATCGCTAATATTAGTAGTTTCCAGGAATTGGTCGGACAAGACCTATTTGCTGATTCAAAATCATCTTTTCTGCAGGATTTCGAGAGCTGTGGATGTTTACTTTAATACCTCATGGGCTTTATCTGTAATATTCCAGTTTACTCGAATTTTTACAACGACGGCTTTCACACTATTGTCTTTCTTAAGGTCAATATACAATTTTTTTTTTCATTTTTTTTTTGTTTTTGTTTTTTTTTGTTTGTTTTTTTTTTGCATTAAAGAGAAATGATAATGTATATATTGTGCACTTTTACTCCTATGATGATTCCTCCATGTAGCGAGCAATTAGTCGACAATTCTCACACCAGTTGGCATGAGGTGTCGGGCATCAAGACTTCCCTACGGACCTATGCTCGGGTTCCTCATCACAAGCCCACTGACCTTTGACAATAGGTAGCCCTTTCCGATGTACCTGACTAAATCCACCATTTTTTTTTTTTGGATCAGAAAAAGATGGTTCATCAGGATTCGAGGTTGCTACCATATTCTCAACACAATGTCGAACCTATACCTTAGAAAATGCAGGCCAGATGTGTTGTGAAATTCAAAGCACTAATTAGCTTACAACTCACTAAAAGGAACTTAATAAAAAGAACTCACTTTGCACTACTTCCAACTAGTCATTGGGCTCTTAGATTTTATATACCTTGTGTGTTGTATATATATATATATATATATATATATATATGTTACGGGGGAACTAAGCCGCCATGCCCCACGTGACCGGCACGCGCGCCCAGGAAGACTACGGCTGCCCTTTGATCCAGCGCTCCGACCCCGAGTCGGACGCCCTCGGCTCCGCAGCCCGACCCCGAGTCGGCTGCCCTTTGATCCAGCAATCCGACCCCGAGTCGGACGCCCTCGGCTCCGCAGCCCGACCCCGAGTCGGCTGTCCTTTGATCCAGCAATCCGACCCCGAGTCGGACGCCCTCGGCTCCGCAGCCCGACCCCGAGTCGGCTGTCCTTTGATCCAGCAATCCGACCCCGAGTCGGATATCCTCGGCTCCGCAGCCCGACCCCGAGTCGGCTGTCCTTTGATCCAGCGCTCCGACCCCGGGTCGGAGATCTCTTGATAACGACAGGCTATTCCCCAGAGGCACGCCGCGGCCTCCTGCTCCACTACTCCCTGCAACGGCTGTATCCGATGCTGCTCCACGATCTCCTGCATCAGCCGTACAAAGCGGAGCCCCACTATGCCCTGACGTGGCCGTACCCGGTGCTGCTCCATGACGCCCTGTAACGGCCATGTCAGTGGCCACACCATCGTGCCCCACGATAACGAACCCCCCTGAGAGACCCCCCAGCCAGGTATATATGCGGCTGGGGGGAGAAAGGGGGGAGGTGAGCAATATCTCCCAGAGCACTCTCTTACTTGCGATTATCACCTCTCCTCCTCCTCCAATCTCCTCTGACTTGACCGTCGGAGGGCCATCACCACCCTGGTGGTGGTGCAAGGCTTGTTTGCAGGTTTCTTGGCGGAAGGTGGAGCGCAACCAACACCAACCAAGACAACTCAGACGGAACCCCGTTCACACCGCAGTGCCAATCGTTCTCGATTTGGACCACCAGCAACAGTTGGCGCTAGAAGGAGGGCCGAATCTTAGAACGATCGTAATGGCACGGCGAGGTGGTCGTGGAGCTTCCAATGCTTCCGGTCGCGGAGCCTCTCGCGCCTCCGGCCGAGAGGCTGCTGCGTCCCCAACGCACTCTCAGCAGCACTCCACCGCCCCTTCTCCCATTCAGACGGTCGAGCTGCTCAGTTCGATCAGCTAGCCCAGCAGGTTCGCACCCTCGCGGAGGCAGTGCAGAATCTGCAGGGTGTGATCTCTCGGGTGCCGCAACGGGCTCAGGAGCCGCTGCCCCCCGAGCACTCGCCTCTTCCTCACAACCCGCGCTCCTTCCTCTCCCATGGAGAGGAGCGCCGGCGCGAGGAGGATTCTCGAGTGCGGTCCATTCTGCCAGGACCTTCTCATCGGAGCTGTGCGGGGTACGAGAGGCGTACCCGGGCGCGTTCTCAAACACCCCAATCCTCGAGGGGCCCGCACGCCAGTCGGTCCCCCTCGCGCCGCTCCTTGTCCCCCACCCACCGGTCGCGCTCCCTGGACCGGCGGGTGGACGATCTCCACAGACAACTCCAGGTCCTGAAGGGCCACTCCAAAGATCCCTTCGCTGACTTGGAGATCTCCTCCCAGCCGGCGCTTGCCTCGAGGATCCTGCGGACCCCGAATCCGTCGGGGTTCAAAATGCCGGCGATCGAACCCTACGACGGGGCGGCGGACCCGCGGGACCATGTGGAGAGTTTCAGGACTCTTATGCTCCTCCATGGAGCATCGGATCCGCTCCTCTGCAAGGCCTTCCCGGCGACCCTCCGTGGCCCGACAAGGGCATGGTTCGCCGGCCTGGAGGCTAACTCCATCCAGTCCTTCGACCAGTTCACCCGCTTCTTTATCAGCCATTTCGCCGTCAGTAGCAGGCGGCGACTGGTCTCCGACTCCCTCTTTGATGTCCGGCAAAACGAGGGAGAAAGCCTGCGGGATTATCTCACCCGCTTCAACAAGGCTACACTGGAGGTCCGGAACCTGAGCCAGAAAGTGGCTCTCTCAGCCCTGAAGCGTGGCTTCCGGAAGGGCAGACTCACCTTCTCCCTGGACAAACGCCTGCCGCGGAGCTTCCCGGAGCTGTTATCTCGGGCAAACCAGTATGCAGACGCCGAGGAGGCAGCATCCCACCGGAACAAGGAGGCCGCCGAGGCCCCTCTAAAGCCCGGGAAGAAAAGGCGAAAAGAGGCACCCCAGAGGAGGAGCCCGACGCCTCAACGCCGGCGCAGAAGCCCGTCACCAGCAAGGAACCACGGCGCCACACGCCCTCGTTCTCCGCACCGACGCTTCAACCGGTACACCCCACTCCTGGCCCCCCGGGCCCAGATCCTCATGGAGGTCAAGGGGCGGGAGGACCTCCCGGTCCCGAGGCAGATGAAGAAGATCCCTGGGAGGAGGCCTTCTCGGGCGTACTGTGAGTACCACCGAGACCACGGCCACGATACCGAAGACTGCTTCCAGCTTCGGGACGAGATCGAGGCTCTCATTCGCCGAGGGCGTCTCGGTCGATATGTAAACGACCGACGTCCCCCGGCAGACCCGCGTCCGGCCGACCCGGCCCCTCAGGAGCCTCGGGAACAGAATCGACCCGTTGCGGGAGTGATCCACACCATCACTGGGGGCTGCTCTCGGCCCGTGAGGAACGCAGGGGGCTCGGCGGGAGCATCAGGAGTGGCCGTCGCGAAGAGGCAGCGGGTCGGAAATGTAATCACTTTTTGTGATGAAGATGTAAAGGGGGTTCAGACTCCCCACGATGACGCCATGGTGATCTCTCTCACTATGGCGAACTATGATGTAAGGCGTGTTCTTGTGGATAGTGGAAGCTCAGCTGATATTCTGTATTACGAGGCCTTCCGAAAGATGAGCTTGTCCCGACAATTGTTGCACAAAACATCCACCCCCCTCATAGGATTCACTGGAGACGCTATCTCGGCCGAAGGTGTCATTGAGCTGCCTGTGACTGCGGGCGTTGCACCCGCAGAAGCCACGGTGCGACTCGGGTTCTTGGTCGTCCGTGTCCCCTCGGCCTACAACGCTATCCTCGAACGACCCGGACTGAACGCCCTTCGCGCGGTGGTTTCTACCTACCATTTGCTCATGCGGTTCCCCACGGCGGCCGGGATTGGAGAGGTCCGAGGTGACCAACCAACCGCACGGCAGTGTTTCCTAGCAACTCTCAAAGGGAAGAAGCCCATGGAGGCCCTAAGCGTCGAGTCCCTTGACGCCAGAGACGAAGTGGCCTTGCGGCACGGGGAGCCGGCCGAGGGCGTAATCGAGGTTCCCCTCGAAGAAGGCCGCCCGGACCGCACGGTCCGGATCGGTGCCAACCTCGACTCGGAAGCTCGGTTCCGGTTAGTGGAATTCCTCCGAGCCAATACTGATGTGTTTGCCTGGTCGGCGGCCGATGTACCTGGGATCGACCCGGAGGTCATTTCTCACGCCCTCAACGTCGACCCGACCCACCGACCAGTAAAGCAAAAGAAGAGACACTGTGCCCCGGATCGGATCCGGGTGGTCGACCAGGAGGTAGACAAACTCTTGGAGGCAGGTTTCATAAGGGAAGTGAGCTACCCCGAGTGGCTGGCAAACGTCGTACTTGTCCGGAAGGCGAGCGGGAAGTGGAGGATGTGCGTCGACTACACCGACCTGAACAAGGCGTGCCCCAAGGATAGCTTTCCGCTTCCCAGGTCTGAAGGTAATGCGAGCGGGAAGTGGAGGATGTACTGTTACAAGGTAATGCCCTTCGGTCTGAAGAACGCTGGCGCTACTTACCAGCGCCTCGTCAATAAAATCTTCAAGGAGCAGATCGGCCGGAACATGGAGGTGTACGTGGACGATATGCTGGTAAAGAGCCGCCATGCGGATCAGCACATCGCGGATCTGGAGGAGACCTTCGCCACCTTGCGGAAGTTTCGTATGAAGCTAAACCCAGCGAAGTGCGCCTTTGGTGCTTCGGCCGGGAGGTTCCTCGGCTTCATTGTCAACCAGCGGGGGATCGAGGCCAACCCGGACAAAATCAAAGCCATCCAAGATATGTCCCCTCCGACCAAAGTGAAGGAGGTTCAGGAGCTCGCTGGAAGGGTCGCCGCGCTCGGACGATTTGTGGCAAAATCGGCCGAACGCTGCCAACCGTTCTTCAAGGTGTTGAAGCGCCCGAAAGACTTCCTCTGGACGGCTGAATGTCAAGTGGCGTTCGACCAGCTCAAGGAGTACATGGCGTCTCCTCCCCTGCTGTCCAAGCCGCAAGAGGGGGAGATGCTCTACCTTTACCTGGCGGTCTCCCCAACCGCAGTCAGCGCAGTACTGGTTCGGGAAGAGGCAAAACTTCAGAAGCCCGTGTACTACACCAGCCGAGTCCTCCGGGATGCCGAGACGCGGTACACGAAGGCTGAAAAGATCGCCTTCGCGCTGCTGACTGCGGCCAGGAGGCTTCGCCCCTATTTCCAGGCTCATTCTGTCACCCTTTTGACCGATCAACCACTGCGGCAGATCCTCAGCAATCCTGAGAATGCGGGACGGCTGGTGAAGTGGGCAGTAGAACTTGGTGAGTTCGACATCCGCTACCAGCCCCGGCCCGCCATCAAGGCCCAGGTGCTCGCGGACTTTCTCGCTGAGTGCACTGTGCAGGAGGCGGAACCTAGGCCGCCGGAAACACCCAGCCTCGATCTCCCGATCTGGACGCTCCACATTGACGGGTCGTCGAACCCTGAAGGTGGAGGGGCTGGGCTGGTCCTTACCAATCCCGATGGAGTGATAGCCGAGTATGCCTTGAGGTTCGGATTTCCAGTGACCAACAATGAGGCGGAGTACGAGGCCCTAGTCACGGGACTCAAACTCGCCAAGGAGCTCGGCATCCGGCGTCTGAAGGTCTTCACCGACTCCCAGCTGGTGGTCGGGCAGGTTCGAGGGGAGTTCGAGGCACGGAGCCCGACCATGCAGAGCTACGTCCGGAAGGTGCAAGCACTCATTCCCGACCTCGGCAGTATTGACATTCAGCAGGTCCCAAGGAGCGAAAATGCTAGGGCCGACAGGTTGTCCCGCTTGGTGGGCGCTGAGGCACACAACTTGTCAAGGGCGATATACCTGGAGACCCTAGATGCCCCGAGCATCGGCGAGGCTGAAGCGGTAATGGCAATTGATCCGGAACCATCTTGGATGGACCCGCTTGTAGCTTACCTCGCCGAAGGGATCCTCCCCGAAGATGAAGATCAAGCTCGGCGACTTGTTATGAAGTCCGCCCACTACGTACTCTACGAAGGGAGGCTGTATCGGACCTCGTTCACCGCCCCCCTCTTAAGGTGCCTCTGCCCTTCGGAAGCGGCTTACGCCCTCAGCGAAGTCCACGAAGGCATCTGCGGATCGCACCTGGGGGCTAGGTCCCTGGCACATAAGATCATGAGGCAAGGCTACTATTGGCCGACCTTATTGGAAGACTCAAAGGATCACGTACGGAAATGCGACGCCTGCCAGCGCCACGCCAACATCCAGAGAGTCCCCTCTGTTCCCTTGGCGCCAATCACCGCCCCCTGGCCCTTTGCACAGTGGGGAATGGATATCCTCGGACCATTCCCCATCGCTTCGGCCCAGCGAAAATTTTTGATTGTCGCCATCGACTACTTCACCAAGTGGGTGGAGGCAGAGCCACTGGCCACCATCACGGAGGCGCAAGTCCGGAAGTTCGTAAAGAAGAACATCATTGTCCGATTTGGGGTACCTCGGGTCCTCATCTCGGATAACGGTCGACAGTTTGATAACAAGCATTTCCGAGACTTCTGCGAGGAGTTCGGGATCGAACATCGGTTCACGTCCGTGTCGCACCCCCAAACCAACGGCGAGGCCGAGGTCACAAATCGGACAATCCTCCAAGGTATCAAAGCGCGGATCGGACGGACGGGGCAAGCTTGGGTCGAGGAACTCGAGAATGTCCTTTGGGCGTATCGGACCACGCATCGGACTCCTACCGGGGAGACGCCTTTCAGCCTAACCTATGGCACGGAAGCCGTTGTCCCCGTAGAGCTCGGACTTCCCTCACCTCGGGTAGCCGCACACCGACCCGAGGCCAACTCGGAGCAACTCCGAGGGAACCTGGATCTCTTGGAAGAAGCAAGAGAAATGGCGCAGGTTCGGATGGCAATGTATCAGCGGAGGGTGGCCCGATATTATAACTCCAAAGTCCGACCGAAGCTTTTCAGAATTGGAGATCTGGTGCTGAGGCGAGCTAAGGCATCTAAACCTACGGAAGGTGGGAAGCTAGCGCCGAATTGGGAAGGCCCGTATAAAGTTCGTTGGGTAAACCGACCTGGCTCCTACCAGTTGGAAGCCCTAGATGGCCGAGAAATTCCAAGGGGCTGGAATTCCGCTAACCTGCGGATGTATTACCAGTAGAACAACAAGGCCAGAAAGACAATTTGGAAAGGTGCAACACTTTTCATTTCAATAATTTCTGGTTACAATGGCGTGCTCGTATGATTACAAGGAATTTCCAGAGGGGAATTAGGGAGTAAAGAAAGCAAAGAAGAGGTGGAGAATCCGTGGAGCTGAGGACCGAGGATCCCAAACCCTCAATCCAAAGCAGCTGCAATCCCACCGGAAGTGGGTGCTTCTAACCGGAGGCGCCATCCAGCACCTCACCAAAAAGACGAGGAGCCGCCGCAGAAGAAGCTCCCGCTGCCCCCAGGGGAACGCCGCCTCCAAAGGATATTCCCATCCTCCCCAGTGATAGGGGAGAGAAGGAATTCGAGGGGGAAGAGCATATGGAGGCGCGGCCCCGGACCGAGCGTCTGGTGCAGAGCTCGATCGGGAGGCTGAACTTCAAGGAGGGGAGATGTGATCCCGGATGAAACGCCTAGAGCGGAGCTCCGCCGGGAAGACCCTCCTTGTTGATCCCAGATGAAACGGCTAGTTGGCTGAAGTCGCAAGGGGAGCGTCTCCCCTTTCCTTCAACAGGAGTCTCTCAGTCATATGCCAAGGAGGAGGTCCGCGATCCATGGCAACCTGAACAGCTCCAGCTTGGCAAACTCCATCGTACCTGCACCTGTATTTATAGCCAAACTGCGGCCCCCTGGTCGTCCCGATGCGGGTGGCTCCAATAAATGCAGGCGCATTGAAACCGGAGCCGTTCCGGCTCTCGAGGCGTATCTCCCCGCGATTTCCTAAGCGTCATTCTCCTTAAACCGCATTCTTTGTGCAGGACAATCCGGGTGTCATGTACCCCTAGGTCCACATATCTCCGCTCGCGCCCAGGCTGTATCCTCCACGAAGAACCCGCGTATCGCGGCCGCTCAGCTAACACTCCTCGCAAGCAGCAGCTGGCGATCCGATTTCCCAGGTAACGCATTAATTAGCGTTTAATGCCCTTCTCGTGTTCCCCCAGGCAACGCTTAGAGAAAAGGAGAAACATGATCGCGGCTGGCCACGGAGAAACCCCGTCGGGCAGCGAGCGACAAGCGCACGACCAGCGAGCGGAATTTCCCGAGGCTCGGCCCTCGGATGCCTGGCTAGCCCGATGATCATCCCGGGAGCAGACTAACCGGAAGCCCCGACCGGTCGCCTCGGCTTGCGCCAGCCTTGGCCGACCAACGAGTGGAATGTCCCGAGGCTCGGCCCTCGGATGCCAGGCTAACCCGACGATCATCCCGGGAGCAGACTAGCCTGAAGCCCCGACCGGTCGCCTCGGCTTGCGCCAGCCTTGGCCGACCAACGAGCGGAATTTCCTGAGGCTTGACAACCCTCGGATGCCAGGCTAACCCGACGATCATCCCGGGAGCAGACTAGCCTGAAGCCCCGACCGGTCGCCTCGGCTTGCGCCAGCCTTGGCCGACCAACGAGCGGAATTTCCTGAGGCTTGACAACCCTCGGATGCCAGGCTAACCCGACGATCATCCCGGGAGCAGACTAGCCTGAAGCCCCAACCGGTCGCCTCGGCTTGCGCCAGCCTTGGCCGACCAACGAGCGGAATTTCCCGAGGCTCGGCCCTCGGATGCCAGGCTAACCCGACGATCATCCCGGGAGCAGACTAGCCTGAAGCCCCGACCGGTCGCCTCGGCTTGCGCCAGCCTTGGCCGACCAACGAGCGGAATTTTCTGAGGCTTGACAACCCTCGGATGCCAGGCTAACCCGACGATCATCCCGGAAGCAGACTAGCCTGAAGCCCCGACCGGTCGCCTCGGCTTGCGCCAGCCTTGGCCGACCAACGAGCGGAATTTGCTGAGGCTTGACAACCCTCGGATGCCAGGCTAACCCGACGATCATCCCGGGAGCAGACTAGCCTGAAGCCCCGACCGGTCGCCTCGGCTTGCGCCAACCTTGGCCGACCAATGAGCGGAATTTTCCGAGGCTCGGCCCTCGGATGCCAGGCTAACCCGACGATCATCCCGGGAGCAGACTAGCCTGAAGCCCCGACCGGTCGCCTCGGCTTGCGCCAGCCTTGGCCGACCAACGAGCGGAATTTTCCGAGGCTCGGCCCTCGGATGCCAGGCTAACCCGACGATCATCCCGGGAGCAGACTAGCCTGAAGCCCCGACCGGTCGCCTCGGCTTGCGCCAGCCTTGGCCGACCAACGAGCGGAATTTCCCGAGGCTCGGCCCTCGGATGCCAGGCTAACCCGACGATCATCCCGGGAGCAGACTAGCCTGAAGCCCCGACCGGTCGCCTCGGCTTGCGCCAGCCTTGGCCGACCAACGAGCGGAATTCCCCGAGGCTTGACGGCCCTCGGACGCCTGGCTTAGCGCCGGAAGAATTTCCCGAGGCCTAACCCTCGGATGCCCGGCTTAGCGCCGGAAGAATTTCCTGAGGCCCAACCCTCGGATGCCTGGCTTAGCGCCGGAAGAATTTCCTGGGGCCTAACCCTCAGATGCCTGGCTTAGCGCCGGAAGAATTTCCTGAGGCCTAATCCTCGGATGCCTGGCTTAGCGCCGGAAGAATTTCCTGAGGCCTAACCCTCGGATGCCTGGCTTAGCGCCGGAAGAATTTCCCGAGGCCTAACCCTCGGATGCCTGGCTTAGCGCCGGAAGAATTTCGGAAGCCAGGAGTCAGCAAGACGCTACCGAGAGTTAAAAGAAAAAGAAGGACGAAGGCGAGATGAAGAAACATTCAACTTGCATCAATTTTCATTGTTTCAGGGCCGAGGCCCATACAATTTGGCAAAACCTCGGTATACAAAAAAAAAAAAGAGAAGACAACGAAAGATACAAGAGGTCAGCTTGGAGAAACTCCCGGGTCGGGAACGTCGGGCTCGTCCGCAGGAGGTAGGGAAGCAGCAGGAGAACCAGCAGGGAATGGCGCCGGAGAGGAGTCGAGAAGGGAAATCTCGCTCAGGTCAACTTCGGGGTACTTAGCCGACACCCTTGCCAGGCCCTCCTCGAAGCCTAAGATAAAGGCTTCGGCCCCCGCGTCCGACGCGTCACGGACAAACTCGTCGGACTGACGATAGGTCTGTACCGCCTCCGACATATCATGAGCGAACTCGGCGGACTGGCGATAAGCCTCTACCGCCTGACGCCCGATTTCCGCACTCCTCTCGGCCAGCGCCGCCTCTGCCCGCTCCATAATCTGGGCTTTCGCCTCCAAGACCTTCGCCACAATCCGGCCTTCCGCCTCGGTGGAGACCCTTAGCAGCTCAGCCCGAGCCTCCTTGTGCTTCGCTTCGGCAGCAATGCGAGCAGCCTCAGCCTCCGTCAGGCGCGAATGAAGCTCCTGATCGCTCGCACGGGACTTCTCCAAGGCCGACTCCAATTCGCCCAGCTTAGCTTCAAGGGACCGGATTCGGTTGCGGGCGTTGTCGGCTGACCGCTGGGCCTTCTCCCACCTCTCCCGGTAGTCGGCAGCCTTCCGGGACTGCTTCTCGGCCCGCTCATCCGCCTTCTTGACCTCGCCCTCGAGACCCGAGGCAAGCTCCTGAGCCTCCAACAGTTGCTTCTCGAGGGCAGCAAAGCCGAGTGCCCGCTCTTCGGCCTCCCGGAGCCTCGCCTCGAAGTCCCCGGTTGTTCTGCCTGCCACAGCCTGGCCTCCCTTTTCCACTGCTTTCAGCCGGTCCTCGGCCTTCGCCAGAAGCCCCGCCTGTTCCTTGTAGCACTCCTCCAGACGGATCATGTACTGGGCGAGCTAAGAAATAGGAAAAATAAGGGAGTCAGGCGGAGAACAACAGAGCCAATAAATGGTGAAAAGCGGCCAGAAGAATACTCACCGACATGAGACAGACACAGCTGGCAGCCCCAACGTCAGAGACCGCCAATTCCCGGACCCGCCGACGGTCCTTCTCCAGCAGCACTGTTTTGATGAGATTTCGGGCGCCATCGGTAGTGAAGGCAGACCCCAATTTCTCCCCAGAGCCGGACGGTGGTTCTGCAGCCTTACCCCTATCCATCGCCTGGGGAAGAGTCCGGCCGATCGCGCTCGGGGCGGGGGTCACCCCAGGAATTGATAGGGTCCCGCTCGGTCGGGGCCTCGGCGCGTCCCTCCTCGAGTCATCAGGAGCCGACCGAGTCGAAGGCCGGGTCGGGGACTGATCACGTCCGACCCGTCCGTCTCGGGCAGGCTCGGATGATACCTCCGGAGTAGCGGCAATCTTACCACCGGAGGGCTGATACAGCGTCAGCTGCCGGTCCGTGCCCACGACGTCTCCCTGATCGGTGGGCCCGGACTCGTCGGTCGGCGTCGGAGGCACCTCCTTACGGGACTTCTTCGCCGGTGGGGCCCCGCTCGGAAGAGCTCGTTTCCTCCTCTGGGCTGCTTCCAGCAGGGACGCCCTACCAACAGCCTTTGTCTTCACCGACCGCATGACGTCGTCGATCTCTGCAAAAAGGACAGGATAGTCGGAGACGGAGAAACCAAAGGAAAGAACGGGACGAAAGAAGGGAAAAAAGTCAAGAAAGAATCGGTGGCGGACTCACGGTCGGTGGGGACCGAGCTCAGACCGACATTCACCAAAGTATCCTCGGAAATAAGGCGGGCCACCGGGGGGAGCTGGCCCTCGGCAACCAACCCCTTCAAGGCGGCCAAGCCATCGGACTCCTCCCTTGACAGTCTCGATAGGCCGATCGGAGACTTCATCGGGGTCTCCCAGGTCGCCCTGATTTCCCAAGAGGGATCTGCATCAACAAAAAAGAAGCGCTCCTTCCATTTGTGAATGGAGGTAGGAGCCTCCTTGACAAGGCCGCATCCTCGCCGCGCTGCGAAGCACCACCACCCTTTGTCCTGGGGGTGGCCGCTCAGGCTGTAGAACTCCCAAAAAACATTCAGGGTGGCGGGGATCTCGTGCATACGGCAGAGAACCTGGAAGACCGTCAGGGCCCGCCACGAGTTCGGCACCAGTTGCGTCGGTGCCACTCTTAAACCCCGTAGCACCTACATGACCAAGTCCGAAGGGGGAAAGCGGAACCCGGCCTGGAGAATGCCCTCATTGATGGCGATCTTCCCTGGAGGAGGATGGGACATCCTCTCCTCAGGCCCCGGGAGCGTGGCGTTGCAGGCCTCGGGAAGGTGGTACCGAGCCACGAGTCTGTCTAAATCTGTGGCGACCAGCTCCGACTTAATTTGGTCTGCTCTCACTTCGCCCATTCCTAATGGCCAATAAACCTACGGTTAGGACGGGGACCGGAAGGGGGGAAAGACCGGAGCGACTGGAGTACACTAGTATAAGAGGGGAAAGTATGGAGAGCCCTAAGCAGAAGAATGGGGAAAACTCACCGGAAAAGAGGTAAGAACGGCTCCGAGAGCGCCAAAGGAGAAACGAGTGAACAGTCCGATGGCAGCAACAGCAGCGCAAAGGGGAAACTTGAAAATATCTGTAAAGAAGAAGACGGACGGGGAAAGGCCCCCGATTAAATAGGCGGAAAGGCAAGTGACGCCTCAATGACGCCAGAGGACGCCTGGCTGCCGAAGGGTCGCTCGCGCCCCAAAGGCGAATCGACACCATTAGGGAAGGATGTCCGCCGAAATCCTCAGACTGCCAGGTCAGCAATAACCGCCATACGCCATAAAAAGGGCGGGGAGCTCGAAGCGCGCGCGCCTCTCCGAGGAACGGCGGCAATCCCGAAACATCACTCCCTTCACCTGTTCCCCTTCTGGTTCCAGGCTCGGAAGTGGGGGGCTACTGTTACGGGGGAACTAAGCCGCCATGCCCCACGTGACCGGCACGCGCGCCCAGGAAGACTACGGCTGCCCTTTGATCCAGCGCTCCGACCCCGAGTCGGACGCCCTCGGCTCCGCAGCCCGACCCCGAGTCGGCTGCCCTTTGATCCAGCAATCCGACCCCGAGTCGGACGCCCTCGGCTCTGCAGCCCGACCCCGAGTCGGCTGCCCTTTGATCCAGCAATCCGACCCCGAGTCGGACGCCCTCGGCTCCGCAGCCCGACCCCGAGTCGGCTGTCCTTTGATCCAGCAATCCGACCCCGAGTCGGACGCCCTCGGCTCCGCAGCCCGACCCCGAGTCGGCTGTCCTTTGATCCAGCAATCCGACCCCGAGTCGGATATCCTCGGCTCCGCAGCCCGACCCCGAGTCGGCTGTCCTTTGATCCAGCGCTCCGACCCCGGGTCGGAGATCTCTTGATAACGACAGGCTATTCCCCAGAGGCACGCCGCGGCCTCCTGCTCCACTACTCCCTGCAACGGCTGTATCCGATGCTGCTCCACGATCTCCTGCATCAGCCATACAAAGCGGAGCCCCACTATGCCCTGACGTGGCCGTACCCGGTGCTGCTCCACGACGCCCTGTAACGGCCATGTCAGTAGCCACACCATCGTGCCCCACGATAACGAACCCCCCTGAGAGACCCCCCAGCCAGGTATATATGCGGCTGGGGGGAGAAAGGGGGGAGGTGAGCAATATCTCCCAGAGCACTCTCTTACTTGCGATTATCACCTCTCCTCCTCCTCCAATCTCCTCTGACTTGACCGTCGGAGGGCCATCACCACCCTGGTGGTGGTGCAAGGCTTGTTTGCAGGTTTCTTGGCGGAAGGTGGAGCGCAACCAACACCAACCAAGACAACTCAGACGGAACCCCGTTCACACCGCAGTGCCAATCGTTCTCGGTTTGGACCACCAGCAACAATATATATATATATTTCAAAAATTTTAACTAAAAACTTTTTCTTTTTTATAAAATTTTAAATGCGTAAAAATACCCCCAAACCTAAATCTAACATTGTCCTCAATGTTAAAGAAAATTTAAAGCAGTAAGAGGACAGAGGAGAAGTACCTGATATGGGTGGGTTAATTGAAAGTTGGGGCAAAATCCCCCAAACCTGCATGTTAGTAATTTATTGATATATTTTTTTTTTTTTTATAAAAGAAACTTACATGTTGGGTTGCCTCCCAAAGAGCGCTAAGTTTTATGTCTTCAGCCAGACAATTCCGATTTACTCATAATAGATAGGGTCGGTCAGAAGTGTCTCCTCGACTTCTGGACTCAGATACTCAAGGTATGGTTTTAAACAATGTCCATTGACTTGAAAGGACCTACCATCCTTGGTATTGCATATTACTACTGCACCATGCGGGTGCACTTTCTCTATTGTGTATGGGCCAGTCCAGCGAGATTTAAGTTTTCCAGGGAATAGATGTAACCGAGAATCATATAAGAGAACTTTTTGTCCTTGGTAAAACTCTTTACGAGTAATCATTTTATCATGCATGACTTTCATGCGATCCTTGTACTTCTTAACACACTCGTAAGCATCGTTCCTAATTTCTTCAAGCTCGTCGAGCTGAAGCTTTCTATGTTCTCCTGCCTTGTCGAGATCGAAATTTAGGCGTTTGATTGCCCAATACGCCTTGTGTTCTAACTCGACAGGTAAATGGCAAGCCTTGCCATAGACAATCCTATATCGAGACATTCCAATTGGTGTTTTGTAGGCCGTTCGATATGCCCACAATGCATCTGTTAACCTAAGGGACCAATCCTTTCGAGATGGATTGACAGTTTTTTCGAGGATGGTCTTGATTTCTCTGTTGGAAATCTCAACTTGTCCACTTGTTTGTGGATGATATGGTGTACCGACCTTATGGGTGATGTTGTACTTCCTAGCAAGGGCTTTAAAAATTCTATTGCAAAAATGTTTCCCCCCATCACTAATGATAGCACGAGGGGTGCCAAAGCGAGCGAAGACAGACTCCTTAAGAAACTTGATCACTACTTTGTGATCATTGGTCTTACATGCGACAGCCTCAATCCACTTGGACACATAGTCAACAGCTAGGAGTATGTATTGGTGCCCAAATGACATAGGAAAAGGACCCATAAAATCAATACCCCAAACATCAAAGATTTCTACAATTAAGATCGGGTTCAGAGGCATCTCATTTTTTCTTGAAATTTTTTCTAGTCTTTGACATCGGTCACATGATTTGCAATACTCGTGTGAGTCATGAAATAGTGTGGGCCAATAGAATCCGCACTGCAAAACCTTTGCAGCCGTCTTTTTACCACTGAAATGACCACCACAGGCATGGTCATGACAAAAGGAAAGGACTTTCCTGTGTTCGTATTCAGGAATACACCGTCGGATGATCTGATCAGGGCAATATTTAAATAGGTATGGTTCATCCCAAAAATACTACTTCACACGAGCTAGGAAGCGACATTGCTCCTGTTTGGTCCAAGAGCTAGGCATTTGTTCAGTAACGAGGTAGTTGACTATGTCAGCATACCATGGAACATTGGTATAGGAAATCATCATTAGTTGTTCATCCGGAAAAGTTTCGGATACAGGTAATGATTCTGCAGATGACTCAACAATTAGTCTGGACAAGTGGTCAGCTACTACATTTTCAGATCCCTTTTTGTCTCGAATTTCGAGATCAAATTCCTGGAGCAATAGGATCCAATGAATGAGCCTTGCCTTAGCATCCTTCTTTGTGAGAAGGTACTTAAGGGCGGCATGACCAGAATAAATAAGAACCTTAGATCCTATCAGGTAGGGGCGGAATTTATCTAGAGCAAAAACAACTGCCAACAATTCTTTTTCAGTGGTGGAATAGTTGAGTTGGGCGTCATTTAGAGTTTTGCTTGTATAATGAATAACATGGGGAAGCTTCTCTACTCGCTGACCTAAGACAGCACCTATGGCATAATCGGATGCATCACACATGATTTCAAAAGGACGACTCCAATCAGGACTCCTTATGATGGGTGCTGAAGTTAGTTCAGACTTTAGTCTTTCGAAAGCAGTTATACAAATTGGCGAAAAATTAAAAGTAGCATCTTTCGCCAACAAATCGCATAAGGGTTTCGACAAGTTACTGAAATCCTTGATAAAGCGGCGGTAAAAACCCGCATGCCCTAAAAAGGATCTGACTTTCCTAACAGTTTTGGAAGGTGGCAATTTAGCAATTAATTCTACTTTGGCCTTATCCACCTCAATTCCCCTTTGTGACACAATGTGTCCTAAAACAATACCTGATTCTACCATGAAATGACACTTCTCCCAGTTAAGAACTAAGTTTTTCTGTTTACAGCGTTCTACAACAAGTGTCAAGTGGTGTAGGCATTCCTCAAATTGGATCCAAATATAGAAAAATCATCTATGAAAACTTCTAAAAATTTCTCCACCATGTCGGAGAAAATACTCATCATACACCGTTGGAATGTAGCTGGTGCATTGCATAGCCCAAAAGGCATGCGACGATAGGCAAAAGTGCCATAAGGACAGGTGAATGTGGTTTTCTCTTGATCCTCACGTGCGATAGGGACTTGGTTATATCCAGAATAACCATCGAGGAAACAGTAATGGGAGTGGCCAGCTAGCCGTTCTAGCATTTGATCGATGAAGGGTAGAGGAAAGTGGTCTTTCCTAGTCATGGCATTAAGCTTCCTATAGTCGATGCATACTCGCCATCCCGTTTGGACTCGAGTAGGGACTAACTCATTGTGATCATTTTTCACCACAGTGATGCCAGACTTTTTAGGTACGACTTGAACTGGGCTTACCCACTGACTATCAGAAATAGGATATATAATCCCTGCATCTAAAAGCTTGATGACCTCGGCTTGAACTACGTCCTTCATGATTGGATTAAGTCGCCTTTGTGGTTCTCTAGAAATTTTTGCATCTTCTTCTAGATGGATTTTATGTTGGACCACAGAAGGACTAATCCCCTTAATATCAGCTATAGACCAACCGATAGCTTCCTGATTCTTCCGAAGGATACTTAACAGCTTCTCTTCCTGTTCTTTAGTTAGATTCGATGCAATTATAATAGGTAAGGTCTTGTTTTCTCCAAGAAATGCATACTTCAAGTTTTTGGGAAGGTCTTTGAGTTCTAGTTGTGGAGGTTTGACATTGGATGACACTAGCTGAGATTCCAAAATAGGCAATGATTCAAACTTGGTGGCCCATCTGCTAGTATCCATCACAGGAATGGAATCTAACAATGCATTAACCTCTTGACTTGACTCACAATCTTGACCAAAATTAGCCAAACATCTTTCTAATGGGTCAGAATAACTCGACTCTTCAAAAGAACTGCTAATTATATTCTCAATCATGTGAATTTCTTCCAAATCGTCCATCTCAGTTGACTGACTACTACTATGAAAAACATTGAGCTGGACAGTCATGTTCCCAAAGGCTAGAGTCATTATTTCATTTCGGCAACTAATCACAGCATTTGAAGTGGCCAAAAATGGTCTACCTAGGATCACCGGGATGTGACTTTCTGAATTTTTTACTGGTTCAGTTTCAAGGACTACAAAATTCACAGGGTAGTAGAATTCATTAACTTTTACAATCACATCCTCCACAATTTCTTTGGGATACTTCACAGTCCTATCTGCTAATGACAAGGTAATATTTGTGGACTTTAATTCTCCCAAACCTAGTTCGGTGTAGACAGATTAGGGTAATAGGTTTGCACTTGCTCCTAAGTCTAATAGGGCTCTCTGAATGATGGTTTCTCCTATTTTAATTTCAACAGTGGGGCAACCAGGGTCCTTGTATTTTGGGGCAATCTGCTGTTGAATAAGAGATGAGGCTTGTGCAGCCATCACAGCTTGCCTAGGAATACTGGTTTTTCTTTTCACCGTGGTTAAGTCTTTTAAGAATTTTGTATAGGAGGGGATCTGTCTGATGGCATCTAGGAAGGGTAAATTTATTTGGACATTTTTAAAGACTTCCATGATTTCATCGTACTGAGATTTTTTCTTTGAGTCTTGTAGTCTACTAGGAAAGGGAGCCTTGGGTGTGTACGTCTCTATTGGTTTCTCCTCTATTCCTTGTGTTCCCTGTTCTTGTGTCTTTTTCTGAGTGGGATTCGGTTCATGCTTTTCTTCTTTTTCTTGTACAGAATGTTGGACCTTGTTGTCCACTTGCTTACCAGACCGTAAAGTGGTAATTGCCTGGACTTCATGGTTAGGGTTTCCATTAGAATCAATCTGAAACTGGCCTCTCGGCCCTTGATTCTGTTGCCTACTAGGGTTAGGTACTGGCTGACTTGGCAATTTCCCTCTCTTCCTATCCCCTAGAGAGTTAGCTATTTGGCTCAGACTAACCTCAAGTTTTGCAATTGCTTGCGCATGGAATTGGTTAGTCTGGGTTTGAGCCATGTTGGTCTGTTGTTGTTGTTGGATGAAGTCTTGTTGCTGCTTCATCATGTTAGCCATCATGGCTTCCAATGATGTAGTTTGCTGAGGGATAGGGGCACTATAAGTAGGAATAGGTGGAGCCAATGATTGGTTTATTTGTGATGGACCTATCCTGGGAAAATTCTTCTGAAAACCTGGTGGACCACCTTGATGCTGAATAGGTTCATTTTGCTTGTATGAGAAATTTGGGTGGAACCTATTATCAGGGTGGTAGACTGGGCTGAATGAATTGGGAGTGGGCTTCTTGAAGGCACTATATGAGTTAAGAGCATTTGCCTGCTCAGCCTTAATGTTGGGTAAACTAGGACAACACTCCACTAGATGCTCAGAACTATTACACAAGATACATAAACTATGTGACTCGTGATCCACTTTCATGATGGGATTTAACTCTTTATATGAACTCGAGCTAGTGGAAACAGTGAAAGCATCAAACTTTTTGCTTAAGTTGTTCATTCCAGTCACCAGATTGGACATGACATTTTTGAGTTCTGGGTCTGCTTTCATTTCATAATTACCTGGTTTTCTAGATCCGAACTCATCTCTATTTATTTCCTCACCATAGCTACTCCAATTTTGGGCGTTCTTGGCTAAGTCAACAAGAAATTCATAGGCTTGATCCGGGGTTTGGTCCATGAACCTACCTTTGTGCATGGACTCGATCATGTTTCTATGTGCCGGAGGTAGTCCTTTATAAAAGAAATGTACTAGATCAGCCTTGTCAAGCCCATGGTGCGGGCACTTGACCAAAAGATCATGGAATCTTTTCCAAAGTTGGAAAAATTCCTCCTCAGATTTTCCTCTAAAAGTTCTGATGGCATCCTTAATTTTTTCAGTTTTTACCATGGGATAGAACTTAGCCATGAACTTCCTAGATAGTTGTTCCCAAGATGTGATGGAATTTGAAGCAAGGGAATACAGCCATGCAGCGGCACGATCCTCTAGAGTCATGGGAAATAACCTTAATTTAATACCCTCTTCATCTAAATTTTGATTTCTAAACGTTTGACAGATTGTCAAAAATTTGTTTAGATGAATGTAGGGTTGTTCACTCTCGAACCCATGAAACTTGGGTAACATGTTTATTGTTGCAGCCCGAATCTCGAATTGGGCTGCATTATTAATTGGTAATACTATGCAAGTAGGGGGACTAGCGGATGCGGGTGCGAATAACTCATTCAAAGTTCTAATGTGTTCACCCATTGTAGAGATTGATAGTTGGTTTACAGTTCGCAAGTTGTGATGAAAAGTTCTGTCAATCTCAGGATCAAATGGGGTTAACTTATCCCTTAATGACCTTCTACCATGCATACATTATCAACACTTAATTAGATTTGACTCCTACAATGAACGAAATCCTAAAAGAAGAGAAGGGCAAGACACAGATGACCACAACCAACACCACACAACAATTTGACCCTATTAGTCTTAGAACTAAGTGAGGTTTAGTAGCTTCTCAAATCTAGTTGCACAGAGATGTATCAGGTTAAAAAGTTCCTGAAATTCTCTCCTAGATTAGACAGCTCCTAATCTCCCTTTCAGATTAAGCTTGAGCTTACCAGTTAAGCAATCCAGTAATCAGTGACCAGGAAAGTCCCGGGGTGTGTGGTGGTGCCAGAAGGGATACACCGATACCACAATACCCGTAACAGTTCTCACTGTTGTAAAACTTTCCTAGACATCACCAATTACTAAATTCTCACTGGAGTGGCTTTCAGCCGCTTCTTTCCAAGAGCCTAATTGAGCTCGAAAACCCTAAGGCCAACGTCTAATTTGATTTTAATTTAATTTGGCTTAGGATAAGTATGCAAGGTGGTGATTTTTGGGCTAAGGACAGGTAATGACTTCCCGACCTTATCTTTTTAATGGGTTTTGCCCTTAATTACTTTATGCAAATGCTTAATACTAAATGCAGCAAATAATCAATATTTTTTTAAAGTTTATGCAATGTCATTAGGTTGTATTGATTAAATGAGCAAGCAAATTTTTTTTATTATTTTTATTTTTTTTATAATTTTTTTATTTTTATTTATTTTATTTATTTATTTTTTTTTATATAGCAATAACTTGAATGTAAACTAAACACAATTCTTATGCGTCAGTCAATCTCCGAATGCCCGTTGAATAAGCTCTGGAGATTACTCCGTAAGGAGTCCCAATAGAGGTATGATAACCTCGGGGGATTGCACCCTATCAATTACTAGCAAAAATAATAATTTTTTTTTATATTTTTTTGATTTAATTAAAAATTTTTTTCTTTTTAAACTTCAAATTTCGAATCTCAGAATTCAATTTTTGAATTTAGAAAATTTTTGAATTTTTGAAAATTTTTTTTAATTTTAATTTTTTTTGAATTTTAAATTTCAAATTTCAAATTTCAGAATTTAATAACTACGAAATTATTAACTAGAAATTATCAAAATAAGGAAAATTAATAAAAATAAAAATAAAAACTTACTACCGGAGTACGTTCACTCCGGGCATCCAAAATTTGATTTGATCTTTGTGATCGTTTTTGCTTCTCGATTTGCCTCTCCGGCAACGGCGCCAAAATTTTGTTCGTCCTTTCCTGTCTAACTAAAAATACGCTAGACAGATCGTTGTTAGAACCGACAAACAAAGTTTAAATGTAATTTTACTCTTACCTGTTCTACTCGAAGAATAGTGGTCGTAAGAGGTCGATCCACAGGGAGGCGATTGGAGTTGCTTAAAAATAAAAACATTCACTTGGATTCGAAATCGATTTTTTTTATAACGAAAGAAAAACCTTACGTTGGAGATGTTGAATGATTCCCTAGTCTACCGGAGAATGTTTTCTAATTGAAATTAATTGAAAGACAGGTACTTAAATTTTTAGGATCATTTATATATTTAATGAAAAAGAAAACTATGGCATGAAATGGATGAAAACAGTGCTAGGAATATTGAAGACTAGAACATCGATTGCATGAAGGAAGATTTAATTGTATTGTATAACAAAGAAGAAAGATTACAGAATTTGGAGAACGGAAAATAATAGAAATTAAAAACTTTAGCATAAATAGATCTCTCTATTCAACTAAAACTAAAAACTCCAAGACAACATGCTCTCAAAATAAAACTCTTACAAAAAACATTGCTCTCAATCAAAATAAAAATAAATAAATAAGAACAACATGATACCCAAAATAGAACGATTAAACACCAATTAAAAATATAACCTTTAAAAGAAAAACAACTAAAACAAATAAAAAAAAAACAAAAGAAATGTAATGCTCTGTTTTCAAATCTGAAAACAGAGCACTACTCTCCGATCCTTTCTTCTCCCCAACCTCTGTTTCTTGGCCCCAATCCTGCACCAAGCCGAGCTCAACTTCCTCCTCTCGCTCGACTTCTCCTCCCTCCTCTGTTCTTTGGAACCGATCCCCAACCGAGCACACCCCCCTTCCTCTTCCTCCTCCTCCTCTTATAGCCGCGGACGGACTCCTGATGCGGAAGGGAAGCGCGGAGTTCCTTCTTCGGGCGCTGCTGGGATCACGGAGAAGGGGCTGGACGTGTTGATGGCGTGATCCGTGGGAGTAAGGAGAGGGCGGACGCTGGGATTTTGCTGATGGGCGTTGCTGGCATGCGTTCGTGTTGATGTCGTGGCGGATTTGGAAGTGATGCCATGGTCGGAATGCTCAAATGGGGAAGGAAGATGGCAGACGCGGTGAGGACGCGGAGGATGCGGACGGCCTGGAATCGGAAGGTGGGGACACGGGGAGGAGTCGATCACGGACGGAAGGAGCTGAGATTCCGGGATCGATCACGGAAGGAAGGAGATGCGGGCTGAGAGGAGCCGATTACGGAAGAGATCCGGGCGCTGGGATTCTCGCCATGGGTCATGTGCCAGTTTCTGCAATGGAATTGAATTTTGGAAGAAGATCTGGGCCTTTCTTTGCCCTCCTGAGAGGGAGCTGGGAGACACCAAGTTCCGTCCAATTAGTCATATAGATAATAATAAGAAAATAGTATGATATGAAATTTGGCTTGTAGACGGATGGACTTAGTTTGTTACGGGTCATCTATTCTGACTGGAGGTCAATTACAAGTCTTTTAAGTCATGGGTCACCTAGCACCTCATAGTTATGATATGGTCAAATTAGATTTGTCCAAAATTCTTTCCTAAAAGCATAAAGAAATTGGACCCGATTCGGACCCGAACCCGACTCGGACCCGACCCGATCTTCAACTGGGTCGGATCTGGGAAGGGATCCTTCTTTAGTCAAATTTGTACTCAATGTGCATTTTATCTCTAATTTATGAAAATCTGTGCCAAACCCAAATATAATATTAATCCAGTGAATTTATCATTATCGGTTAGCAATAATACTAATTTAGGTAACATATAGGTCGCACTTTTGTGTTCTCATCATCTACCCACCTACACTCATCCTACGTCGCATTTCTTTGTCTTAGATTTTATGCACTTATGCTCTGATACCATTTGTCACACGCCAAAACCTCATCCAAAAGATATTTTTTGGGTTCCTTGATCCTATATAAATATCCAAGATCTACCTAGCGAATAACTGATGTGGGACTAAACACACGCCCGCATGAGTCCTCACATACTTCTCCTATTTAAGCCCTAACGTTCTCGTCAGACTAGGATTCAAATCCATTCAAATCTATCACAAGCACCATGATCGGCCCATGGTCAGCCACAATGGATTCGTGCTGCAGTGTCCCCTAAGCCACAAAGGTTATGGGCTGGGTCCACTTTGATACCATTTTAATTATCATACCTCCGATCTGAGATTGCGAGCCAGGGGTCGCATCAACTATCGCATACTTATAGAAAACTCTTTCTACACGCATGCAAGGCATCTCAACATGGTATCACAAATATGCAGCAGAACAATTTGACTAATAATACGCAAACTTTGTTTCTTTAACTAACTCAACTATAATGCCTCACAATTCCAACATTAGTCTAAGGTAATATATTAGTTTAAATAAACTCTAATATAGGACAACTTGTGCCATAGTTCTTTTAGTCGCTCTCCCATATTAAAAATTCCGATAGGCTAGTTCTCTAAATCTCTAAAAAAAACAAAAAAACGTATGAGCTAAACAACCCAATAGGCAATGATCACTTAGATAAATCAGACAATCAGATAGATAATAATTTGTAGAAAATAAGCATGTATGCGAATTAAATCTTTATTAAATTCCATTCATGAATTCATATTCTTTCAAATACTTAATTCATCTTATCGATCTTGAGCTATGACCACATCATCTTATGGCAGGGTCATAACACCAACTAATTATCTTACGGTGAGCTGCGCATCATCTTGTAGCAAAGTTTTTCAGAACCACTGGTCTGCTGGTGGTATGTCACTAATCATCCTGAACACAACCTTCAGGACAAATTATGTCCCAATGTATTAGCCCCCACTAACGGGGTCCTCAATATAGCCATATCGAAATTCATATAGTTCTATATTCCATATTTCAGTTCTAAAATCATAAGGGGTTAAAATCAATCGATCAAATCCATAATAATATCATATATGGTCATAACCTTCAAAAATAATATATTGCATAATAATATACTATGCATCAAATTCAGGCATCATGAATAATACTACTCAAAGCCATGAATATAATAATTTAATGATTGCCAATAAACTTAGAAAAAGTGATACATTACTTACCTTGTGAATGCAATACAACTAATAGATCCAATTAATCCATAAAATTTTTATCAGAGCCTAATATGCAAAAATTATATTTTGTTTAAAAATTTCATCATAATATATAAAACTTAAGCTCTAATGCCCTCACATGGCTGACCAAGAGGGAGTGCCCGACAACCCGGTCAGTCCGATATTCATCGAATCATGCTCGAACGAGGACACATGTAGTTCAACAAGGATCGAGGCATTCCAATCTAACAGAGTTTGGCAGAGGCCAGGGTCGGGGTGTGTCGGGGCTGACACACTGCCCGACGATTCTAGATCAGGACTCTTCACTAGGGTCATTCAAAATCACTGTGGAGAGCCTCTACTGAATCCACCTACCCAAGAGAGAGTAGAGAGAGAAAGTCCAGTATAGAGAGAATCTAGAGAAGAAATGATGGAGAAGAGAGAGAATCTTAGTTTGGGTTCAATCAGGGGTCTGGATTTGGTTATCAATAGCACGGGTCAACTTCGATCAATCAACATGTCTAGCCATAAATCAAGAGAGAGAAACTTTGTATAGAAAAAAATAAGAGAGACAAAGAGAGAGAAAGGAGAGAAGCAGAGAGAACAAGGTCTCCCTCTCTAGCCAAGAAAAGAAGGGAGAGGAAGAGGGTGGCTGCAGGTGACGCCCAAGGTCAAGGACCCAAGGTCGGCCAACAAGCGGCCGGCCGTCGACAACACCAAACCCACTCAAAATAGGAGTTTCGATACCCTTTAACCTTGGAAATTATGCATCCCAATGGCTGGAGCTCCAGCCATGGTCTCTTGCCCCTACAAAGGATTGGAGGAAGAGCCCAAAGACGAACACCGACGGACAAAATAGCCAAAACCAAGTAAGACATGGGTCAGTCTACCGAAACGAAGGAAAACAGGGCGTTGTGCCCTTTTCGGCCAAATTCCTACGATCATCGGGCGAAAACAAGCCTCCAAAGGTCGTGGAAGAGAGGGAGGAGGATTATCCAAGGATTTTTGGATTCTTACCTAGCTTTCCGGCGGCAACAGCACGAATAGCGATCGATACTCGAAGAGGAAAGATGCTGAAATCTCCAGCGAAGAGCTCTGTTCGAGGTTGGATCTTCGGTGAAGAAATGGGGAGGAGCTTAAATAAAGCTCGGCTGCGACTGGAATCCGACCCGGAGTCAGATTCCATCCGACCATCTCAGTGAGGAAGAAGACTCCTCTCCAGTCATGTGCCATGCATGTGCCAATTTTTTTTTCTTTCTTATTAGGCGAAGGTGATTGGGCCAGTCAAGTGGACCGAGCCCAGTCCAGGGTCTCACAGATTTCATCATTGTTTATAGCTACTACATTGTTCTGTTGTTTTATTTGGTGCATGGATGTTTTCTTATTGCAAGTTTTACCTTGTCAAGGTCTATTTTGTGGTTTCAAGATTGTAGTATATGCTTTAGCTGTTATTCAATATATTAGATGAACCAATATATAGATGAGATTTACAAGGGATGATTATAAGTGTTGCTTCATAATTATAGGTATTATGAAGACTTATTATGCAGACTGAATAATTATAAATATTAAGGTTCACTAAATAACTATAAGTATTATACAAACTGAATATATAGATATATTTATATTAATTATAAGTACAGCATGCAAGCATCTAAAATTACACCTTAGCAAAACCCTAATTTCTTAAAATGCTTCTACCATGAGACATTTCTTTCTAAATTAAATAGCCATCATCATATTAACAACTACATCTAACCACAACCCAGATTTTAAATTTTTATACAATTAAACTAATTCTAATTCTATGCTATCAAATTAAATTTTAATATATATATATATATATATATAGCAATTTTTAGTACAATCAAGATTACGTTGTTAGACTGTTGAAAATATTTTACCTAAAAACTGCTATATCTTTATTTTTTAAAAGTATTATCAAAAAATAATCTATTAAAATAAAATTAGAAGATTGAAAATAGCTAGTTTGGATCGAGGTGTGTGATGTACACTGCTCTAAGAATATGATTCACCTCCTACGTATAGGTTTGCAGCGATTTTGTCCCCAAAGTACAATAATCTCGTTCAGTACGATTCTCCTCTAACGAGCACGATCGTTAGGGAAGCTTGATCCGATCAACTCCTTCAGTTGCCCAGATGAAAAAGAGAACTTAAAAGAGACTTGGAAGAAAAGACAAAGAAAAAAAGAGAAAAACTTTTTGTTTCATCTTAGGTAGTAGAGAAGTAGTAATGTGTATTAAGTAATCCAAAACATTGGACTCAGAGCCTACTTATAGACTCTGTCCAATGACTGATATAATGCGGCGTTTCTAAAGACGTGATATTTCAGAAACATCGCATTCCTACGAAAATTGAAACCAACATTCTTTTCAGAAAAGTCGCAACTCTTCTGAGAGAAGTATCTGAAGAAAAGAATAATAATTCTAAAGTTTTTAAACCACCTAAAGTTTAAGGGATAAGATTGCTTTATTTATTTTTAAAAATTATTTTTTTTCCATGTTAAAACTCCAACAGGTCATGCACAAGTGAAGGGTTTCCATGTGGTCACCTTCATGCGAGGTAAAAAGGTATGATGGTTTGAAGAGCGATACAAAAACAACGCATTCCAAGCCCTCTAATTTCCTACATATTTTATTTCTGAATAGTATCCGCTTCTCTTTCAGAAATAAAAATTCAAATATTAGGGGAAAATTATTATGAAATGTTGTTCATGGGTGTCATTTTCATCCACATCCTCCATATGTATTCTTGTATGCTTTTACTGTTGGGAATTGTATCCTAAATGTCAATCGTCAGCATATTGATGATTGAATTTTGTAAATAAATTGACAAATTAATAAAGTCTTATTTGGCATTATTCATCATTTCATCTTCAAATGAACTCTTATATGATGAAGTCCTTAGGACTTATGTTATGATAAAGGAGGATTTATCTTTGAGTCCTTAAACTTGTTCGCGACCAAATAATATGTTGTTACTAGGACGACAATATTATCGAGATTAGGTCGTTGTGTGACATATACGTTGGTTGTCCTCTTAACCAAGGAGTGTGGAGACACTGGTATGCCATACAGGTGAAGTGTAGGAGTACATTTTACTGAACGTGACCAATTCCGGAACGCTCTACTGTCGAGAGATGTTCCGAGTGGATATAGGTATAAGTTTGGCCCTCTGACCTGAGACCCCAACCTGTGACTAGCAAGCAACTCACTGTACTTTGGTACCGGACTACCTGAATTTTTAATTCAGTGACGGAAGGTCACTAGGTGCAGTCAAGTACTTGCGTAGTCAGTTGTGAGTCAAGATGGAATTGACCCCTCCTGGAAACAGGAATAATGTCTTGTGATTAATTTAGCAAAACCTTGGCCAGGGTAATCCCAGTGAGGAGTCACGGGATATCTAAAGTTAATCACATAATGGATGTACTAATTATAGGGTTGACAGTGAGCTCTAAGTGATCCTGGCATTAAGAGTCAAAGGGATTGAATTATACAGTAACCATAGTTCAGGGTTCCAGAATATTTGCTTCGCATATATTCGGCCTATTCGGACGTCGGGTACCATTGCTAGATGGTCACAGCGATTAGTGTAGGAAGTCATTCCTATACTACCGGCTTAGGTTCGAACCTATGAGGTCACACGCATAGAAGATTCTTGATTGATCAAGAAGGCTGATGAATGATTAAGAATCATTCAGGGGTAATTTGGTCAATTCGATTGGCAAATTATCTTATAAAATAATTAAAGTAATTATCGGAGGATTAATTAGTAATTAGATTGCTAATGAACTCAATTGGATTGAGTAATTAGACTAAGGATGAGCCAAATTGAATTAGATTCAATTCTGGGCTCAATCAGGGTTTTTGACCTGATTGGATTAGGTCTGAATCAAGAGGACTTAGGTTGACCAAATTAAATTAGATTAAATTTGTGCTTAATTAGGGATTGACCTAATTGGATTAGGTTCAACCCATGATAATTGGATCATTCTAATTGTTAGGATTTAATTAAATTAAATGGGTTTGATCTGAAACTGTTCGGATCTTGAAATCCACTTGTCACATATCCATACATGGCGCCATAAATTGATTTTTAATATGATTAAAAATTAATTTAATTTATTTAATGGTGCCATAGGACACTTGGCAACATCAGGGACCTCTTTCATCATTAGATGGGTCGAAATGGAGAGATAAATTCATGAAAAGAATTGGATAAGATCAAATTCTCTCTCTTCATGACATATGTCATCCTTATCTTTATCTCACTTCTAATTAAGGTTGAATTTCAAATTTAATCATCACAAAATCACCACGTGACCCTCTAATCTGTTTGGGGGCATGGGAATTTCGAAATTGAAAGAGGAAAGTGGCAACATGATGAATGGTTTAGATTAGATCAAGCTTCATCATGTAATGGCACATGAACTTGAATTTTGAATTCAAAATTCAAAACCCCACAAAATCCTCCACAAATATGGGATGGTTGGCATGAAGTTAGGTAGGAGAGCAACATTAAAAGGACCTCCATCATCTGGTGGTCGAATTCAAGGAAAAAAGAGAGAAAAAGAATAAGAAAAAAGGGAAAAGAAAAGAGAGGAAACCTAGTTCATGCATGAAAAAATTCTGCATTCAATCTAGCTGACTTCTTCCTCCTCTAAGTCCATCGCGCCATTAGTGTTAGGGGTCCCTGATAAGAGTCTTTAGATCAGATCTAAGTCCTCTTCAATCCCTTTAAACCTTTCCTCCAAGTTCTTCCAAGAAGGCGGATCAAAAGTTGATAGCGTTTGGAAGATCAAATTTCAGCCTCAAGAAATTCTGCGCAAGCTAGCACTTCCGCAGGATTGGATCTCCTCAGGAACTTCGCGTGGACTTCTCGTAGAGGCCATTCGTGTGCGTGGCTGCGAAGTCGAGGATCAGATCCACAAGTTTCATCCATCATAAAAGGTATTATCCTACATTAATCTTTTATTATGGTGTCAAGATCTAGGTCTGATTCCCCGAGGTTTTACCCTCTTTTGGGGCTCCTCACGGAGATATCGCCAGAATCCATTCAATGGATATTCGGAGATTAATCGGAATAGAGTTCTTAAGTTTCAGATCTGATAGTTAATCATGTATGAAAGTTTTAGCATAATTGTTTAAACGATTCCGGCATAATCCTATGTGTTCTTAAGGTGCTGATTTCTAGATTTGATCTTGTAAGCATGCATGAATTAAATTGTTTGATTCGATTTTTCCGCTGCGTTTTAAAACTTAAAAAGAACTACGCATGGCTTGATCCCCTTTATGAAGGGGTACGTAGGCAACCCGATCAGGTTCAGCCATGGTTTTAAAAAAAAAAAAATCAGCATGCTTAACACCGAAGAACCTAGGATTCACTTTCAGTGGTATCAGAGCCAGGTTCATGTTTAAACTTTTATGTTTTAATTCTTGTAATTAAATCTGAAATCATTAACATATTTAGATTAGATCTAAAGTATTTTTTATGATTGATTTAATTGCTGATTATGCATGATTAAGTAGATCTGAAATTTTGGATGCATATGATGTATGTTTGTGTTAGGATTAGTAACATGAATAAATCTGAAATTATAATATTATTTAGATTAGGTCTAAATAAAGTTTATGATTTATATGATTTCTGATTTTAATGAACAAATCAGATCTGAAAATAAAAGTAAAAAAATAAATACATAAGATGTATGTTGTTTGAATTAATTCATGTTGTTGTGTATATGTGATGCATGAACATAAAACATAATGACTTAAACATGAATTAAATCTGATTACATGTGATTAATTACAAAAACTCAGATCTGAAAATATGTTTTAAGAACTGAAAGATTGTAATTAATATGTAATTAAAAAGAAATATGCAATGATCAAAACTTTCATAAGTCTAAACTTAATTGAGAATTAAGTGTTATGAAATAGAATTGTAACTCAATTAATTGACATTGCATAATTATTTGGGCATATGGGTTAGCTTGAATCAAGTTCCTAGGATTGGGTTCGACCTAAGGTTAGAATCATACATGGACAAATAGAATTAATTGATCAAATCTAATTAAGTAGTAACTAGATTAGGTCAAGAAAATTCTAGGTCAATTTACAATAGTTGTAGATGGATCAAGTCCGTGTCTTTGATTAGACCAAGATGGAACTTGATTTAGGCTCAGAGGTGTAGCCCGAGTCATTTGAGTAATCAAATCGAAATTGATTAACCAGTCGGTGTTTAAGGTAAGTTTGGCAGTTTTGACCGGTGGTTTTTAATTGGGAGCTACTCGCACTGATTCGTCTTTGCCGAGTTAATGGCATATCCCTTCCACCGATCTCACTTACCTGGCCGACATGGTCAATCACATTTTGATTGGATCACTTAATGATTCGAGTTAGCCCATGCCTATAAGGAAAATCAGTTTGACTGATTTAGGTGCCTCCTTAACCGGTTTGAGTCTAATCTGATTTGGTGAAGTCAGCGGGAGAAATTTGACTAACCGGATCTTCTTATCTATCCTAATTAAGAAATCCTCTAAAATTATTAGGTCCTTAAAATGAAATGGTTATGGGGATAACTAGGTCATAGCCTTCCATTAAGTTGGGTGATAATGGGTCCAATGCTTTGATAATTATTGGAGGCGCGACACGCCTGGTACTTATCAAGCATTGGAATTGTCATTCAATATATGATGAGTTAAGTGTACCTTCAATAGGCGGTCAGGTGAGCCTAGCCACACTCGGGCTTGGTCGTCTATTAGTTGATTAGACTTAACCCTATCATTTAATGGTTGGACCTGACTAGGGTATTCGGTGGAGGCGCCACACGCCTGCCGAAGAACCTAGGGCAAAATTATCACTAGAAGTTGCTTGGTGAAGCAACTAGTTTAGAACCTACCAATAGGTGCATATGGGTTAGTCGAGCCACACTCGGGCCTATATGCGATCTATTGGGTTCTAGTGCCCACTAAAGAATTAGGAGTAATTTTTCGAATTGGAGGTAGAGGCTACCAATTTGTATAAAATAGTGGGAGTACCTTTAGACTAAAGTCCAAGTCTAATGTGTTTAGTCAATTCATATACTAATAGCCAATTTTTTTTTTATGCAGAAATGGCCACTAATTTGTCATTTCGCTCATTGTTGGACAATGACAAGTTGACTGGTCCAAATTTTAATAATTGGCATAGGAAACTAAAAATAGTGCTAGAGCATGAAAGGATCCTTTATGTGATAACGAATCCAGCACCTGAGCAGCCCGCTGCTAATGCATCAAGATCGGCCAGAGACACTTATCAGAAGTGGCTTAGTGACCGGATCACTGTTCGATGCATCATGTTGGCAGCAATGAGTGATGAGTTTAGTAGGCGTTTTGAGAATACGCAGCCGAAAGATATTATTCAAGTGTTGAATGAATCATTCGGTGTTCCTGACGACGTTGAGAGGCACAAAACTAGTTGTGCCATCTTCAGCGCCCGAATGAAAGATGGAACCTCGGTAACTGATCATGTACTGTACATGATTGAGTTGATCGAGCGTCTAAGCTCTCTTGGTTTTCCCCTTCATGATCAATTGGGGAAGGATGCCATACTAAACTCATTGCCTGGATCATACCGTCCTTTTTTCACTCATTTTCGTATGACGAAACCTGTAGTGAATTATCACCAATTGTTGGGGTTACTACAGACGTTTGAGAATGATCACCAACTTCTTAAGAAGACGGTGAACTTTGTGGGAGGTTCATCCAAGGGTCGCCCCTTTAAGAAAGGGAAAAAGAAAAATAAAATCCAAAAGAAACAAGTGCACCATGCTCAGCCTAGTCAGAAAAAGAATAAAAAGGCTGATCAGAGCAAGGCGGAGTGCTTCTTCTGCAAGAAGCAAGAACATTGGAAGAGGAACTGTCCTCTTTACATTGCATCTCTCGATCCGAACCGGCTTAAGAAAAGTGGGCAATCAGTTGCCAATCAAGGTACTTATATGATAACACCTTGCAATTTTTCTATTTGTGATAATTCGACCTGGGTATTGGATACCGGTAGTCCTTTTAATATTTGTAATTCGTTGCAGGGGCTACAAGTCAGTGAGAGATTTGAAGAAGGAGAAAGGTTTCTGAATGTTGGAGATGGAAGATCAGTTCCAGTTCTAGCTTTAGGAATTCTTAAACTTGAATTTAGCTCTCATGTAAATGTCCTTAGTGATTGTCACTATTGTCCAAGTTTTTTATTGAATGTCATTTCTGTAGGCCTTTTGGCCAAAAATGGTTATGAAATATCAATAAAAAAGGATTATTGCAATATCATTTGGAATGGTGCTGCTGTAATGAATGGAACTCTGAGTAATGGCATTTACATTTTGTCACAGCCTGTTCATGTAATGTACAAGTCCAATAAGCGCCCTAAAATAGATAATGTCACGGATGTCTACCTTTGGCATCATAGGCTAGGACATATTAACAAGAACAGGATGAACAGGTTAAGTAAAGAGAGAATCCTCGATGTTAATGATTATGAATCATTGACAACCTGTGAATCATGCCTTCTTGGTAAAATGACCAAATCACCTTTTACCGGAAAAGGTGAACGAGCCAGTGACTTATTGACCCTTGTACATTCTGATATATGTGGGCCAATGAGCACAAATGCTAGAGGTGGGTATTCATATTTCATTACGTTTACAGACGACCTTTCTAGGTATGGTTATGTCTATTTAATGAGACATAAATCTGAATCATTTGAAATGTTCAAATTATATCGTAATGAAGTAGAAAAACAAACTGGAAAGAGTATTAAAACTCTTCGATCAGATCGAGGAGGTGAATACCTCGCCAGTGAGTTTTTGACATATCTAGGAGAAAATGGGATTCTCTCTCAATGGACTCCTCCTGGTACACCACAGTATAACGGTGTATCAGAAAGGAGAAATCGAACTCTGTTAGACATGGTTCGATCCATGATGGGGTTTGCTGATCTGCCCATATCCTTTTGGGGATATGCTCTTGAGTCAGCCTGCTACATTCTAAATAAGGTTCCAAGTAAGTCTGTAAATAAAACACCGCATGAGATGTGGACTGGACGTAAGCCGATGCTCTCTCACCTTAGGGTTTGGGGGTGTCCAGCGTACGTCAAACGTTTGAAGACAGACAAACTTGAACCCAAGTCTGACAAATGTTTCTTTGTTGGTTATCCTAAAGAAACTAAAGGATATTACTTCTACTTTGCTAAAGAACAAAAGTTATTCGTAAGCAATAGAGCTGTTTTCTTAGAGAAAGAATTCCGTAGTGAAGGAACTAAAAGCTCTAATGTTGAGCTTAGGGAAGTTCAACATGTAGAAGATCCGACACCATCTACTGAATTAGTTGAGTCGGATTTGATTAGATCAGATCCAGAACCCATCTTAGATGCACCATTAAGGCGATCAGGTAGAGTACCACGTCAGCCGGACAGATACTACGGTTTCTTGGTCCAGGACGGGGATCCTGTTGAACTTGATGAAAACGATGAGGATCCGATCACCTATATGGATGCTATGCAGAGGCATGACTCTGATGCATGGCTTGGAGCCATGCAATCCGAAATGGAATCCATGAAGGTCAATGATGTATGGACATTAGTTGACCCATCCGAAGGGATTAAACCCATAGGGTGTAAGTGGATTTTCAAAAGAAAACGGGGCGCAGACGGAAAAGTAGAGACCTATAAAGCCCGTCTGGTTGCCAAGGGATATCGTCAACGTTATGGTATTGACTATGACGAGACGTTTTCTCCTGTGGCAATGCTCAAATCCATTCGGATTATGCTTGCGATAGCAGTACACTTAGATTATGAGATCTGGCAGATGGATGTTAAAACCGCTTTTCTAAATGGAGATTTAGAAGAGGAGGTGTATATGATGCAACCTGAAGGTTTTATATCTGCAGATGAGTCTAAGGTGTGCAAGCTTCAAAAATCCATTTATGGATTAAAGCAAGCTTCACGGAGTTGGAACATACGATTTGATAAGGTGATCAAATCATATGGCTTCATTAAGAATGAAGAGGAACCTTGCATTTATAAATGGGCTAATGGTTCAGTTATTATATTTCTTGTTTTGTATGTGGATGACATTCTTTTAATCGGGAATGACATTCCTGCATTACAAGGAATAAAGGTTTGGCTATCATCTCAATTTGCCATGAAGGATTTGGGAGAAGCATCTTACATCCTAGGGATGAAGATCTATAGAGATAGATCTAGAAGATTGCTTGGATTATCCCAATCCACATACATTGATACTATACTGAAAAGGTTCAGTATGATTAATTCCAAGAAAGGCTATCTTCCAATGGGCCATGGAATTAACCTCTCTAAAAGGGATTGTCCGACAACCTCTCAAGAAAGAGAAAGCATGGATAGAATTCCATATGCTTCGGCAGTGGGATCTAGAATGTATGCCATGACATGTACTAGACCAGACGTGGCATACTCACTAGGAGTAGTGAGTAGATACCAGTTTGATCCAGGTAGCAACCACTGGAAGGTTGTAAAAACCATCCTTAAGTATTTGAGAAATACTAAAGATCAGTGGCTTGTCTACGGTGATTCTGACTTAAAACTTGAGGGATATACCGATTCAAGTTTTCAGTCAGATCAAGATGATAGCAAGAGCGTGTCGGGATATATCTTCACTCTTAAGGGTGGGGCCATCTGCTGGAAGAGTTCCAAGCAGCATACAGTGGCAGATTCTACATGTGAAGCAGAATACATTGCAGCATCTGATGCAGCCAAGGAAGCCGTATGGTTGCGCAAGTTCATCACCGAGCTGGGAGTGGCACCTTCCATTGATGGTCCAGTTCCTATATTTTGTGATAACACTGGAGCCATAGCTCAGGCAAAGGAACCTAAAGCACATCAGCGGACCAAGTATATTATGCGACGCTATCACCTGGTTCGAGAGATTATAGAACGAGGTGATATTGATCTTCAGAAGATTGACACAAAAGAAAATCTGGCTGACCCATTTACCAAAGTCCTCGGCATCAAAGAGTTCAACGAACACAAGTCGAAGATGGGTATTAGATACTGTGCCGATTGGCTTTAGGCTAAGTGGGAGTTGTTGGGAATTGTATCCTAAATGTCAATCGTCAGCATATTGATGATTGAATTTTATAAATAAATTGACAAATTAATAAAGTCTTATTTGGCATTATTCATCATTTCATCTTCAAATGAACTCTTATATGATGAAGTCCTTAGGACTTATGTTATGATAAAAGAGGATTTATCTTTGAGTCCTTAAACTTGTTCGCGACCAAATAATATGTTGTTACTAGGACGACAACATTATCGAGATTAGGTCGTTGTGTGACATATACGTTGGTTGTCCTCTTAACCAAGGAGTGTGGAGACACTGGTATGCCATACAGGTGAAGTGTAGGAGTACATTTCACTGAACGTGACCAATTCCGGAACGCTCTACTGTCGAGAGATGTTCCGAGTGGATATGGGTATAAGTTTGGCCCTCTGACCTGAGACCCCAACCTGTGACTAGCAAGCAACTCACTGTACTTTGGTACCGGACTACCTGAATTTCTAATTCAGTGACGGAAGGTCACTGGGTGCAGTCAAGTACTTGCGTAGTCAGTTGTGAGTCAAGATGGAATTGACCCCTCCTGGAAACAGGAATAATGTCTTGTGATTAATTTAGCAAAACCTTGGCCAGGATAATCCCAGTGAGGAGTCACGGGATATCTAAAGTTAATCACATAATGGATGTACTAATTATAAGGTTGACAGTGAGCTCTAAGTGATCCTGGCATTAAGAGTCAAAGGGATTGAATTATACAGTAACCATAGTTCAGGGTTCCAGAATATTTGCTTCGCATATATTCGGCCTATTCGGACGTCGGGTACCATTGCTAGATGGTCACATCGATTAGTGTAGGAAGTCGTTCCTATACTACCGGCTCAGGTTCGAACCTATGAGGTCACACGCATAGAAGATTCCTGATTGATCAAGAAGGCTGATGAATGATTAAGAATCATTCAGGGGTAATTTGGTCAATTCGATTGGCAAATTATCTTATAAAATAATTAAAGTAATTATCGGAGGATTAATTAGTAATTAGATTGCTAACGAACTCAATTGGATTGAGTAATTAGACTAAGGATGAGCCAAATTGAATTAGATTCAATTCTAGGCTCAATCTGGGTTTTTGACCTGATTGGATTAGGTCTGAATCAAGAGGACTTAGGTTGACCAAATTAAATTAGATTAAATTTGTGCTTAATTAGGGATTGACCTAATTGGATTAGGTTCAACCCATGGTAATTGGATCATTCTAATTGTTAGGATTTAATTAAATTAAATGGGTTTGATCTGAAACTGTTCGGATCTTGAAATTCACTTGTCACATATCCATACATGGCGCCATAAATTGATTTTTAATATGATTAAAAATTAATTTAATTTATTTAATGGTGCCATAGGACACTTGGCAACATCAGGGACCTCTTTCATCATTAGATGGGTCGAAATGGAGAGATAAATTCATGAAAAGAATTGGATAAGATCAAATTCTCTCTCTTCATGACATATGTCATCCTTATCTTTATCTCACTTCTAATTAAGGTTGAATTTCGAATTTAATCATCACAAAATCACCACGTGACCCTCTAATCTGTTTGGGGGCATGGGAATTTCGAAATTAAAAGAGAAAAGTGGCAACATGATGAATGGTTTAGATTAGATCAAGCTTCATCATGTAATGGCACATGAACTTGAATTTTGAATTCAAAATTCAAAACCCCACAAAATCCTCCACAAATATGGGATGGTTGGCATGAAGTTAGGTAGGAGATGTTGGGAACCCGCCCATGCCGCTGATATTTCAAAAAATTCAGATGGCAGCGGAATCGGCATAAGCGGGATCGACGTTCATCGTATGAACATTGTTTCATGAACCGTTCGTAGTTAGATAAGAATTAAAACTTTTTAAACCTTTAGGAAGATCAGATCTTCACCTTGTGCGGGTAGATGATCACCGCAAACTGAAGTTCGTGGTCTAGGATGAAGGTTCGCTTGAAGCCGTTCAAGTGCCCGGCCTCTACGGGTATCCACACGAAGCAGTGATCCGATCAAAGCTCTCTTGTCTTCCCGGGGTGCTAGCTCCCTTGCAAAGACTTCTTTTGATGGCTGATTTCCTCTCTTTCAATCAACCCTTGATTGTGCTTGAGAGGAGGAAGAAGAAGGATGAAGAAGAGGAAGAAGAAGAATCCCCACGCAGCCTTCTTTCTTTTCCCTGCGTTGGAAGGAAGAAGGGAGGAAGAGGATGCCGCCAACACCTTTGGCTTTTATCTTCCTTGCTTGCGGCTGAACCAAGAGGAGAGGAGAGGGAGGCGTACGGCAAGGAGGAAGAAGACTTCTTCTATGCCCTAGGTGCCGCCCACAAGTCCCCTTTTATAGACATGTGGAGCTCCTAACATTTAGGAGCTCTTGATGTCTTTCCTAAGAGGGGGCGCCGTCTCTTCTCCCTTCTCCACGTGGAAAGGGGAGGGGCTTATCCCCTTCCTCATGGTAAACCCTAATCCATATTAGGTAGGGATTGGAATGCCCTAATGTGGTCAAGCCCTAATCCAATTAGGCTTAGCCCAAGGGTGAACCAATTTGGATTCAATCTTGGTAAGTCCTAATCCAATTAGAACTTAAATCAATTTTGACTCAATTGAACTCTTCAATCCTAATCCAATTAGGAGTCTTATTGATTCATTAGATTAATAATTAATTGTGACTTAAGAAACCCTAATCCAAATTAGGACATTTAATTTTAGTCCTAATCCAATTAGGACTTTATTTGAATCCGAAGTCCTAATCCGATTAGGACTTTAGGAATCCTACTCCAAGTAGGAATCCAATTTTGATTCAAAACTCCTAATCTCATTAGGATTGCAGGAATCCTATTCTAAGTAGGAATCCCAGTCCTACTCCAACTAGGATTCCCAGTCCTAATCCAATTAGGACTCTAGGAATCCTACTCGAAGTAGGACTCTTGTTTCAAGTCCAATTAATTAATTCCCTTTCCTTCTTCAACTTCTTATCAATCGAATTGATTACTCGTGATTCATAATCACTTTTCAACCATCGGATCGGTCAATACTTCTAGTGTGTGTGACCCCATAGGTTCTATTCTGACTGGTAGTGAGATATATTGTGATCTCTATCACTATATCATTGAAAACTCCTTTCAATGGGTTGGAACGATTCCAACTCAACTCATTAGGGTTTATCGATCGTCGAGATAATCCATGTGAGTCCCACCATCCACCAGTGACACCTAGCAGCATGTAGTGGCTACCCAGCAGAATGGAATGATGAACCTCTAGGTGCAGTTAACGTGTGATACAATCCTTCTATCGTGGATCCCTACAGGACGGAGGTCATGGACAACTCGTCAAACCCCATCGTCTGTCATATGTCAAGATTTATTCGACTCGAGTTCGATAGTGGAAAACTCTTTCTCCACTTTATATTACTGCCCTGGCCAAGGTCTTAGAACTCAGTCTAACAAATCACATAGGATCACTCCTCTTCTATCAAGGTCGATAGATTTCTTATAGGTGCATACCCTACTCCTACAGTGAACCTACTGCAGCCAATCTACACTGCATGGACCCATATGGCTAGAGACCATGTATGTGTGCAGTCAAACTACAATAACCTCACTGTGAGTAGCCGAAGCACCGCAGGTCAAAGGACAGTCACACTACTGCAACATCAAGCAAGTCACTGACGAGTGGATAGACATCCAAGTGACTTCTTGTCTTGGTCACGCTCAGTACCCTTGTTCTCTAACAAGCACCTGCACTATCACTTCAGTGTCCCTACACTATGGACTCAAGTCTCGTCCATCCAGAAGGAAAGTAATCTGTGCACTGATCGGATCGATCACCGTCCTCGTGATGATCCATTGATCAGGAGCATTTAGAAATTAATCACCAATGATACATGGCTCAAATTCTCAACTCTTGAGAATATGCATCATCATCTTATTAATTTCTTGGACGATTCATAGACACATAAATAATATGAATGAAAAGATGCCTTTTATTTATTCAATAATAAATAGTCAAGTACAAAATTATGTCCCTAGAATTAACAATGTGTCAGCCAGATTGGCTTCTAGGGCATACATCTAACAATCTCCCACTTGCACTAAAGCCAATCAGTCATATATCTAAGCCCCATCTTCTCAAGGTGGGCTTCAGTCTTTTGCTGACTTAGCTGCTTAGTGAACGGGTCTGCCACGTTATCCGCGGAGTCTACTCTCTGCACCTCTACATATTTCTTCTCAACATAGTCGCGTATGAGATGGAAGCGCCGCTCTATATGCTTAGACTTCTGATGAGACCTTGGCTCCTTAGCAAGGGCTATGGCGCCATTATTATCACAGTAGAGTGTTATGGCATCTGATGTCATCACGTCCAACTCTGCAATGAATTTCTTGAACCAGAAGCCTTCCTTAGCAGCTTCAGAGGCGGCGATGTATTCAGCTTCCATAGTAGAATCAGCAATGATCGGTTGTTTAGAACTCTTCCAATTTACCGTACCACCATTGCACAAGAACACATATCCAGATGTTGACTTCCTGTCATCGACATCAGTCATGAAGTCTGAATCTGTGTACCCTTCTACCTTTAACTTTGATGATCCTCCAAAGACCAAGAATAAATCTTTAGTTCTTCTCAAGTACTTAAGAATATTCTTCACAGCTGTCCAGTGTTCTTCACCTGGATTCGACTGATATCTGCTTGTGACACTCACAGCAAGGGCTATATCAGGTCGTGTACATAGCATGGCATACATGAGGCTCCCTATTGCTGATGCATAGGGGATCTTGCTCATGCGTTGAATATCTTCAGATGTGTTGAGGCACATCTTCTTGGAGAGATGAATTCCATGTCTTAGGGGTAAGAGACCCCTCTTGGAGTTTTCCATGCTGAACCTCTTCAGCACCTCCTCTATGTACATCTTCTGTGAAAGGCCAAGCATCCTTTTAGATCTATCTCTATAGACCTTTATTCCCAAAATATAGGATGCTTCCCCAAGGTCTTTCATGGAGAATTCTTTTGACAACCAGACCTTGACCGAGGTTAGCATGGGAATATCAATGCCCTATCAGTAGGATGTCGTCCACGTACAGTACGAGAAATACGACAGCGCTCCCACTAACCTTTTTGTAAACACACGGTTCCTCTTCGTTTTTGATGAAATCGAACGTTTTGATTGCGTCATCGAAACGAGTGTTCCAACTCCGAGATGCTTGCTTTAGTCCATAGATGGACCTTTGCAGCTTACAGACCTTGTGATCTCCATCACTGGAAGTGAAACCCAAAGGCTGTTCCATATAGATATCTTCATCAAGATATCCATTCAGGAAAGCAGTTTTCACATCCATCTGCCAGATTTCATAATCATGAAATGCTGCAATAGCAAGCAATGTTCGGATGGATTTTAGCATGGCTACAGGTGAAAAGGTCTCCTGATAGTCAATGCCTTCGCGCTGACTATACCCTTTCGCCACAAGCCTTGCCTTATAGGTCTCTACCTTTCCATCCAAACCTATCTTCCTTTTGTAGATCCATTTACATCCAATAGGTACAATACCTTCTGGTGGGTCTACTAAGGTCCAGACTTGGTTGGAATGTATGGAGTCTAACTATGACTTCATAGCTTCCAACCATTTCTCGGAATCGATATCAGATATCGCCTCGTCGTAGGTTTTGGGATCTTGTGTATGATCCCTATCTCCCATTAGGAACATTTCCTCGGTATCCTCTTCTTGTATACCTAAGTATCTATCGGGAGGATGGAAGACCCTACTAGATCTACGAGGTGGTCGAGGGACATCGTGTACTGGCTCTGTATGAATGGGTTCGATAGGATCCATGACTCGTTGCTTTTCAGAGACTTTCTCTTCAAGCTCAATTTTCCTCCCACTGCCTCTATCAAGGATAAACTATTTTCATGAAGATAGCATGGCGTCTCATAAACACTTTGTGATCCTTTGAGACGTAAAAATTGTATCCTAATGACTCTTTAGGATATTCAATAAAACGAGCATTAATTGTCCTATCCTCTAACTTGTCCGCCTGTTGTCGCTTGACGTGGGCCGGACATCCCCAAATCTTGAGATGACCAAGACTCGGCTTCTTACCATGTCATATCTCATATGGTGTGGTAGGAACGGACTTTAGAGGGAATTCTATTCAATAAGTAAATAGGGCATCTATCTAAAGAAACAAGGATAAATCAGTGAAGCTCATCATGGATCGGACCATATCCAATATAGTCCGATTCCTCCTCTCCGACACTCCGTTGAACTGAGGTGTACCAGGAGGAGTCCATTATAAAACTATACCATTCTCCTTGAGATAATCTCGGAACTCTCCATTAAGGTATTCACTTCCTCGATCTGATCGAAAAACCTTAATGAGTTTTTTGTGCTTATTTTTCTACTTCATATGTAAGCTTTTTGAACCTTTCAAAAGTTTCATATTTGTGTCTCATACACATATCCATACCGTAAGTAATCATCGTTAAAAATGAAGTAAAAAATTACAACCCCTAGCCTGCACATCGAATGGGCCACACATATCAGTGTGTACTAGGGTAAGTATTTCAGTGGACCTCCCTGTGTCCTACAAAGGATAATTTGGCCATCTTTCCTTGAAGGCAGAATTCACAAATCAAATATGACTCGAAAGTCAATGAGCCCAAAAGCTCATGTTTCTCCAATTTGTTTATTTTGTCTTCTCCTATATGGCCAAGCCTGAGGTGCCATAAATACTTTAGATTTATCTCATTTTTGGATCTATTAGATCCTATGGTATTCACTGTTTGCTCACAGATACATCCACATGTATGTGATAGAGACTGTCAATCATAAAACCATGTTGAATCAATTTATTTTTCAAATAAAAATTTTTCTGTGCTAAATAAAATACAGAAATCAAATTTCTGCTAGCAATAGGTAACAGTCCCTAAGTATCCTGAGCATATCTGACAAACCTTCTGAAGGTCTGTCACCCTTCATGTTCTTTATGCTTCCCATGTATGTAGGACAGTTCCTCTTCCAATGGCCGTCCATGATGCAATGGAAACACTTTTCCTTGCAATTGGCCTTTTTCTTGGAACTTCCTTACTTGGTGTTTTCTTAGTCTTCTGCTTCTTCGCAGGCTTCTTCTTCTTCCAAATAGACTCTCTCTTGAAATTAGAAACCAACTTGACAGCGAAAACGATGCCCCTTGAACTTCTTCAAGGTCCCTAAGGTAGTTACCAATTTATTTAACAATTCTATTTTAGTGCATACAACCTTGTTCATATGGTAGTTTACTATAAACTATTCATATGAAGCTGGAAGGGATTGCGGGATCAAATCCATTTGCAATTCCTTGTGCATGGTCATGCCAAGCTTCTCAAGCTTCTCTAAGTCCTTTATCATGGTCAAACCATGATCATGGACAGACTGCCCATCGTGCATCTTGGCTTTGAAGAGCCTCTTGGACACTTCAAACCGAGCTGCGTGGCTCTGATCACCATACAACTCTTGCAGGTGATTTAATATGTCCCTGGCAGTCTTCATGTTCTCATGCTGGCATTGTAATGCATTGGACATGGATGCCATTGTGCAGCACCTAACTTTATTGTCATTGTTCGTCCACTTAACAAGCGTCTTGCGCTGATCAATGATCGGACGGATTGGTAACATGGGGATTCCATGGTCTAGCATATACCCGAATATCTCACAATTCAAAACTATTTTTGAAATTTGCTGAGCCAATCTTTATAATTGGGTTTGGTCAAACGGTTATTCTATAGGATATGAGTTAAGAGTCTAGAAGCTGACTTTATAATCCTCAGAGAGTAAAGATTCTAGTTAGACTTTTGTACTTGATCCTAATCTGTTCTAAGGTCTTTTAGAACAAATGTAACTCCCACTATTTTCTCTAATTCCTCACACTCCCCTGGTAGGAAAACGGAAATCCCACACGACTAGGGTTTCTAGTGGGTACTGCGGTCCCACCGATTTACATGCCACCTCACCTAACAGTTATTGATGACACATAGATTGATGAATGTACAACTCTTGTACAATGCTTCTCAAGCATGTTGCAGTGTAACTTGGTCTCTAAGCCATGAAAACCTCACCTAACAGTTATTGGTCCCATTTCTTAGTTAAGTCAGACCCACCGTATAACCGTAGGAATAAAGTCGTCATTGGGTCCTCACCTAACAGTTATTGGTGCCCAACCCCACCTTTACCCTACAACATCTCATGTCTATAGAGAGGTCCAGCCCCCCGATGCAACTTGACCACTGTATCCAGCCGAAACAAATCAACATCAGAAAGACCTTAGCAGCTCTACTACGGTGGAAGACCTATGGACTTAATATCGGTTAATCAGGTCTTAGTGTTTGCAACTTGAGCTCTTCATAAGAGGTAATCGAACAATTGGCCAGGTAAGCAGGTGGGAGGCTCCCCTTACTCAGAGAGTAAGGTCCTAATTAAGTAACCACCTTTCATGCTTTCCTAGACACCAATTAGATCAATTAATCTAATATGACTTGCTCATGTTGGTTCACTCTCGACTTGATTGAGGAGGTTTTAGTTTAGGTCTCATTGGGTTTGTTACATCACATGTAAACCTATCTACCCCGCTCTCATTCACATCACATGCAAACGGCACATCACAGGCAGTTATAATCGCAGCAATAATTAAAGCTAAACTTTAAATGGGTGATGATCATGGATTCTAATTAGGTCGTATTACAAGCACATGCACGTCAATCGATCAACTGGTCTTCAACTCTTGAATTGGTTCCAAGCCTCCTTGATTCGATCCTTGACCAACTCTTGATCCAATCGCCATCAACCGCTTAGACCCCTGTTCATCTCATGCCTTGTCTTCAACTTGATCGTTGACGTATATCACATCACACAAATACAACCAGATGTAAAATAAAAATAAAAATAAATTACATCTCCTTTTAGGAGGCACGCAGGCCTCTCAAAACATTAAATAAGATGCATGCAAGCATCTGAAAAATTACATGACATTGCAGATCACATCGCAGGTCATTACATTTGATACCAAAAGGGTTTGAATCCTATGATCAATACCATATGCAACAATTATAATTTTCAGATCTGAAAACTAACTGATTATATCATGACATAGGTTGCTGATCATGCTAATCATGATTCTAAACTTTGTAATCCCATTAACAACGCAATTAGAATCATCATTTTATCACATAAAAATCAGCATGCAAAAATCAGCACCCCTGAAAAATCTGCATGCAGAAATTTTCAGCATGCATGATCATTCAATTTTCAGATCTAATAAGCCTTTAGTTAATTAATTCTTACCTTAATCTACGAAGCCTAGGCTCTGATACCACTGTTGGGAACCCGCCCATGCCGCTGATATTTCAAAAAATTCAGATGGCAGCGGAATCGGCATAAGCGGGATCGACGTTCATCGTATGAACGTTGTTTCATGAACCGTTCATAGTTAGATAAGAATTAAAACTTTTTAACCTTTAGGAAGATCAGATCTTCACCTTATGCGGGTAGATGATCACCGCAAACTGAAGTTCGTGGTCTAGGATGAAGGTTCGCTTGAAGCCGTTCAAGTGCCCGGCCTCTACGGGTATCCACACGAAGCAGTGATCCGATCAAAGCTCTCTTGTCTTCCCGGGGTGCTAGCTCCCTTGCAAAGACTTCTTTTGATGGCTGATTTCCTCTCTTTCAATCAACCCTTGATTGTGCTTGAGAGGAGGAAGAAGAAGGATGAAGAAGAGGAAGAAGAAGAATCCCCACGCAGCCTTCTTTCTTTTTCCTGCGTTGGAAGGAAGAAGGGAGGAAGAGGATGCCGCCAACACCTTTGGCTTTTATCTTCCTTGCTTGCGGCTGATCCAAGAGGAGAGGAGAGGGAGGCGTATGGCAAGGAGGAAGAAGACTTCTTCTATGCCCTAGGTGCCGCCCACAAGTCCCCTTTTATAGACATGTGGAGCTCCTAACATTTAGGAGCTCTTGATGTCTTTCCTAAGAGGGGGCGCCGTCTCTTCTCCCTTCTCCACGTGGAAAGGGGAGGGGCTTATCCCCTTCCTCATGGTAAACCCTAATCCATATTAGGTAGGGATTGGAATGCCCTAATGTGGTCAAGCCCTAATCCAATTAGGCTTAGCCCAAGGGTGAACCAATTTGGATCCAATCTTGGTAAGTCCTAATCCAATTAGAACTTAAATCAATTTTGACTCAATTGAACTCTTCAATCCTAATCCAATTAGGAGTCTTATTGATTCATTAGATTAATAATTAATTGTGACTTAAGAAACCCTAATCCAAATTAGGACATTTAATTTTAGTCCTAATCCAATTAGGACTTTATTTGAATCCGAAGTCCTAATCCGATTAGGACTTTAGGAATCCTACTCCAAGTAGGAATCCAATTTTGATTCAAAACTCCTAATCTCATTAGGATTGCAGGAATCCTATTCTAAGTAGGAATCCCAGTCCTACTCCAACTAGGATTCTCAGTCCTAATCCAATTAGGACTCTAGGAATCCTACTCGAAGTAGGACTCTTGTTTCAAGTCCAATTAATTAATTTCCTTTCCTTCTTCAACTTCTTATCAATCGAATTGATTATTCGTGATTCATAATCACTTTTCAACCATCGGATCGGTCAATACTTCTAGTGTGTGTGACCCCATAGGTTCTATTCTGACTGGTAGTGAGATATATTGTGATCTCTATCACTATATCATTGAAAACTTCTTTCAATGGGTTGGAACGATTCCAACTCAACTCATTAGGGTTTATCGATCATCGAGATAATCCCTGTGAGTCCCACCATCCACCAGTGACACCTAGCAGCATGTAGTGGCTACCCAGCAGAATGGAATGATGAACCTCTAGGTGCAGTTAACGTGTGATACAGTCCTTCTATCGTGGATCCCTACAGGACGGAGGTCATGGACAACTCGTCAAACCCCATCGTCTGTCATATGTCAAGATTTATTCGACTCGAGTTCGATAGTAGAAAACTCTTTCTCCACTTTATATTACTGCCCTGGCCAAGGTCTTAGAACTCAGTCTAACAAATCACATAGGATCACTCCTCTTCTATCAAGGACGATAGATTCCTTATAGGTGCATACCCTACTCCTACAGTGAACCTACTGCAGCCAATCTACACTGCATGGACCCATATGGCTAGAGACCATGTATGTGTGCAGTCAAACTACAATAACCTCACTGTGAGTAGCCGAAGCACCGCAGGTCAAAGGACAGTCACACTACTGCAATATCAAGCAAGTCACTGACGAGTGGATAGACATCCAAGTGACTTCTTGTCTTGGTCACGCTCAGTACCCTTGTTCTCTAACAAGCACCTGCACTATCACTTCAGTGTCCCTACACTGTGGACTCAAGTCTCGTCCATCCAGAAGGAAAGTGATCTGTGCACTGATCGGATCGATCACCGTCCTCGTGATGATCCATTGATCAGGAGCATTTAGAAATTAATCACCAATGATACATGGCTCAAATTCTCAACTCTTGAGAATATGCATCATCATCTTATTAATTTCTTGAACGATTCATAGACACATAAATAATATGAATGAAAAGATGCCTTTTATTTATTCAATAATAAATAGTCAAGTACAAAATTATGTCCCTAGAATTAACAATGTGTCAGCCAGATTGGCTTCTAGGGCATACATCTAACAGGAGAGCAACATTAAAAGGACCTCCATCATCTGGTGGTCGAATTCAAGGAAAAAAGAGAGAAAAAGAAGAAGAAAAAAGGGAAAAAAAAAGAGAGGAACCCTGATGACCCAAAGATTGATTCATAGATTGATTTTGATGATCACAAAACCTTGAAGTATAGATACTAATGTTTATGTTGCAAGGAGAAAGATATTCATTTTGCAAGGAACATAGCAAGTTGGAAGAACACAAGAAGGCCTCCAAAGCTCTCAAGTTGGAAGAAAGGTACAATTTATTGGCCCAAGCTTAAAGTTCAAAGGATTCAAATTGGATGAGTAAAATCAAAAGAAAAATTCAAAAGAACAGTCTTCGAGTCGACTCCAGTGGAATTCGAGTCGACTCCGGAGAAGTATGAGTCGACTCCGGAGAAGTATGGGTCGACTCCTAGGTGTCACAGGAAGAAAAGTCAGAGAACAGTTTTCGGGTCTGAGATTCGAGTCGACTCCAGTAGCACGCGAGTCGACTCCGATGGTTGGCAGGTCGACTCCAAAGAAAGCATGAGTCGACTCTCAGGGGAACACAAAGAAAAAGTCGGAGAGCATTTTTGGGACTCTGAGATTCGAGTCGACTCCCGCATTGCACGAGTCGACTCCGAGACTCCGCGACCATCAACAGACAGAAGACCAAGTTGCTGCCTCTGAGATTCGAGTCGACTCCCAGACAGCTCGAGTCGACTCCAAGAAAGCTTCACGTCAAAAGGCAGAAGAACAACTTTCGGAAACTGAGAGCCGAGTCGACTCCAAGGAAGTTCGAGTCGACTCCAAGACTGGACGAGCCAAAAGACAGAGGATCGGGAGTTCGGGCTCTGAGATTCGAGTCGACTCCCAGGAGAGTCGAGTCGACTCGAGTGGACAAAATTCAAAATTGGATCCACGGACTTCAGTGGAAGAGCCGACTCCAGAATTGCCAAGTCAGCTCCAGAAGTTGGCGAGTCGACTCCGGGTTAAGTCGAGTCGACTCCCAGTCGAGGCATGCACTTTAATTCAAATTTGGAACAGTGGCCGAGTCGTCTCCAGTAAAGCACGAGCCGACTCCTGCAACAGGCGAGTCAACTCCTGATCGCGCGAGTCGACTCCGATCCCAACGGTCATATTGTCAGGAGGTGCAGACTGGTTCCAACGGCTCTATTTTTATCTCTAACGGCTATATTCTTGTCTCCACGCCCTCTAAAGCTATAAAATCAAGAGGAGAGCTAGGAGAGAAGGCATGGAAGTGGGAGAAAACATTTAGGAAAGAGATTCCAAGGAAAATCTCCCAAAAGCACAAAAGGGCCATTCAAAGTGAAATAGAGAGAAGAAGAGCATCCAAGTGTATCCCGAAGCTTCCTCTCCATCCGTGTGCTGCCTCGGTGATCCTCTACTTCAAGCCAAATCTGAAGAGGGTCAAGTAAAGAAGAAGCCGAGCTCCTTCATCTTCGAAAATCCGTTTGAGAGCTTCTCTTTACTTCTTTTGTTTATATTGCTAAAATTGCTTGTTTAAGAAGCTTTGATTTGTTTTACACTTTGTTTTAAATATCTTGTAACTTGATTCAATCAAGGGATTGAATCAAGGGGTTAAGGTTTGTTGGTGAGCCAAAGGGAAAACCAACGGTGTTAGGTTTGTTGGTGAGCCAAAGAGAAAACCAACGGGGTTTAGGTTTGTTGGTGAGCCAAAGGGAAAACCAACGGGGTTAAGGTTTGTTGGTGAGCCGAGGGTAAAACCAACGTGTAAGGGTTCGATTGTGATCCCGGGAAAACAATCGGGGTTGGTTCTAGTCGGTGAGCCTGGGAAAACCGACCGAGTTCGTTGTGAGCTCGTAAAACAACAAGTTGGGTTGTGAGCTTGTAAAACAACCGGCTGTAATCTGTAGGATTATAGTGAAATTCCCAAGAGGGCCTTGGGGAGTGGATGTAGGTGCTGGGATGCACCGAACCACTATAATTTTGTTGTGTTTGTGATGCTGTTTGTTGACTGACCCTCTCTCCCACTTACTTAGATACTAAGCTTGCTTAACTCCTCTTCGTACATCCTTTAGTTGCAAGCATAACCAATTCACTCAATCATTCAAGTAAATAGAATATTTGGGCAAAATCAAACTAATCTCCTATTGAACCCGCTGCTTAATAGTTGATTAGATTAGAATCATACTCTTGCTAAGGTTAAGCCACACTAAGCATTCATACAACTTAGCATAATTAATCTAAAAGATTAGAAGTAGTTTAAAAGTTTTTAAAAGACCCAATTCACCCCCCCTCTTGGGTTGTCACCTTGGGCAACAAGTGGTATCAGAGCAGGTGCTCAAATATTATTTGTAGTCTTAACCGACTAGAGCCAAAGATCATGACAACTCAAATATATAGTTTTCTAGGAGAAGGACAATCAATTGATACACCACCACTATTTAATGGCATAAACTATACACATTGGAAAATACGCATGCGCATCTTTATTCAATCACAAAACTATTATTTTTGAAAAATAATAATAAATGACCTTCACACACTCTCTCAAACTTTTAATGAAAACGACTTAGCACAATTGAATGCCAATGCTATTGATGAGAGCACAAAAGTGCGATCTACATGCTGCTTAAATTAGTATTACTGCTAACATATAACGATAAAATCACTAAGTTAATACTATATTTTTGTTTGGCACATGTTAGTATAAATTAAAGTCTAAATGCGCATTTGGTAGGGATTAGAGGGATGCATCATGGCCCCAAACCGCGCGGGCCCAATCTTGCTATGATCTGATCGAGTACATGTGTACCCAAACATCCGAGCCCGCATGCGATCTCCTAGTGATCATCGCATTCCCTCCTTTCCGGATTAGCACACACACTCTTTCGGAATAGAGATTCCCACTCTCACTTCATCACAAAGAAAAAGACCTTTTTAACCTCCACTCCTATGAAGATAGCTGAAAATACTATTTATTCCTCAAGTTACTGTTCATGCTGAAATCACTGTTCATATGAACAGTGTTCCGAGATGAAACAATAGTGTTCCGTGAAAACACTGTTCATATGAATAGTGTTACGTGAAAACACTGTTCATATGAATAGTGTTACGTGAAAACACTATTTATATGAACAGTGTTACGGGAATTTTTTTTTTTTTAATAGGGTGTTCACTGTTCTTCTTCCTCCCAGCAGCTTCTTCAGCCCGTAGCTCCATTGCAGACCAGCTGCCATTCCGGATTTCAAGCAAATGAAGATCCCTAGCGATCATGCGTCAAGTTCTTCTTCCTCCCGTCGATCCAGCAGCCAGCCAGCCCCTCTTCCAAGCCTCCCAAATTAGCAAGTCGCTTCTCATCCCGCCTCTGCACCCACGGATCCACGTCCTCCCGGAATCCCTCCTCCGCAATCCGCCCAGCGATCCCGTGATCCACGCCTCCTCCGAGCAAAGAGCCCGGACGACTCCCTTCTCCGTGATCCTGTGCTGTGATCAGGCCGCCATCTTCAAGCATCCCAGCAACCGTCCACGAAGCTTCCGCCCGGATCTCATCCGTGATCGACTCCTCCCCGCGTTTCTCCCACCGCGTGCCAGCAGCCCACCTTCCGCTTCAGCTCCCAGCAGCACCCGAAGAAGGAAGCCCCAGCCCCCTCTTCCGCAATCACCGGCGATCCCGCATCCGTGGCCCAAAGAAGCAAGATCGTGCCCACCTTCCGCTTCCATGCCGTCGATCTCGCAGCATCCCTAGCCTCCCGCGCTCGATTTCAGCACCCGTCCACGGATCCGCTTCTCCCAGCCTTCATCCAAGGGCTATAAGAAGGGAGGAGGGCCAAGGGAGAAGAGTGCTCGGTTGAGGGCCAAAGAAACAGAGTGCTCGGTTGGGGTGGGAACCAAAGAAGGAGTCGGCTGGGTGTTGAGAAGAAAAAACAGAGGAAGCTCTGTTTTGGGAAGAAGAGAGAATTAGAATTTCCACCGTGGGAGAGAGAGAGAAGAGATTTGTTTTTGTTTTATTTTATTTATTTTATTTGCAAGGTAGAAGGAGTATTAGGCCTCTAATCTCCATTTTTTTGTAATCAGTTTTTCTTTTCATGAAATCCATTAATTTTCTTTCATGCAATCCCTGTTCTAGATTCAAGTTAATTTCTTTTTTTTAATGCAATCTTTTAATTTTTCTTTTATGCAATACATGTTTAAGTTTTAATTTAATATTCTACAATTTATTATATGCATTCTAGAATTCTTAATTTTAAGATAACCTTGGAATGAATTTTTGCAGTTCGATTGACGATTTTAATTTATATTCTGTTTTTAGAAATCGACTCCTACTCTGCATCAAATTTCAATTGCAAGTTTTCTTTCTTTTCTTTTGTTTATTTTCAAATAGAAAACATTCTCTAATAGACTGGAGAATCATTTAACATCCTCAAAATAATGTTTTTCTCCCATCACTCCAAAATCAATTTCGAATCCAAGTGACCGTTTTAATTTTTATGCAACTCCAATCGCCTCCCTGTGGATCGACCTCTTACAACCGCTATTCTTCAAGTAGGAAAGGTAAGAGTAGAAATTTAATTTAACTTTTGTTCGTCGGTTCTAACAACGATCGGTCTAGCATATTTTTAGTTAGACAGAAAAAGGACGAACAGCTATGAATATATTATACTGTGCTATTCATGAAACAAAGTTTAATGAAATTTCTGCATGCTTATCTGCTAAGGAGATCTAGGATACTTTAGAAAATATTTATGATAAATCTCAGATTATCTCACCTGTGCTTCAATTACCTACTAACAATGAGACTGCAGAAAAAGGTGTTGAATCTCCCACCTCAGTCGAGTCGACTCCAAGTATTCCAGAGTCGACCCTCAAGTTAACCGAGTCGACTCCAATAAGGTCTGAGTCGACTCCAAGGCAAATCAGCTTCCTAAAGACAAAGAAGAAGAGGAAGCAAGAAGAAAGGAAGAAAGAGATAAAAAGGAAGAAAGCCTTGACCAAGAAAAAGTCAAGCAAGAAAATAAAAGGTAGGAGCAACAATGATGATACTAGCTCCAAGGAACTACAAGAGGTAACTAATTTATGTCTTATGGTGCAAGAAGATAAAGTAGAATCTGAATCTAATCTTACACCAAATGAATTTCATGAAGAATATTCTTATAATGAACTTTTAAATGCTTTTCATGATTTGTATGGTGAATGTAGAAATCTAGCTATGAAGAATAAAAGTCTTAAGAAACTAAAGTCTGAAAATGAAAGGTTAAGGTCATTTTCAGAAGCATTGATTCAGAAAAATCATAGCTTAATTAAAGAAAATCAAAACTTAAGTAAAGAAATTAATCAATTAAAATTTTTTATTAACAAATTCACCGTAAGTTCAGAACGATTAAAAATAATGTTTGAAAGCCAATATGTTGCTTGTGATAAATCAAAACTTGGCTTGACTCCTTTACTTAACAATAAATCTCTAGAGAAAAAGGTTATCAATTTACCAAGCAAACCATTAAATAAGATAACTTATTTCAAACATGAAAAGAATGGGAATAACAACTTTTCTCATCATTCTAACACAATTAAATCAAATGGTAAAGTTAGTACAATTAAATAAATTTGGATTCCAAAAGGAACCATATGTCCTAATCCTCAAAGACCCAAGCAAGCTTGGGTACCCAAAATGAAAATATGAGGATGTAGACATAGGTGTGCCAAGATACCCATGGAACAAATAGATCATACAAATGGGTGTTCTAGACACATTGAAACTTAAAACATACTTATGAAAAGTAATTCTTAAATAAACATAATAATAATGAAATTAGTAATCCTTGCATCTCATCATTATTTTTGTTCTAATATTTGATTAGAGTATGAATTTGATCAACTTTGTGATATAGAAAATATTTTTGGAAATATAATCAAATCACTTCATTTTATAGTATACTTTACTCACTATTGGATAAGTTGCTAAAAGATCAATCAATTTATTAAGAATAACTCTATGAATTCTCTATATGCTTGATTGAGAGTTTTTATCCATGATAATGTGTACTTGGTATGCTTTTGGAATATATGCACTATGAATACCAAGATTAAAGAAACCATCCTTGGGACATAGAATCAACTCATGCTAGTAAGTACTTAATCTCAAAAGACCTTACCATAGGCTTACTTAGATTATCTACTTAAAAAGGTCAAAGTATTTGCTATGCATGCTAACTAAGGAAACAAACAAAAATCATTTCTAAATCTAAAGATGTTGTTTCCATCTCTAAGTTTTCAAAAGCTCACATTGCATTTACTCTTGGAAAATAAAACTGAAGTACTTTTTCTGTATTTACTAAATCTTGTAAAAGTGTTTCAAATGATAAAGGTTTCCAAACTGTGAAGATAAAGAGTATCATGGCACAGTGTTGAAAACCAAAATCCTGATAAAGGTTATACAGAAAATAATATTAAATCCAATGATTTCAGCACCAAGGACACCATAAGTAAAATAGAGTTAATAGAATTCTTGAAGAAATGAAAAAGACAATTGTGTATGATAGTCATCTACTTAAATGATTTTTAAAAGCTATCATCACTACTTGTCATACATATGACTTCTATTAGATCTATTTTTGATGAAAACTTCTTTTGATCTTCTGAAAAATGGAAAATGAACCATTGCATATCTTTTACATTTTTCAGTTGTACATATTATGCTTGATATATTCTTATGAAAATAATGCCAAATCTGATAGAGATATGTCTATTCTTGGATATCATTCATCAAGCAATGCATATAGAACATTCATAAAAAAAAAATTCTAGTTGTAGAAGTATCAATTCATTTTATCTTTTATGAGACTAATGATTTATTATCAAAATACTAAAATCAAATTATATGGTTAATCTTTTACATATAACAATCTGGAAAACTTGTTAATACTTAGAACCAAATTAGATTTTTCAGATATACTCTTAATAAAAAAATTGATGACTATTAAAAGACTAAATCAAGAAAAGATAAAATAGATCCTGATAAGATTCTTGCATAATTAGAAGTAAAAATCACTTTTATCATTTGTTTGCTTCATGAGCTTTATAACCTATCAAATGAATGAGTAGAACTCACTCCTATGTGGTTATTTCATTATAAAAAAAAAAAGGGAGATCTATGTAAAATAACCACCATACTTAAAAATACACATTACATATATGATAAAGCAATAGGTGACTTGATACAAGCATCAAAAGCATGATATATAAAAGCTTAAGTAAACTTTTTGATAGAAAGTAATAGAGATACATATATGCATCAAAAAGAAGAATCTGTAATATCCTATTTGCTCAAAGTACACATGGATGACATCATTCTTGTTCTATTGATGAAAATTTATATGGAGATTTTACTAAGCTCATGCAAAGTGAGTTTGAATTATGTATAATGAATGAGTTAACATTTTCTTTCTCAAACTCCAAATTAAAACAAACAAGAAAGGGAATCTTCATCGACCAAAAGTTAGTTCACAAGAAAACTCTTATAGAAGATTGGTATGAAGAAGATATGTCTATGACCCCATCTTGTAGAATTTGAAAAGGATGAGCAAAGTAGATCTATTATTTTAAAAGCTGTATTGAAGCATGATAGAATAATTATTTTATTATACAGCTAGTAGACCAGAATGTATGCTCATTATGTGTCCTTATGCAAGACTTCAATCCAACTTTAATGAATCATATTTCATTGATAACAAATAAATCATAATCTGAATTTTGATAGAAACAACCGTTTAAGAGAAGTTGACTAAAACTTAGCTAACATATCTTAGTGATAATTATCTTAAGCAAATAGAATTTAAACTAAAATGACTTTAGGAATAAGATATTGATTTGATCTTGATAAATCTCTATATTGCCTCATATGCTTGTCCTTGAACTATCTTGGTTAATGAAACTATCTCGTTAGTTCAAGTGATATGTGCTTGCTTATAATTAGGCAATCTCTTGAGTAAAGTGACTCAACATGCAACTATTGACATATCTTATATTGAGTCATCTAGTTAAAAGTATGTTGGTTGAATATTTTGTATCTTGAAGAAACTAATGACCCTCTTTCAAGAAAGAAAAGGAGCTTGTTAATAATGCAGGATCCTTGAGCAAAAATGAGAGATCTCAACTTGAAGGATATCTCCATGTAAGATACAATAAACATTCACATGCAAACCAGAGAGAGGACTTTCTTCAGCCAAAGGTTCATATGTAAGAAATCTAGTAGGTATTTGATTGAAGAATGCAGAATGAATTGGTAATTCTAGATATCTCTCTCATAAATTAGCTGAGCAAAGTCAGTAATTTTAAATCCTATTATGACATGATTAAGATCATTAATTGTTAATCTTTTGATATCATGTCCATATATGTATTAATTGACTTATGCTTTTGGAAATTGTTTCATGGTTTGCTCAATCTAAAATATTTCTATGGATATATCATAACCATGAAATACACAAGTATATGCTTAAAGTTTTGATTTAAAATAACTTGTGAGAAATTATGAATCCTTGAGCACAATAAAAATGTTGTTTGCATGATATACATTTATATGATACATAAGATTATTTCTTTATTCTGCTCTTTCATGTAAATTACTTGAGAATAACAAAAAGAGAGAGAGATAAAGAAAAGAAAATGGATATTATTCAAGAGATAAAAAAATCTAAGCAAAGGCAAGTACTCCAATCTTAAGGAAAAGTAAAACAAGCATAATATATTCGACACATTTGGAAGGGATAAAATCCGTAATTAATTACACTTAAACAGGGAGAGTTTGAAGTAAATATTTTAACATGTCTATATTGCTCATCATAGGGATGGTGCCAATGGGGAGGCTAGTGGTAGTACCCGGCACCATTTGACCCAACTATTCGGTGTAGGGCATATTAGGGACGGCACAAGAGGGAGGCTAGTGGTAGTACCTCGTGCCCCTTCCAACTCCACCGGATAGGGAGCAAATAGAGTATAGAGCATAAGAAAGTTAAAAGAAAGACAAAGTAAATGATAATATACAAGAAAGAATCAATTCAAATTTTTAGTCACATGGAAACACACGTTAAGGATGAAATCAGTGCCAAATTATATTTAAATAGGGGGAGTCTATTTGAAAAGAATTGATTTTGATCCTTGACATGCTTATTCTTAATATTTTAATGTATGACTTAACACACACTGTATTTTGCATGTGGCATGATGCTTTAAACTATGGGTTCTCAATGTGTTGTAATGTTCCATGATTGAATAATTTGATTGAATGTTTGAAATGCTACATAACATCTTTTGTTTGGTCTTATTGAAAAGAAATTTCAGATTTGTCATTCACAATCATCGTTAAAATCTGAAAGTTAAATAAATCTGTAAAAAGAAGAAGAGAAGGATATCTCTATTTAGGGAAAATAAATTGATTTTGTTCTATCCTTCAACTTGCCTAAATTTGGTATATAATGTTCAAATTCGTACCAAAACTCAACATCTAATACAAAGATTCTGAATATGCTCTCATATGTGTGAAATATGTATTTTCAATCGTAATCATTTAAGATGAGCTTTAATGTGGAAGATACATATCTCAAAGTATGATTAGGAAAGCCTTTATTGAAAATCTTATGTAATTCAGAATCAGATTTTGTATAAAAGTTTAAACTCCATATGATTACTAAATAAAATGTTAATGTAAGAAAAACAGAATTTATTTTGATTGCTCCTATACGCATCCGAAACATATCATTTCTTATCTTCAAAGTATACTAATTTTGATTCAAATGATGTGTCTTACGATGATCTTGATTGCAAGTAAATATTTTTAAATATATGACTTTATTTTAATATTTAAAAATTTATTGAGCTTCATGTATACATTGCTGAAAAACTGAGATTAAGAAATTGAGTTCTATAAATATACATACCTCAATGATCATCTATAGGTTTTTCTCTCCTATATTATTAATGACTTCCATCAATAGAGTGAATGATCTTAAAGCTAGAAATATTTCAGTTCACTCAAATGATTCTAAAAGAAAGAAAATGTAAATGCTTTTGAAAGAAATTAAGCTTCAAATGAATCATTTTCTGATCAATATTTCTATACATTTTCTCTAAGTTGAGGAGAAAGCATAACTTGTTCTTAAAGGATTAGAAAGAGTGATTACTATAAATTTTGAATAATTCTAGATCACTCTACATTCTCGATATTACAGAATTTCAGTGTTACTCACGTTTATCACTAAAATCTGAAATTCAACAATTAAAAATGATTAAAGAGGAATGCATCTTTTGAGGGGGAGCTTTAGATATTCAGTATCCTATCCCAAAGACACTTTATGTTGATGCATACCTTGAATTTTATGGATTGATTTAGATGAACCACCTTATATTGCAAGACATGCTTTAATTACCTTGAGATGAGTTCTATAAAGGTTGTCTTATCTCAAACCTTGAGTCTTATGAAAATAAGCTGAAACTTATAGAAAATATATTTTTGAGATTGACAATTTTATTGAACATTATCTTAGGATTCTAAACAGAATGATCAATTGAGGGGGAGAAAGAAAATTTCAGAAGGAGAGGTCTTATAACTAAAGGAGAAGGAAAGAATACTAAATGAGAAGTGATTCTAATACTCTCCAATATACATCATCTGAAATTTAAATCTGAAAATCTCTATGATACACCTTGAGGCTTGTTATTTGGTTAATATATCTTCTGCATCAATCATGAACCAAATTACAATCCAAATAGTTGACCTTAAGAGCCTTTAACTTAATGAAAAAGGGGGAGAATAACGTGTTGAATGGTCTTGAGTATCTCTTAGAAAATCTATTTTGATAATCACTAATGAGTCCTAATTGACTTGATCTTTAGAACTTAAATTGTGTGCCAATTCATATTTTTTATGAACAAGCTTTCATACTTGGTGAAGAGAAGTTAGATTTCCACTCGTGTTTTCTTTGAATATCATTTGTAGGACTTCTTGAATTAACCTAAGGAAGATGCCATCTACACTTGATTAGAAAACTATCTATGGTATCAAATTAGAAAACTTCTTGAAGTCACATTTAATGTGTTCTGCTCTGAAATTATATTAATTGAAAGAAATATTTGAGTATTCTTATCTTTGTGGTATCTGTGCTTAATGTTTCCCTATCGTTTTGATGTTGTCAAAAAGGGGGAGAAATATCTAAGTATATGCTCATAATGCTTTATGTTTTGAATTGAATACAAATCAGCTTGAATTGAAAAATATTGATTATGTTAAGTTGATTAAATCTAAAGCATTATCATGAAGTATATTTTTAATATATATGTTGTCTACTTCATGCAACTTAGCTATGTATTACTTCTAGAAATCAATATCTTTTATATTGCATATACTCCAAGTTTTGTCATCATCAAAAAGGGGGAGATTGATGACCCAAAGATTGATTCATAAATTGATTTTGATGATCACAAAACCTTGAAGTATAGATACTAATGTTTATGTTGCAAGGAGAAAGATATTCATTTTGCAAGGATCATAGCAAGTTGGAAGAACACAAGAAGGCCTCCAAAGCTCTCAAGTTGGAAGAAAGGTACAATTTATTGGCCCAAGCTTAAAGTTCAAAGGATTCAAATTGGATGAGTAAAATCAAAAGAAAAATTCAAAAGAACAGTCTTCGAGTCGACTCCAGTGGAATTCGAGTCGACTCCGGAGAAGTATGAGTCGACTCCGGAGAAGTATGGGTCGACTCCTAGGAGTCACAGGAAGAAAAGTCAGAGAACAGTTTTTGGATCTGAGATTCGAGTCGACTCCAGTAGCACGCGAGTCGACTCCGATGGTTGGCAGGTCGACTCCAAAGAAAGCATGAGTCGACTCTCAGGGGAACACAAAGAAAAAGTCAGAGAGCATTTTTGGGACTCTGAGATTCGAGTCGACTCCCGCATTGCACGAGTCGACTCCGAGACTCCGCGACCATCAACAGACAGAAGACCAAGTTGCTGCCTCTGAGATTCGAGTCGACTCCCAGACAGCTCGAGTCGACTCCAAGAAAGCTTCACGTCAAAAGGCAGAAGAACAACTTTCGAAAACTGAGAGCCGAGTCGACTCCAAGGAAGTTCGAGTCGACTCCAAGACTGGACGAGCTAAAAGACAGAGGATCGGGAGTTCGGGCTCTGAGATTCGAGTCGACTCCCAGGAGAGTCGAGTCGACTCGAGTGGACAAAATTCAAAATTGGATCCACGGACTTCAGTGGAAGAGCCGACTCCAGAATTGCCAAGTCAGCTCCAGAAGTTGGCGAGTCGACTCCGGGTTAAGTCGAGTCGACTCCCAGTCGAGGCATGCACTTTAATTCAAATTTGGAACAGTGGCCGAGTTGTCTCCAGTAAAGCACGAGCCGACTCCTGCAACAGGCGAGTCAACTCCTGATCGCGCGAGTCGACTCCGATCCCAACGGTCATATTGTCAGGAGGTGCAGACTGGTTCCAACGGCTCTATTTTTGTCTCTAACGGCTATATTCTTGTCTCCACGCCCTCTAAAGCTATAAAATCAAGAGGAGAGCTAGGAGAGAAGGCATGGAAGTGGGAGAAAACATTTAGGAAAGAGATTCCAAGGGAAATCTCCCAAAAGCACAAAAGGGCCATTCAAAGTGAAATAGAGAGAAGAAGAGCATCCAAGTGTATCCCGAAGCTTCCTCTCCATCCGTGTGCTGCCTCGGTGATCCTCTACTTCAAGCCAAATCTGAAGAGGGTCAAGTAAAGAAGAAGCCGAGCTCCTTCATCTTCGAAAATCCGTTTGAGAGCTTCTCTTTACTTCTTTTGTTTATATTGCTAAAATTGCTTGTTTAAGAAGCTTTGATTTGTTTTACACTTTGTTTTAAATATCTTGTAACTTGATTCAATCAAGGGATTGAATCAAGGGGTTAAGGTTTGTTGGTGAGCCAAAGGAAAAACCAACGGTGTTAGGTTTGTTGGTGAGCCAAAGGGAAAACCAACGGGATTTAGGTTTGTTGGTGAGCCAAAGGGAAAACCAACGGGGTTAAGGTTTGTTGGTGAGCCGATGGTAAAACCAACGTGTAAGGGTTCGATTGTGATCCCGGGAAAACAATCGGGGTTGGTTCTAGTCGGTG